>NC_092336.1:74770000-75370000 GCF_046630445.1 Rutidosis leptorrhynchoides | reverse complement strand
CTAGTTTTATCGTTCATAAATATGTATAAACATGATTTTGAGTTCATTTAATTGAAAAAAAAAAATTTAAAATTTTTTTACTAGAATTGGGTAGTTAGTATATAAGACTAGGGCTGTTCTTTATTATCAGAGAGCACTAGATTCTAATACAACTACTGCTTTACTAGTATTTTTAATGGTAACCAAGTGTTTAAGATAAAAATTTTAAAATCCGAAAGAATTTAACCCCTTCCCACACTTAAGATCTTGCAATGCCCTCATTTGCAAGAAATCAGTAACAATTTAAATTATTGAGGGTGATTAGTGTGAAAATGATTAAATTTTACCAAAGTTTCCAAATATATTGGCGTTTGTTTGCTGAATGATAAATGGTGCACATCATTTGTTCATTCCGTCTTGTTGTTATTTCACATATATTTTGCATCTTGTCGTCAAAATTAGTTGCTTTTGCTGAACTTAATGCCAGTCTTTGAAAATGCGTTGTTTTACCCTGTTGTGTACATAAGATAAACTGCAAACATATATACATATTTTTGAAGTTTGGTATATTACCCCACATTCAAAAATTATTAAAATCTAAGAATAAAAGTTAGATAATTATAAAAATGATTACAATATTAACAAAAGTATTAAACGTATCAATAATTACAAATTACAAAATAAAAAAATAATAATAAGTAAACTAAGGATGATATTGGTACCAATAGGGGTTCCAGGCATAACCATAAGTGCTATAGAATGCTTCGGCAGGGTCATACGTAGGATACGGTGGCTGCATCTCTATAGACCAAGGAGGGAAGATGGGTTTCGGTGTAGGAATATAGTTTTTACCTATATGTTGGCAATGAGCTATGATTTGGTTCTGATGAACTTGCCAATCTTCAAATGCTCTCTGTCTAGCATTTTCGTATTCCTGAGAAGCTATAAACCTATGCATTTCTTGCATCTCATTCCCCCCTCCTACATTACCTTGCTGCTGGTTTCTCTCCACCTGTGGATGTCTACCATGGTATCGTACTGCGGCGTTATTTCGCCTCTTCAAAACTTTCGCACCATGGTATACATTTAAACCTATAGTATCGCGGGGATCCGGTTCTTCTACTAATAATCCCCCCCGACTTATATCCACACCGAGATATTCACCAATCAAAGTAATAAAAATACCACCTCCTATTATGCTATGTGGTCGCATCCCCCGAACCATAGCTGATAAATAATAACCCACACAATATGGTATACTTACAGCGCTTTGTGGGTCTCGAATACACATATGGTAAAACAAATCCTGTTCATTTACTTTTTCTTTGTTCTTACCCCTTTGTGTAATCGAATTAGCTAAAAACCTATGTATCACTCTTAATTCGGCTCTATCTATATCCAAATAAGAGTAATTTCCCCCTTTGAAACGGTGATGGCTTGTCATTTGACTCCACACACCGTGTGTATCAAAATTCTCATCTATCTTTCTACCGTTTAGTATCAATCCTCTACAATCGACAGACGCTAACTCCTCAGGCGTATATATACGTAAAGCCTGAGCCATGTCCAGTAAAGACATGTGGTGCATCGAACCGCCTAACAAAAATCTAATAAAAGAACGATCGGTTAAACTAGCTACCCGATCATTCAACTCTATACTACATAACAATTCTTCACACCATACTTTATATACAGGTCTACGTATGGTGAATAAACATACCCAGTCATTAAAAGAAGAATTACCATACCTCTGTACAAGTAATTCCCTAATTGGCCCGGCCAATTCTACAGCTTCTAAGGGTCCCCATTCTATGACCCTCGGTACCTCAACAACCTTGGAATGAAGAGTATGCAAACCCCGTTGATATTTTGAATAATCTATCCAAAGTCTGTCAAATCTCAGGTTCGGGTGCAACTCTTCCAAGTGCATATCAGAAAAGGTCATGACTGGATGAGGTATATCCTGCTTGTAGTAGTTATCCACCTCCTGTTGTTCCAAATTCTCAGCAGGAGCATTGCGGGCTTGGGATGAAGATTCACCCCTTTCATTCTGCAAAACACATCAAACACAATTTTTGTGCATCCAAATATGCATTAGTGTCAGCAAAATCATCAATCAAAATAATTACAATGACATTATCAATTTATATCAAACTTAAGCTCATTTTCATATTTTCATCAAATCTACACTTTTTCAAATAAGCATATACGAAAATGTTCGCCAAGTTCATAAGCATTCAACTCAAATAACATGTCAAAATAATCATTACTAGCAATTAAACAAGTCTCAAATGGCATTATCTTTCAAAAATCAAGTTCATGAATTTTAGACTTGAAAAAGTCCACTTTAATTCTCAAAATCATGTTTAGGCTCAAAGTTTGGATCATTTAACTACCTAAACATGTTACACTACTTAATTTAGCAACAATTCATGACAAAAATCGGCCATAACCTGTTTATATCAAAAAGCCCCAAATTTGCTCAAGAACACAAACCCTAGATTATTCAAAATTTGAAGTTTAAGGCTTCTAATCATGTTAAACAGCATCAATCTAGGTTATACAAGCATAATACATAAACAATTTAAGTCTAATTACACTAAAAAGCATCAAAATCAATTTGGGGAAAAAATAGCTCAAGAACACCAAATTTCGGATTAAATGGTGTTTAGGTGTAGAAATTTACCGTTTTTCTTGAGTAATTCTTAGATAGCATCCTTCTCAACATGATTTTAGCAAAAAATTTGGTGATTAACGGTTAAAAATTGGGATTTGTGTGGTGTTTTTGGGTGTATTTTCGGAGCTATTTTCGCAGCAATTTTTTGAGTTTTTGGAGTGTGAAACTGAGCTGTTGCAGCTCTTATTTTTTTTTTTCTGTAATCCGACTCCTCCGCGAGTCGCGGGGATTTACCCTCCAAACTCCGCGAGTTGCGGAGTTTGGTATATATATATATATTTTTTTTTTTTATAATCATTAACTTATTAAAACAATTAAGTAATTAATTTTAAAATTTTGTTTCCCTTGTTATTTAGGACGAGGTCGTTTCGGATCGATGTCCTAGTCCGTCCTTCGACAAAATTTTAAAATTTGTCTTTTTGTAGCGATTGTTTTAAAAGCTAAGATTTTTGGGTTTTTTCAATGTTTTTGGCATACTTTAATTCAATAAGATTAAAAATAATGATAATAAAAGTTCTCGTCCCTCCCTCGGGTAAAGCAATTTCGGTTCAAAGACCTAGTCTTCAACTTACGACGAATTTTAAAAATCATATTCTTAACTTAATGAGATAAAGTAAATTTTTGTTTTTAAATTCACACAACTTAAATATAAAATTCAAAATTATTATTAAAAATTCACACCAAACTTAAAATTTAAAATGCAAAAAATTAAGAATTTATATTTTAAAAATTAAAAGTTCACACCAAACTTAATTTAAAAATTCAAAAATTCATATCAAACTTATATAAATTTTTCAAATATTTACAATTTTAAATATATTGTTTTTATAAAGTTTACAATATTAATTTAAGATTTAAATATTAATTTTAAAAACATGGTAAAAATAAAATTAAAAATCTTTTTGTCTTTTTATCCCACTTTAATCAATCAAATATTATCAAAAATATGCGCCCCTCTTTTCGGTAAAGTAATTTCGGTTCCAAGACCTAATTTAACTCATGACGAATTTTTGAAATATTTTGGGTTGATTGTTTAAAGATATTTATACCTTAAGAATAAACGTTAAATTTCGCAGTGATGTAATAAATTTTTGAATGATATCAATAATTTCGGTCGCCAAACCTAATTTTATTCAATACCAATTTAATACTTTTTAGCGAACAAATTAGCGTTTATTATCAAAAGGTTAAAAATAAAAATAAAAATAAAAACTATACAGACATACCTGTGAAATAGATTTCTTAGTTATATGATCTATCCCATTCATAAGATAGTCGGTTTAATTGGTTTTCCATGGCTACATAGGCGTAACCTCGAGCATTCAGTGTCTTTTCTTCTAAACATATGAACGGTCCGTCTCTGCATAAAGTAACAAATTCGGTATTTGAATAGGTTTGATTATTTGAACATTTACCTCCATGTGACCATTTTCCGCATTTGTGACATCTTTCTAGGTGTCGTGCTCTTCTTTTCGCTGCGGATTTTGATTTTCCTTTACCAAATTGTAACTTATTATCTTCGCATCTGGATTCTTTTCTAACTCCGTCCATTCTTTCTCTGATTACTGATACTATTTCACTCGGGAGTATGTCATTATTACGTTTAGTGATCAAAGCGTGTAGCATTAGACCATGGTTTAGTTCACAGGCAGTCTTCATTTCGTAAAAACCTAAAAAAAATAAAAATTCAGAATGGGGGGAGAAGACTAGTTCTTTAGGGTCTGCTAGGGAAAGACCATTCGGGTTCCATTTTCGAGAACTACACGAAAACAGACAATCTAACTCTAACAGAAATACATATTATCCTTTAAAGACTTGGTTCTCCCCACACTTAGTTAGCTGTGGTGTCGAAATTGTGATTAACTTCGTTGTCGACTTCCATCGGACCATGTATGTAATGTTTAACTCTGTGACCATTAACTTTAAATTCAATCCCATTTGAATTTATCAATTCTATCGTTCCGTATGGGAAAACTCTTTTGACTATGAATGGTCCAGACCATCTTGATTTCAATTTTCCAGGAAATAGCTTGAATCGTGAATTGAAAAGAAGAACTCTGTCTCCTTCTTTAAATTCTTTTGAACTTCTGATTCTTTTATCATGCCATTTCTTCGTTCTTTCTTTATAGATTAACGAATTTTTGTATGCTTCATGTCTTAATTCTTCTAATTCATTTAGTTGACTTAATCATAGACGTCCGGCTTCATGTAAATCAAGATTACATGTTTTCAAAGCCCAAAATGCTTTGTGTTCAATTTCTACTGGAAGATGACATGCTTTTCCATAAACAAGTCTAAAAGGTGTGGTTCCAATTGGAGTTTTGTAGGCTGTTCTAAAAGCCCAGAGTGCATCCTCCAATTTAATGGACCATTCCTTCGGATTTGATCCTACGGTTTTCTCTAAAATACGTTTTAAAGCTCGGTTGGTATTTTCAACTTGTCCACTTGTTTGTGGATGATATGCGGTGGAGATTTTATGAGTTACTCCATATCTTTTAAGAACTTTCTCAAGTTGATTATTACAGAAATGAGTACCCCGATCACTTATTAAAGCTTTCGGTGTTCCAAACCTTGCAAAAAGACGTTTTAAAAAGTTGACTACAACTCGTGCATCATTAGTTGGGAGAGCTTGTGCTTCCGCCCATTTAGATACATAATCAATGGCTACGAGTATATATAGATTATTATGAGATTTTGGAAATGGACCCATAAAGTCAATACCCCAAATGTCAAATACTTCACATACTTGGATGACATTTTGTGGCATTTCATCACGTTGACTTATTTTTCCGGCCCTTTGACATGCATCACAGGATTTGCAAAGAAGGTGTGCGTCTTTGTAAATTGTAGGCCAATAGAATCTAGCTTCATAAACTTTTCTTGCTGTTAGTTGAGGCCCATAATGCCCTCCTGTTGGTCCTGTGTGACAATGGTTTAAAATTTTACTAGCTTCATCTCCAAATACACATCGGCGTATTATTCCATCGGGACAACTTTTAAACAGATGTGGATCTTCCCAGAAATAGTGTTTTATATCACTGAAGAATTTCTTTCGTCTTTGGTACGATAATCCTTTTTCAAGGAATCCACAAACTAAGTAGTTTGCATAGTCTGCAAACCATGGGATTTCTTTATAATCTATCTTCAATAGATATTCATCAGGAAAGTTGTCTTGTATGGCTGATTCTTTTAGAACTTCTAATTCGGGATTTTCAAGACGAGAAAGATGATTAGCGGCGAGATTTTCTGCTCCTCTTTTATCTCGGATTTCAATATCAAACTCTTGTAAGAGTAAGATCCAACGGATTAATCTTGGTTTAGCATCTTGTTTTGAAAATAGGTATCTAAGAGCAGAATGGTCGGTATAGACCACCGTTTTTGCTAGAACGAGATATGATCGAAATTTGTCAAAAGCAAAGACAATAGCAAGGAGTTCTTTTTCAGTAGTTGTATAGTTTGTTTGTGCTCCTTGTAATGTCTTACTAGCATAATATATAGGTTAAAATCGTTTTTCAATCCTTTGTCCTAAAACGGCTCCCATTGCAAAATCACTTGCATCGCACATTAGTTCAAATGGTAGATTCCAATTTGGTGTTATCATGATCGGCGCATTAGTGAGTTTCTCTTTAAGAATATTAAAAGATTTGATACACTCATCTGAAAAGATGAATGGCGCATCCTTTTCTAGGAGTTTATTCATAGGAGTGGCAATTTTAGAAAAATCTTTTATAAAACGTCGGTAAAAACTGGCATGCCCTAGAAAACTCCTAACTCCTCTAACATTGGTGGGATGTGGAAGTTTAGCAATTACATCTACTTTAGCTCTATCCACTTCAATTCCTTCTTTTGAAATTTTATGTCCAAGAACGATGCCTTCTTTAACCATGAAATGGCATTTCTCCCAATTAAGTACTAGATTTGATTTTTCGCATCTAATTAGCATTCATTCCAGATTAACTAGACATGATTTAAATGTATCACCGAAGACTGAAAAGTCATCCATGAATACTTCCATGCATTCTTCTATCATGTCGTGAAAAATCGCCATCATACACCTTTGAAAGGTTGCAGAGGCGTTGCAAAGTCCAAATGGCATGCGTTTGTAAGCAAAAGTACCATAAGGGCACGTGAATGTGGTTTTCTCTTGGTCTTCGGGTGCTATTGGAATTTGAAAATATCCGGAAAATCCATCTAGAAAACAATAGTAACTATTTCCGGCTAATCTTTCCAACATTTGATCTATGAAAGGTAAGGGAAAGTGATCTTTTCTGGTGGCGTCATTTAATTTTCTATAATCAATACATACACGCCATCCTGTTACAGTCCTAGTAGGAATAAGCTCATTTTTCTCATTTGTAATGACAGTCATGCCACCCTTCTTAGGCACGCATTGAACTGGGCTTACCCATGGACTATCAGAAATTGGATATATCAAACCTGCATCTAGCAGTTTAATAATCTCCTTCTTAACTACATCTTGCATATTAGGATTTAGTCTTCGTTGGCGTTGCACATACGTTTTATGACCTTCTTCCATAAGAATTTTATGTGTGCAATACGAAGGACTTATTCCTTTAATATCATGAATCTTCCATGCAATGGCTGGTTTATGAGCTTTCAACACAGAAATGAGTTGTGATTTCTCATTTTCAGTAAGAGAAGATGATATTATTACAGGTAATTCAGATTCACCATGTAAATAAGCGTATTCCAAATGGTTTGGAAGTGGTTTTAACTCTAATTTCGGAGGTTCTTCTATCGATGATTTATATCGATATCTGTCTTCTTCTTTTAGCATTTGAATTTCTTCTGTTGTTGGTTCATATCCATTAGCTATAAGTGTAGCTAACATTTCAGCTTCATCAATTGGTTCATTACCTTCTCCTAAAGAACATTCTCCTGTTCCTTGTAATTCTGGAAATTCTTCTAATAATTCTGCATGTGCATCTATAGTTTGAATATAATAACATGTATCATCTGCAGATTGTGGTTGTTGCATTGCTCTATCAACTGAAAAGGTAACACTCTCATCCTCTATACTTAGGGTCAGTTTCTTACCGAACACGTCTATCATTGCTTTAGCCGTGTTTAAGAATGGTCTTCCTAATATGAGAGGAACTTGAGAATCTTCTTCCATGTAAAGAACAACAAAATCTACTGGAAATACTAAAGTACCAACTTTAACTAACATGTTATCCATTATCCCTCTAGGATATTTTATTGATCTATCGGCTAGTTGTATGCTTATTCTGGTTGGTTTCAATTCTCCAAGGTCTAGTTTAGCGTATAGTGAATACGGCATTAGATTTATACTAGCACCTAAGTCTGCCAATGCTTCTATTGAACTAAGACTACCCAGAAAACATGGAATTGTGAAACTTCCTGGATCAGATAGTTTTTCTGGTATCTTATTCAACAGCACTGCTGAACAATTAGCATTCATAGTAACAGCCGAGAGTTCTTCCATTTTCTTTCTATTTGAGATTAGATCTTTCAAGAATTTAGCATATCTTGGCATTCCTGAAATCACATCAATGAAAGGAAGATTTACATTTATCTGTTTAAACATATCCAAGAATTTGGATTGCTCGGCTTCAAGTTTTTCTTTCTTCATTTTACTCGGGTAAGGAAGTGGTGGTTGGTATGGTTTAACATAAGGTTTATCCTTAACTGTGTTATTTTCATTAACTTTTTCAACTACCGGTTCTTTTTCCTTATCTTGATCAGGTTGTGGTTCTTGTGGAGTAGGAATAGTTTCATCAGAAGTTACAGGTATTTCAGGTGGTTTAAGTGTTGTACCACTTCTTGTGGTAATAGCTTTAGCTGTTTCATTCCGGGGGTTAGCATTTGTATCGCTTGGTAAACTTCCCGGTTTTCTTTCACCTATTAATCTTGCTAGGTTACTTACTTCTTGTTCCAGATTTTGAATAGAAGCTTGTTGATTTCTAAATGCTTGAGCATTTTGTTCATTAGTTTGTTTTTGAGATGTGAAAAACTGCGTTTGAGTTTCAACTAGCTTCGTCATCATATCTTCTAAATTCGGCTTTTTATCATCGGTCTGTTGTGGTGGTTTGTTTTGAAAATTAGGTCTTTGCTGATTGTAAGTATTATTGGATACTTGTTGATTGCTAGGACCTTGTTGGTTGTTGTATGGAATATTTCGGTTATAATTCTGGTTTTGATTGTAAATCGGTCTTGGCGGTTGATAATTATTCTGATAATTATTTCCAGGCCTTTGGTTTATGTATGAAATATTCTCTCTTTGTTCCATTGTTAATTCAATACTGAGATAATCTTTTGTCAAATGTGGTCCTCCACACTGCTCACAACTAATTCGTATTGAGTGAATATCCTTAGTCATCTTTTCCATTCGTCTCTCCACAGCATCTATCTTTGCGGAAATGGAATCTAAGTCATGACTAGAATCGGCTCTAGCTGCTTTAGATGATCTAATGATATCTTTTTCTTGGTGCCACTCATGTGAGTGGGAAGCAGTGTTATCAATAATTTTGTAAGCATCAGTTTCGGTTTTCTTCATAATAGAACCACCAGCTGCTATATCTATGTCTTTCCTTGTAGTGATGTCGCATCCTTGGTAGAATATTTGTACTATTTGACAGGTGTCTAAACCATGTTGCGGACATCCTCTTAACAACTTTCCATATCTTGTCCACGCCTCATATAGAGTTTCATTTGGTTTCTGTGTAAACGTAACAATTTCTGCTTGAAGTCTTACGGCTTTAGATGCAGGAAAGAATTGTTTAAGAAATTTGTCAACTAAAACATCCCATGTATCGATCGCCCCTTCAGGTAACGATTCCAACCAATCTTTGGCTTCTCCCTTTAAAGTCCAGGGAAATAACATGAGATATATCTGTTCATCCTCCACTTCTCGGATTTTAAATAGTGTGCAGATCCTATTAAAGGTACGTAGATGTTCATTTGGATCTTCCTTCGGCGCACCACTAAATTGGCATTGATTAGTCACCATGTGTAGAATTTGTCCTTTGATTTCATAATCTGGCGCATTAATGTCTGGATGAGTAATTGCGTGACCTTGGCCAGTGCGTTTAGCTCTCATTCGGTCTTCCATACTTAAAGGTTCCAGATTCTCCATAATTAAATTTGTTGAATCGGTATCACTAGATGATTCTGATTTAATGGTTCATTCCTCAACAATCTCTGTTTGAATGATTGGTGGCTCCGGAGGAAAGTTTAATGGTTCAGGATCTACGAACCGTTCCTGAATATTCTCCGGATTCTCAATTGTGATGTCGGGTTCAAAAAATGGATTATCGGAAATTTGAACTGAAGTACTTGGTCGACTGGATGACGATTCTAAAGAAAAATCAACGGCGGTTATATTTGCTAAATGTCTTGATCTAGTTACAGGTGGTGAACGTACAAAAGGTGATGAACGTCTTGCTCGGTGCATTCACTGAATATCCTATTAGTTTTTAAAAAGGAAAGAAAAATTATAATAAGTTATCCAATCAATAGACTTTTCTGATTTTGCCCACGTTTCGAATAGCCAAAAGATGCAGCAGAGGGGCAGGATTCGTTTGGTCTCAATATAATTGAGGACTGTTTGGCTCCAATAACCCGGTCCACGTACAAATCCAACTATTACTACGAACCAGAAAATTTTGATGTCTATCAATTTAACCACTCAAAATAAATTTTCGTAATTTTAAGAAATTTAGATAAGAAGTAGAAAAAATTCTAAGTCCTAAAAACTAGGATGGCGAGAAATAAGAGAGAAAAAGAGTTCGTCGAAAAAGGTCGAAAAAGAAAAAAAAATGGTTGAAAAATAAAAGGTGACGGAAAAATAAAAGAAACTTATAAAAACTTAAAAATAGTTGACTAACCTAACCTTATTACTACAACTAACTTAAAATTATAATCGCAAATTGAAATTACTAATTGGAATGATAATTGATACATAGTAAAAGGTCTAAAAATATTAAAGCTTACAAGGAAAAACTAAATCCCAAATGGAAATAACTTAAAAAGAAACTAAAACTTAAAAAGGCGTCGCAAAATTCTAAAGTACCTAAATCTTAGTCTAAAGAAAAAGCACTTAAGGAATTCTACGGCAAAGCCTAAAAATCTAGGAGTAAAAATAACTATAGCAAAAACTAAGTTTAAAATTAAATATGAGCTAAAAATACAAATATTACGCTACAATGATTAAAAAGGGACAGAATATAAAAATATATAAAAAGTTGTAAAAAGTACAATTTTTATAAAAATATTATTTTTATATTATTTTTTTAATAAAACTACTAATTTTACAATTTAATAAAACTAATTAATACTAAATACATAAATTAAATAAAAAGTAAAAGTTAAAGTAAAATTAATTATAATAATAATAATAATTAGGGTTTAATAATAATTAATTAATAATTACCGTAATAAATGCTGAATTAGGGCTTCTGTTCGTGTGTCAGGTACCCTCCGCGAGTCGCGGTATTTATTGCATCAAACCCCGCGAGTCGCGGGGTTTCAAATTTCAGCTGACAGCTTATAATTTCAACTCGTTTTTTTCTTTATTTTTTTTTTCTGTTTTCTTTTTTTTTCTATAAATAAAAGATAGTTAATAAAACTTATATTTTTATAAATTAAATAAAAATAAAGAAACTTATAAAACTTAAATATTTTAAAAAAAATACTTATATTTTTGTTTTTCTTTTTATATTTTTGAATAATTAACACGTATTTTTACAAAAACGAATTTTTAATAGAAGTAAGCTAAATTTTTTTTTTTTTTTATATTAGCGTTCCGCTTCCGGCTTTTAAGAGATGTCCCCGGCAGCGGCGCCAAAAATACTTGATGTTATGCGAGGTGTATACGAAATAGTTTATATTTTACTAGGAAAAACTATTAAATACGATACAATTTTACACAAGATATTTTTTTATTTATAGAATGGATATACTTAAACCTTGCTACAACACTTATAGGCAGTGTACCTAATCGTACAGTAGTGTAGTTTTTAGTAAGTCCGGTTCGTTCCACAGGAAAATCTTTAAACAAAGCGTAACGCTATATTAGTTTACTTTTATAAAAATACAAACATATATATAAGTAATATTATTATTATAAAGGGGGGTTTTTACCATTTAATGACCGGTTTGTCGATTTTAAAACTTTAGTCGCAGTTAAAACCTAATGTAAAATATTAAATAAATAAAAGACTTAATTTAAAGTGTAAAGTAAATAACGATAATGAAATTGCGAATAATAAAAGTGCGATAAAATAAACTTGCGATAATTAAAAAGTACGATAATTAAAAATGCAATTAAATATAATAACAATAAAAAATGCGATAATTAGAAGTGCAATTAAATATAAAATAAAGGAAATTAAATATGAAATAAAAGAATTATGCTTATTTAAACTTTCGTAATCATGATGTTTGACGTGTTGATTTTAGTTTTATGCCCATGGGTTAATTGTCCTTTGTCCTGGATTATTTAATATGTCCGTCTGGTTTTTGTCCATAACAGTCCATCAGTCATAAATATAAAGTGCGAGTGTCCTTGTCAAATTATTATTATACCCGAAGTTGAATATTCCAACTAATTGGGGATTCGAATTGTAACAAGGTTTTAATACTTTGTTTAATGAATACACCAGGTTATCGACTGCGTGTAAACCAAGGTTTTACTACTTTGTTAACAATTACACCAATTACCCTTGAATGTAATTTCACCCCTATTTTAATTATTCTAGTGGCTATTAATCCATTCCCGTGTCCGGTTAAATGAACGATTATTCGTACATATAAATACCCCGCCCATCGTGTCCGATCGAGTGTATATGGTAATTTATAGGGACGCCCAATTGTAAATCTTTATATTAACATTAACAAAAACTATCATTTAGTTAAACAAATATAAAGCCCATTAATAGCCCATAGTCTAATTTCCACAAGTGTCGTTCTTTTGTCCAAACCCCAATTATGGTACAAAGCCCAATTACCCAATTTTAGTAATTAGCCCAACATCATGATTACTTCGTTTTAAATAAGCATAATAATAACTTAGCTACGAGACATTAATATAAAAAGGTTGAACATAACTTACAATGATTAAAAATAGCGTAGCGTTACACGGACAGAATTTCGACTTACACCCTTACAATATTCTCTAACATACCCTTATTATTAGAATTATAATTAAAATTAAAATATAAATTATATATATATATTTTACGTATATATGAGAGAAGAGATAAATAGATTCTATTTTGCGATCAGAATTCGGTTGGCTTTATAGGGATTTTCGATTTTTGGGGCTCCGCGACTCGCGGCAAAATCCTCTTCAAACTCCGCGAGTCGCGAAGAATGAATTTACAGCTCACACCCTTGGAGTCTTTCTCTGCCGACGGTTTTATAATATATATATAATATATATATAATATATATATAATTAATTATATATTATATTATATTTATATACATAGTTAACTTGTAATTTTTAGTCCGTTGCGTCGAGCGTTAAGAGTTGACTCTGGTCCCGGTTCCGGATTTTTGAACGTCCTTGCGTACAATTTTATATTTTGTACTTTGCGTTTTGAATCTTGTACTCTTGTAATTTCGAGGCGTTTCTTATCAATAATTGGAACCTTTTTGATTGTCTTTTGTACTTTTGAGCTTTTTGGTCGTTTGCGTCTTCAATTCGTCGAATCTGTATTTTGTCTTCACCTTTTATTATTTAAACGAATATCACTTATAAATAGAACAATTGCAACTAAAAGCTTGTCTTTCTTGAGGAATAATACTATGAAATATATGTTCGTTTTTAGCATTATCAAATAACTTTTCAATTTCTTTTCAAATTAGCCAATTTTGTCACAGCTTCAACAAATCAACTTCGACTTCCATTCGAATTAGCCTTATTATAACCTCGATATATAAGTTTGCCTGTCGTCATCGTTACCGGGGAACCATTTATATTCCACCACATTAGCAGTAAACTTACCAGCAACTTCAATGAATTTGGATTTTTTTCGAAAAATCATTATATTCATTGAAACTCTATCGTGTATTCATCTATACCCTGTAACAATAATTGCCATACCAATTATCGAGAATCAGCAATCAGTATTTCGAATCTTGTAGTATTTCTACATCAATAGTTATATGTATACATATAACAATTATCTCCTAGAATTACGACCTTCAATTCTGAAATTTTGAAAAGCACCCAACCTACGAATCAATACATTGAATTTTAAAAAAGCTGAATGAAGCAGCAGAAACTGTGGGCAACCGTAAACGACCTTAATCGTCGAAAGTTTGATGATACAGAATAGTATATAGGAAAAGCTCAGAAAAGTTGGAACTGAAAAACTGATTGAGCAAACTACGAAGGAGTCTCTGAACAAATCACAAGGACTAAACTTGTACATTAAGAATCCTGATGATTCTGTTTCTAATGAAATCTTTAGTGAATACCTTGCTTCCGACTCCAAACTCTTACGGACAAATTTTCTTCACCATCCTTCGATATTAGAAATTTCAAGATATCATCGTATCTTTCATTATAAATATCCTCCATATTTCTGAAGATATTTTCATAACTATTCTTATCTGAATCATTAATCTATTAGTGCTATCAGTGTTACATCATATAGAAACTGTTAGTTTATATATTCTGTAAACTTTCAAGCTTAAAATATGAATGTTATTGAAGTAATGTTGGTAACTGATGCATGAGTTAGTATAATATAATGACACTTGATCAACGTAATTATATTACAGTAAGTCATGCTGAGTTTCTAATGAAACGTGATGATTCACAGACTCTAACGTCATCATGTGCCATGTTACACGACTCTTGTATTCTATTTAAACCTCTAAAATATCAAGAAAATATTCCTTGATGATTCGGTCTTTTCCAGGGTATTCTGGTAATTTAACAAATCAAGATCGTGCCATTACCATTCCCTTCTTAGAACATTAACAATGTTCATTCTAAAACTTATATCCGCGAATTCTGGACCATTACAAGATATGCCCAATCGCAAGAAGAAGAAACGAAGGGACAAAGCTCCGAAATAGAAAGTGGAGTATAAATCGAAGCAAATAGGAGGGAGTATTAACTGTGGATAACAATGATTATAGGAAACAAAAATTATGGACATTGAAATATAAGGGGGGATATAAAGCCCAAAAACAACACGGAAATTACAGACCGTGTATATCGATGTTTATCGCAACATAAAGACACAGGAGAATTAAAAACACTATAACTCTAAGGGCAATGTAGAAGAAAACATATTCCTCCAGTGGAAGTAGGAAAAGGAGAATGATTGTGGCGATAGTCAGGATAAGGACAAGGATCAGAACTGGATTAAGCATTTTCACAATCTTTTGGATGTAAGAATTAAGAAAGAATGTATAGTAATGGTGAAAATAATGGAACTGAAAAAGTTTAATTTATAATGGAAATATCAGACAGAGTAATCAAGGCAAATCACCGTATTTAATTATAGAGATCTTAATTTCCTTATTCGCCGAAGAAACAAATCTTTTAGATTTCGAAGATTTTCTCTAAATCCCTTGAATTCCGGAATTCAATCAAGACAATGTCAGAAGTTAAGACACACCTTATTTTTTAAATTCAACCCTGGCTCCGTCAAAATTTAAGACGTGCCTTATTTTCTAAATTCAACCATGACTACATCAAAAGTAAAGACGAATATCTATTACCTTATCTCCATCTTTTGTGATAGCTTCACTCGTACGCTTCGAGTAATCGTTTTATCCAAATTATTCAATAATGATAAAACTCTATTTATCAGCTCATATTCATCAGGAAAACATATATATTGTTAGCCATGATGACCTCACTCAAATTTCGGGACGAAATTTCTTTAACGGGTAGGTAATGTGATGACCCGGGAATTTCCGACCAAATTAAAACTTGAATCTTATTTGATTTCGATACGATAAGCAAAGTCTGTAATATTAAGTCTCGAAATTTTTGAACTGTTTTATGAAATCAAGTGACCTTGACTATTATCGACGATTCACGAACCTTTGAATTGTAAATACAAATGTATATATATAAATGATTATATATGTAAATAACTACATATAATAAATGAGATATATTAATGAACTATTTTGTGATTAAAGATAATTTAAAACAACTAAAACTTGTTATTTTAAATATATAGGGTATATTGAAAATAAATGAAGTCGAATATAATTTGTCAACGTTAACAAAGTATTTAATGTATAATGTTATACCCTGAGATTATTTGTTCAATATATATATAATTAATACATTTATTTACTAGATATTAAAACATAATTGTATATATATAGTAGTATACATATATATAAATATAAATCTATATATGATTTCTAATCAAGATTATATTGTAATATATTTATATATATATATATATATATATATATATATATATATATATATATATATATAAAATGTATAAACATTAAATATTCAATGAATGTTATTGTATAATATATTATGCAATTATTAAATATTACATAAATTTAATAGATTGTATATAAAGTGTAAATACAAGTTAGGAATATAGTCGTTATAATAACCATACTATTACTTCCATTATTAGTACTAATATCAATATCAATATCAATATCAATATCAATATCAGTATCAGTTTTATGTATATATTATAATTGTAATCTAAATATTATCAGTCAATATAATTGTTATTATTAGGTATTTGTATTATAAGTATTGTTAGTATACTATTATTAAGAATTATAAATATTATGATTAATATTATTGTTATCATTTTGATTATGATTGTTATTAAACTTACCAAAAATTTTCCTTTTTGTTATAGTATCATATTATTTCTATTTTTATTATTATCATTATTCTTAATATTAATATTATTATTATTTTGATATTATTAACACTATTACTATTTCTATTATATTTGTTATTAATATTAGTATCTTTATTATTAGGAAAGATTAACAATATTATTATCATTAATACATTAATAATTATTAATATTAGTTTAATTTATATTATTTATATAAAAAAAAAGAAACGGATATACCAGAGGAATTAAGCGAATCATCAGATATTTATATATATCACTATCTGCTAAAAAAAAAATTTCTTCCTTTTCTACTACACCCGTGAACTTATTTTATCTTCTCTATCACTACTAACACGATCGAATAATTCATGTTACTACATCAATTAATCACTTACACTATAAAACTTCTGCTAGTACTCGCGAATTTAAACAGAAGAAAAGGGAAGAACTGAAACGGAAAAGAGAGTCGACCCTGCTCACGACTCAATTATCAAAAGTTTGAATTCGTTTTAAATTTTAAAAATCTGTAAATGCAGTTCTATTAGGAATTGTCTACTCAATCTTTCTTCAAAATACCATATTCGAATTCGTTATATCAAGCCCGAATTTCGGAGTCAAAGTTTTCGAAACAAAAAGTCAAACATTGTTCATCATTCAAATTCGAGCTTTCGGTTGCAATTCAAGTTAAATTGATGATTTTTATAGTTCCTAGAGGTGATTTGAAACATCTTTGATGTTATAAACTTTGTTTAGAAGTTTCTCAAAACAGAAATCATTTTTTTTTAGAGTGCTGCGACAGCGGCCTTCTTGTATATATATATATATATATATATATATATATATATATATATATATATATATATATATATATATATTTATTTTACGTTTCTAATTGATTCAATTCACAACTCAGGTTAGTTGCAACTTAATTTTAAGTCTTAATTCAATTTATGTTAGCGGATATGATTGATGGTGTTGGTGCCGTGTAAAAAATAATAATTTTGTTTTGAGGAAGAAGATGAACCAGGTGCAAATTAAATGGATACATATAGATATAAGTAGTAATTGAATCGGAAAAATAGACACAGTTCAATGGTTAGGGGCGTGGGTGGTTAAGCGGGAGGTCGCAGGTTCGAGCCCGAGCCGGGACACTCTTTTTGCTGTTTTTCTTAAAGGTAGTCTTTTTTATTAAATTCAATATTGTAATTATTATTATTATTATTATTATTATTATTATTATAAATTATTATTGCTATTGTTATTATTATTATTATTAGGTATTATACATATTAGTGTTATTATGAAAAATGATAATGATTGATATGTTTTGATGACAAGAATATAAGTATGATATGAATATGAATATAAATATAAATATGTAAATAGGATTAGGGATGAAGATAATAATAAAACTTTTATTATGATACAAACTTGATATTATAAAACGATAATAATTATATTAGGAATTGATTAAGTGAAATTATAATGTTATGAATGAGATTATGGTAATATAAGTAATACTAATATTAGTATCATTATTATTAACATAAGTATTATTATAAATATCATTATTATTATTATTATTATTATTAACATTATCATATTTATTACTTCTATTAATATTATTATTATTATTATCACTACAATTATATTATTACTTCTATTACTGCCATTATAAGTAGTATTGTTAATGACTATTATTATATAATTACTAAAACCATTATCATAACTATCAGTAATAGTAAAAATTAATATCTTTACAACTTTTATTATTAATATCATTATATTTATCACTAATAGAATTATTAACATTATTATTTTTATTACTAATATTAAGTATTATCAATATTATCATATTACCATTACAAATATCATTTTAGTATTATTACAACTATTAATTTTAACAAACAAACGATATATATATTTTATACATTAAACATAACAAAATTTATATTTTCATATACAAAAGAAATACATGAAACATATATATATTTTTGATATAAAAATTATATAACTAATAAATTTATATATATATATATATATATATATATATAAATATATATAAATATAAATATATATATATATATATATATTGTTCGATTACAATTATGTGTATTAATAAATAAACAAATAATATAGGTTCGTGAATCTGAGGCCAACCCTGCATTGTTCAGTTGTTAAATGTCGTCATATTAATTTTTACTACAAAATACATTAGGTGAGTTTCATTTGCTCCCTTTTTAAATGCTTTTGCAATATATATTTTTGGGACTGAGAATACATGCGCTGCTTTTATAAATATTTTACGAAATAGAAACAAGAGATCAAAAACTACATTATATGGTTGGATTATTAAACCGAATATCGCCCTTCAAGTCTGGTAACCTAAGAATTTAGGGAAATGGCCCCTGATTGATGCGAATCCTAAAGATAGATCTATGGACCTTGACAAGTCCCATTCGGGGTACGAATGCTTTAGTACTTCGAGATTATTATACAGACGAGAGGTTCTATTTTGGGGATATTCTATGCATTAAGTTAACGTCGGTTACCAGGTGTTCAATCCATATGAATGATTTTTATCTCTATGCAGTTTGCGAAATGCCTGATACGAGAATGATGTTTATGAAAATGAAATCTTGTGGTCTATTATACTATCTGAAATGATTATTTATGATAAACTAATGAACTCACCAACCTTTTGGTTGACACTTTAAAGCATGTTTATTCTCAGGTATGAAAGAAATCTTCCGCTGTGCATTTGCTCATATTATTTGGAGTCATTCATGACATATTTCAAAAGACGTTGCATTCGAGTCGTCGAGTTCATCAAGATTATTATTAAGTCATTTATAGTTTAGATATATTATGAAATGGTACGCATGCCGTCAACTTTCAATGTATTGAAAGTTTGTCTTTTAAAAACAAATGCGATGTTTGTAAAATGTATCATATAGAGGTCAAGTACCTCGCGATGTAATCAACTATTATGAATCGTTTATAATCAATATGGACTTCATCCGGATGGATTAGGACGGGTCATGAAATACTAATGGGCCTACGCCTTCGGCCCAAATCTCTTCACCAACAACTAGTAGCCCAACTGTACCTTCCTCACCTACAAATCCTCCATCTTTAGAAATACACTCCACTAATACTCCGTCTTCACCCCCCCAATCGTACCATGATCACTCGTAGTATGTCTGGTATTTTTAAACATAGAATTCCATTTAATCTACACACCACCACCATCTCCCCTATACCACGTGACCCAAAAGAAGCTCTTAATGACCCTAATTGGAAGCATGCCATGACTGACGAATTTAATGCACTTATTAAAACTGGGACTTGGGAACTCGTACCTCGTACACCCGATATGAATATTATTCGTTGTATGTGAATTTTTAAACATAAGTTTCGTTCTGACGGTTCTTTTGAGCGCTATAAAGCTCGTTTGGTTTGTGATGGTAGGTCTCAGCAGGTTGGAATTGATTGTACAGAAACATTCAGTCCCGTGGTTAAACCCGCAACTATTCGATTGGATCTTACATTAGCACTTTCTCACTCGTGGGCTATCCATCAACTTGATGTCAAAAATGCCTTTCTACATGGATATCTTCAGGAGACAGTTTTTATGCATCAGCCTATGGGTTTCCGCGATCGCAGTTACCCGAACTATGTTTGTCATTTGAAGAGATCACTTTACGGACTCAAGCAAGCCCCTCGAGCGTGGTACCAACGATTTGCGGATTTTCTTTTTAGCATTGGATTTACCCACAGCAAGTGTGACCGTTCTCTGTTTATCTATCATAATGGTAGCGACATGGCTTATATTCTATTATATGTTGATGATATCTACATTACCGCGTCTTCAGATGACTTACGCCGCAACATTATTCAGAAACTCTCCGGTGAATTTGACATGAAGGATCTTGGGCGGTTGCACTATTTCCTTGGTATTGCTGTTACACATACTCGTACGGGCATGTTTCTAAGTCAAGCTAAATATGCTCGTGAGATTCTTGAACGAGCTGGTATGACTACTTGTAAACCGTCGAAAACTCCTGTTGACACAAAGTCAAAACTCGAGTTTTTGCGGGAGCTCTTTATGATGATCCTACATCTTTTCATAGCTTAGCTGGTGCACTTCAGTACCTCACATTCACTCGTCCAGGTATTTCTTATGTTGTTCAGCAGGTGTGTCTTTACATGCATGCACCCCACGTCGGGCACATGGGTGCTCTAAAACGCATTTTACACTATATCCAGGGAACATTAGATTTCGGATTACATCTCACTAAATCTGCGTCACATAATCTTGTTTCCTATACTGATGCGGATTGGGATGGATGTCCAGATACACGTCGTTCTACATCTGGTTATTGTGTCTATTTTGGTAATAACCTTATTTCATGGTCGTCTAAATGCCAACCAACACTATCCCGCTCCAGTGCTGAGGCAGAATATCGTGGAGTTGCTAATGTTGTCTCAGAGTCTTGTTGGTTGCGGAATTTACTTCTTGAACTACGACGACCTATTCACAAGGCCACCATTGTTTACTGTGATAATGTTAGTGCTATTTTTATGTCGAGTAATCCTATACAACATCAGCGCACTAAGCATATTGAACTCGACATTCATTTTGTTCGCGAAAAAGTTGCTCGTGGTGAAGTTCGGGTGTTACACGTTCCTTCACAATACCAAGTTGCGGATATTTTTACAAAAGGACTCCCTCGTGTATTATTTGATGATTTTCATTCCAGTCTCAACATCCGTGAACCTCCCGTTTCGACTGCGGGGGTCTATTAGTCATATTGTATATAAGAAACATATTTGTTAGATATTGGAAAATAAGAGTCATAGTTGAAGTAGGAGTCATTGTTATGGTAGGAGTCTATTTGCTAGTTAAATTAACTTAATGCCCAAGATATAGTTGGGTATAAAATACATGATTTGTAATCAATGAAAAAGGGAACGAAATTGATTGTCTATTAGTTTTATAAAAATTTTGTGAGTTTCAATTATGGTGCATTTTATAAGCTTCGGAACAAAATAACTAAAACAATCCTACCCACTGCAACAAAATGCAATATTATACTTTTATCATGTTTACAAAATATCCCTTAATATTATTGGTTCACTGTTTTTTTGTTTTGTTTTTGACAAAAAGAAAATATGAGAATTAAAATATATTAGAAGTTTTACTTGTGTTACACTTATGTTTCAACAAATCAAAATTAAAAATTAAAATAGATCTAAAATACAAATTTAATTACTCCATTAGTCCTTAATGTTTTAAATTTTATTCATCCTGAACCCAAAAAGTTTTCTTATTGCATCCTAACCCTTAAAGTTATTATTTCGTTTCATTTTGATCCACAGAGTTAACATTAGTTAACTCCAATCCGTTAGAGACTTGTCACGTAATTAATAACCAAGGCTGAAATAAAATTTACGTTAATGTCTATTTTTTTTTTATTTTTTTTTTGGCGAAAAAATGAATACTCATATAGAAACGAGTTCGTTTTCCAAAGGAAAACGCCCTCAACAGAGAAAACAAAAGGATAAGAGGAAAACGGGAAAGCTCGCGCCTATAAAGCAATCAACTAAACAAAAAACTATTCTCTAAGCGAGTCTCCCTAACATCCCGATAAAAAATATTACATACATATTAACCAAACAAGAATCAAATAATAAACGAAAGTACAAGGAACAAAACCAACTGAAGAAACACGAGGTGAATCATAACAATCAACCTCGAGGACCCGCCCTTTTTAATTTTCCATTGAACGTCTCTTTCAAAGAATGTTTTTCGGACCGATTCTCAATCTTGTACGAGAACACTTTATTGGATCCATCGCCCGGTGCGCTCTCCCCGGTCAACCGTGTCATTATAACATCGAATGCCGCATAAGCCTCCGCGGACATATTTCCTCTCCCAAATGTTGATGAGCTACCATCTCTTCCATCATGAAGGCCCATAAACAAGTTTTGAATTGCGTCTCCGTAATTCAAGTCGTCGACGTTATCTTTGAGCTTATGAGCACCCGATGTAGCTTTAATAAATGAGAGCTATTATATATATATATATATATATATATATATATATATATATATATATATATATATATATATATATATATATATATATACACACCACACACACACTTTTCATGCGAGCGTTGGCGTTTCAACATTACGGGTGTCAATCATCTAATGCTCCATCCATTCTAAAAGTACATAGTACACTCTAAAGCTACCGAAATTCTTGCCTCAAATAAGCACAAGAATTTTTGAGATCATCAGTGTTAGATGGTAATCTTCATGCTAACACTTTGTTTCGCACTTTACCAATATATTGTTTATCCATTATTCATCAAGCGACGTGTTTAGTAAATTCACCTATGATTCCAACTGGGAACAAGAATCACTACTATAACAATATATCGATATATGATTATATAAATGTTGTTGCCTTTTTTTTTTGTACAAATGCTCCATTTGAAGCTCAACGTGACAACATCTTCGACAATTATGCATAAGATAACTACATAACACACGATCTCACTCGTTAACAATCTATTTAATAAAATTATAACACTTTATTACATTAGAACATTTTATCGAACATTTGACGTGCATGTGTAAACACTGCTCTTTCAACTGAACCCAAGCCTTAAGCTTCTTTTTCCTCCCATGCCCTGCATAGCAAAAGTTTGGGTTCAACAAACACCGCCAAAAAGAATATTTTCTGAATCATTGTTGATCTACATGTAAACAAAACCGAACCTTATTAACAAGTAATGGTTCAACAACCATAGATACTAACAACATCTTAGCAATCTCTGAAACCCCAACGTCTTTCCATCCAGCCACATCGTTGGTGAGATACTCGTACGCCGCCAGGAACGCTTCTTGCCAAACTCGAGGTAACCACATTGCTTTACAACCAACATACGTGTATGTGTTTAGAATTGGCGGCAATACTAGGGTTTATTATTGTTTGATAGGAAAAAGACCGATATAGCAGTGGTTATTAATCACGTGATAAGTCCGTAACTGATTTGAGTTAACGGATGGCGACCCTGGGGACCAAAATGAAACAAAATAATAACTTTAAGGGTTAGGATGAAACAAAAAAAAACTTTAAGGCCAAGGAAAAAAAACTGTAAAACTTTAAGGACTAAATGCGTAATTAAGTCAAAAATATAATGGTAGTTTTATAAAAACTAGTATGCTAGATTTTTTCTAAAGTCCTCCCTACATCTTCGACATGTTTTAACCCCTTGATCCGTGTTGTTAGCATTGTTAAATGTTCATCCACAAAGCTTTATGGAATACGGCATATGCATAACCGAGATAGCTAAAAGTGGTTTTGACGCATTATAACTATCTATCTACCTTCAACCTTTTTAGTGTTAAAAGAAAGCAAAAATCAACTAATATCACTTTCGAATAATTGATTCTGACCATTAGATCTCCATAACCTATTATAATCTGATTTAATTTCTTAGCTAATACCCTAAAAGATTAGCTAATGAAGTGTTGACATTACATTAATACCCTTATATCAATAATTTTGTCAAGTTTCACGCTATACAAAATCAAATGTACGTTTCAATTACAATTCATATCTGCTCCACCCACAGCCATACCCACTCTCCTTTTTCGCCCCCAGTTCAATTACAAGCCGCAAAGTAATTTTAGAGAATGTTCAATCTCTAGCTTACAACTTATTGAAATTAACGTTCTTAAATTAGTATGTATCTAATCTCTTGTATATACCGTAAATCCGCTCAAGTTTTTTTGAACCCAATCGGGTTACTTTTGATAATAATGCTAGACTTATTTGGTGGTGTCTTATGACGTGTTTTCTGAGTTGGGTATCGCCTATCTGATGTCATCAAAAAATATCAGATACATTTAAATGGATTTCAAGTTTGGCTGTAGAAGAAACGGTAATAGTAGATACTGGATTGAACTATTAATTCTACAGATAGAGTTATTGATGGGTTAATGGTGAGATTGTTTTTACAATAAAAGTAGTGGCAACTGATGTGGGAAGTTCGACAACAGTCAATAAACACTATTGTGATTCAACAAATTAATTATTATCGTATTCATTCATAACGTCTCCAAACTAAATGTTGATTCTTGATTCTTTATACTTTATCTAATTGACGTGTCTCCAAACAATTAATTTAATTCTGTTGATATTTCTAAACACTTATTTGATAGATCCACCTAAATTGACTAATTTACCCTTAATGATATGTTATATAAATTTTCCATTTCAAAATTATTTAAGGGTATTACTGGAAAGTGATAACAAATATGTTTGTATTTATCAAAAACATGGTTGGAAATATCACCACCCTTTAATTAGTATATACTTTATGTAACAAATCATCAATCATAATGAACCGATGTACTATACTGGATTAACTTCTTTTCTACTATCATTTACCATTTACTATTAGTTTAACAATTATAAATACTTTTATTTCTACCATCATTTACTATTCACGGTTAGTAAAAAAAATCATAAATACTTCTAGGACTCAATGTTGAAAGTCGTATATATAAAAATTAATGGTTTAATTGTAAGTTGGTTTTAAAATAAAAGTAGTGGTAACCGGTGTGGAAAGTTAGGTCAATAACAGTCAATGAACACTACCTTGATTCACCTAGAATTTGATTATTGTTAAATAATGAAGTTTAATGCAATGCAATCTTAGCTTTATGTTTATTACTTGTAATGTTAGCCTGGTTTCACTATTTTCAGGATCAGAGATAATAAGTATTTTGGATGGAAAAGGATCTTGGATGCATAAAACTAGACATTAAGAGGGTTGGTGCCACCAGTGGCGTAGCCACGTTATGCATACCGGGGTCAAATGACCCCAACGAAAATTTCCGCCGAAGTGTATCTGTTTCATGTTTCAGTGCACTTAACTTTTTGGGCCAATTAATTTTTTAACAAGCCCAATAAAACTGATTTACTTCGTATTTTATATGCCGTGTTTTTACGTAGTACTAATATTTTCATATCATTCAATATTGTATAACAATTAAATTAGTATATTGTTCTTTCAGAATTTAATATCAATTTCATTCTTATTTTCTTTTACCTAATTTTTTATTATGATCTATTAATAGTTAGTAATAATAAATTACTACTATATATGAAAATCAAAACTTACAATTGATGACGTTTAGATTTTTTAGTATAAAAAAACTATTGCTATTTTATGACACCAACGATAAAAATTGTTGGCTTCGCCACTGGGTGCCACAAAGTTTGGTCTTGTGTTATGACTGCTGCTCTTGAAACTAAATATAAATTGCACTTTATTGATGATACTTGCATAAAATCTGATACTTGTTATAATTCAGTAGGCTTATAACTACCTTTAGTGGTTTGATTCTTGATGTTATAATTCAGTAGGCTTATAACTACCTTTAGTGGTTTGATTCTTGATTTAGAATACTAATAATGAAGTGTAAGAACAAAGATGATAATGGAGAGAAAGAAAGAAACACTTTGTAAGTGTGAGAAATGGTGCCATTTTAATGCTTGCATTCATGAGTATTTATAGCCTAAAATCTCAATATAAAAATACATACTTTGTGTACCAAAATTGACTATATGTATACACCAAAATTGACTATCCATATCTATATTATTATTATTATTATAACACTCCCCCTTGGATAGCAATTTTATTTTGTTGAAGATCAACTATAAATTACTGCCTCGTTAAAAACCTTGCTAAAGAAAACCCAGTGGGAAAAAACTTTAGCTAAGGGAAAAAGAGTGCAGCATGGAGTTGACTCCCCCTCAAGTAGACATCGCTTCAGCTGTTACATCTTTTGAACATGTCTCATGCCAATGTTATGAACGTGTGTTCTGAAAATAGCAGTTGGAAGTGCTTTCGTGAAAAGATCAGCAGAGTTTTTGCTAGATTGCACATATCTCATTTCAATCTGGTTGTCCTTAATGAGATTTTGAGTGTATGAGAATAATCTAGGTGGTATGTGTTTTGTTCGGTCACTTTTGATATACCCTTCTTTCATCTGTGCTATGCAAGCTGCATTATCTTCATAGATAGTTGTTGGACTTTTATCGCGTTCTAGTCCACAAGAATCAGTAATGAGTTGTGTCATTGATCTCAACCAAAAACATTCTCGAGTAGCTTCATGTAATGCAATCACTTCGGCATGATTTGACGATGTAGCAACAAGTGTTTGTTTTTGAGAACGCCATGATATTGCAGTACCTCCATTTAGGAATACATATCCAGTTTGAGATTTAGCTTTATGTGGATCAGATAAATAACCTGCATCTGCATAACCAACCAAATCTTGTTTTGATTCGTTAGAATAAAATAATCCTAAATCAGTAGTTCCTCGAAGGTATCGAAATATGTGTTTGATCCCATTCCAGTGTCTTTTGGTAGGAGCAGAGCTGAACCTTGCCAACAAATTAACTGCAAAAGAAATGTCAGGTCTTGTACAATTTGTAAGATACATAAGAGCTCCAATTGCACTAAGATATGGTACTTCTGGTCCAAGAATGTCTTCTTGATCTTCACATGGACGAAATGGATCAGCTTCAACATTGAGTGATCTAACAACCATAGGAGTACTTAATGGTTTTGCCTTGTCCATATTGAAACGTTTCAAAATCTTTTCAGTATATGTTGTTTGATGTACAAGTAAACCATTAGGCATATGCTCAATTTGTAAACCAAGGCAATACTTGGTTTTTCCGAGATCTTTCATTTCAAATTCTTTCTTTAGAAGTTGAATGGCTTCATGGATCTCTTTATTTGTACCTATGATGTTAAGATCATCAACATAAACAGCTATGATCACATATCCGGATGTTGTTTTCTTAATGAAAACACAAGGGCAAGTAAGATTATTTGTATACCCTTTGCTTATCAAGTAATCACTTAATCGGTTATACCACATACGTCCCGATTGTTTTAACCCATATAAAGATCTTTGTAATTTAATCGAATACATTTCTTTGGGTTTTGCATTTGATGCTTCTGGTACCTTAAATCCTTCAGGTATCTTCATATATATATCACTATCAAGTGATCCATATAGATAAGCAGTCACAACATCCATGAGATGCATTTCTAAATTTTTAGAAACTGCCAGGCTGATTAAGTATCTAAAAGTAATTGCATCCATAACAGGGGAATAAGTTTCTTCATAATCAATTCCTGGTCTTTGAGAAAAACCTTGAGCTACAAGTCTAGCTTTATACCTTGTAACTTCATTTTTCTCATTTCTTTTTCGGACAAAAATCCATCTGTATCCTACAGGTTTCACATCTTTAGGAGTGAGAATGATGGATCCGAAAACCTTTCTTTTATTGAGTGATTCTAATTCAGCTCGTATTGCTTCTTTCCATTGAGCCCAATCATGTCTATTTTGACATTCAACCATAGATGTTGGTTCTGGATCATCATCATTATTCATGATGTCATACGCAACATTAAATGAAAATTTCTCATCAAGATTTTTCATTTCATTTCGGTTCCATAATATTTTTGAATATGCATAATTGATTGCAATTTCTGTATTGACATCATCAATCTCCTCTGCAGTAGGAGTACTGATTTGTGGTTCTTCTTGAACACTTTCTTTTACTTCATTATCAGCTGATTTTCTTTTTCGAGGATTTTTATCCTTTGAACCAATTGGTCTTCCACGTTTCTGACGTGGCAAAGATTCATGAGTGACGTTATTGCCAACTTTTGGAATTTCAATTCGAGCTGGAGTATTTACTGCTGGTATATATGATTTTGTCACCGTTTTTGTATCTGTAAATGCATCAGGCAATTGATTTGCAAGTTCTTGTATATGCATTATCTTTTGAACTTCTGTCTCGCATTCTTTTGTGCGAGGATCAAGATACTTTAATTGAGGTTCACACCATGAAACATCATTTTCTTTATTTTTCATTTCTCCCCCTAATCTAGGGAACAATGTTTCATTAAAATGACAATCAGCAAAACGTGCTGTAAAAACGTCACCTGTCATAGGTTCAATATACCTTAATATTGAAGATGTTTCATATCCAACATATATTCCCAACCTCCTTTGAGGACCCATTTTTGTACGTTGTGGTGTCGCAATTGGAACATACACTGCACAACCAAATGTTCTAAGATGGGAAATATTTGGCTCTTGACCAAAAGCAAGTTGTAGGGGGGAATATTTATGACTTGCACTTGGTCTGATGCGAATCAATGCAGCAGCATGTAAAATTGCATGACCCCATATAGATACAGGGAGTTTTGTTCTCATTATCAATGGTCTAGCGATTAACTGTAAACGTTTAATCAATGACTCGGCTAAACCATTTTGTGTATGCACATGAGCAACAGAATGTTCAACAACAATTCCTATAGACATGCAATAGTCATTAAATGCTTGAGATGTAAATTCACCAGCATTATCAAGTCTCACCCTTTTAATAGTGTAATCAGGAAAATGAGCTCTCAATTTAATAATTTGGGCAAGAAATTTTGCAAATGCCACATTACGGCTTGATAACAGACAAACATGAGACCATCTGCTAGATGCGTCTATTAGAACCATGAAATATCTAAATGGTCCACATGGTGGATGAATTGGTCCACATATATCACCTTGAATTCTTTCAAGAAACATTGGTGATTCTTTCTCAACCTTAAGTGGTGAGGGTCTAGTTATCAATTTTCCAAGAGAGCAAGATGTACATGGAACCATTGTATCATGATGGATTTTTCTATCCTTTAGTGGATGTCCATGAGTACATTCAATAATCCTTTTCATCATTGTTGATCCTGGATGGCCTAATCTGTTATGCCATAAACTGAATACACCAGGATCAATATATTTTTCGTTAACTACCATATGTATTTCTGGTACATTTATATGTGTATAATGTAATCCAGAACTAAGTCTTGGCAGTTTTTCAACCACATGACTCTTGTCAGTGATACTTAAATATTTCTCATTTTCTGTTGTCACTGACTGATAATCATACCCGTTAAGGTATATGTCGGAGAAACTCAATAAATTTCTGCTTGACTTGGGAGAAAATAAGGCATCATTTATTAAAAATTTTGTACCATTTGGTAGTATGAAATTTGCCTTTCCTATCCCTTTTATCAAGTTAGCAGGTCCTTGTAACAGACTGAAACCCGAGCTAGTTGTAAGTTGTCTATCTTGCCCTTAGGGTTATGCTTAGTTTTAAGTGCTTTTATTTTAATTATTTTATTGGTGTTATTTTATTAATTGGTTAAGACCAGTTTGTGACAAGGGTCCCAGAACAGGTTTGTTTATTTTATTTGGACCTCGTTTGGGCTACCTAATCTTGTGCGAAAGATTTTAGATAACTGGTAAATACCCGTGTGTGATGGGGTATTATTTTTTTAACACATAAAAGTGTAATATCTAGATATTTCCATCCATTTCACATTATTTCCCAAAAACTAGTACGTACCTAACTTATTTCCTCTCAAATCCTAAATTATTCCAAGCTAGAAATTTGATTGTAAGGCTTTAAGGATTGATTCATATCATCCTTGTGATCATCTAATCAGGTTTGTTTACTTGAATCCTTGCTTTGATTTTTGAATAAATGGGTTTTTTTGTGTTCTTGAATAAAAGTGTGATTTTAAGCTTGAATCTTCATATTTGGTGTTTGTTATGCTTAATTGATGTTAGAAATAGCTTATATATATGTTTGGTAGCTTCCTTATGCTTAAAATTTGTTCAAAATCGCTTAAAAATTGAGTTTTGGGCAAAAAATCATCAAAATCAGCGAAATTGGTTCGAAACCCAGTTTGCTACAGTACCCGAGTTGCTACAGTACCCGAGTTGCTACAGTACCCGAGTTGCTACAGTACCGAGTTGCTACAGTGTCACTATTTGCTACAGTACTTTTATGAAATTGAAACGGGCGTAACTTTCAAAACGTAACTCCGTTTTTGATGAATAAACTATCGTTAGAATCGTAATAAAGAATACTTTTCAATGGTGAACTTTTAAGAACATAGATTAAACTGTTTTTGGGTCAAAAAAGGAGTTTTAGTGTGTATGTCGTGTTTTGCACGCACCTGTATGCCATTATTGAATGGAGTCATGATGTAGACTCATAAAATTATGAATATATGGTGTTATGACCTAGTTTATAGTATGATTTGATTATACTATTGATTGAGATATGTATATTGACTTCGTTGTGTTGTTCTCAGGTGATAAGAACAAGGAAGAAGCTCAGAAGTAAGATAACTGAGCTGTAGCTGGTAATCGGTGAGTGGGACTATCTCCGGATAGAGTTTAAGTAGCATATCATGCTACTGTGTTATACTCTTTTACCATGCATAGTATAAAGTTGCCATGTTAGATTATATTGTATGCCTATTGCTGTTTGTGAATTATGTGTACACTGTGTGAATGGCACCAGTCGTGCTTAGGGAGACTGGGGACTCTAGACCGTGCTTAGGAGAGGTCAGAGTTCGTATGAGGTCAACCGTGCTTAGGTGAGGTTGGGTCCATAGGCTACTGATTGTGAGTATAGTGTGAACGATGCACCCCCTGCATCTGGATATCTATACTGTGATTGAGTAGCAGGAACTATCGGTAGACTCAGGCCCGATCAGCTGGGAGTCGTGTGCTCGTACAAGCCGCCGATCCTCGTATTGCCTTATTGTATGCTAGTTGGTAGTTAGCATGTGTTGTTGTTAGTATATAGCTTGTGTGTGACTTAAGCTGTATCTGTTAGATAGATTCCATTCACTTAGCGGTGCGCTAATCCCCCACATATTCTCCCCTTGCAGGTTTAGGTACTGCTAGTCGGGATGGGTGTTGTTGCAGGAGACATGTTTGACAACCCAACTCTGATGTGGACTTTTGTATAAATCATGTTTTGTAATAACGTAACACCGTTGTGTAAACTTAAACTTAATTACTCGGATAAAGGTAATGACGTGCCTTATGTTGTGTTTATTAATAAAGTCTTCCGCTGTGTTTAAAAAAAAAAAAAAATGGCCGGTGTTACAAGTTGGTATCAGAGCATGGTTTGGCAGCAAATACGTGCGCGTATTTTGTTCCCAAACCCTGTGGCAAGTCAAACATGTCTGTGGGAGTGGGGGGCTAAGTGAATACAGGATATACGTGTGTTAGTTGTGATTGAACTAACTGTTATCCACTAAGCTTTTGTGTGAGCTGTTTTGTAGCACAGGTATGGCTGATAGAAACGCAACTGGCCCATCCAACCCCGGAACATTCAGAGCACCAGAAGAGGGTATTGAGTCTGATGATGATCAGAATAGTTACATTCTTCAGTTAGAGAGCAAACTAAAGGAGGCTGAAGACAAAATTAATGAGCTTGAATTGGCGAGACATTCTGGAAATGATGATACACCACCTGGATTTCCAACTGTGCAATCCCAAACGATACCTAATGTGCCCCAGAACCAGCTTCAGAATCAAATACCTAACCAATATTATACGCCACCACAAAACACCTTTACTTACCAAAATCCCATGATGATGAATCCATACCAAATGCAAATGTTCCATCAACCTTACTTGCAACCACCCAAAAGATGTACTTATAAGAACTTCCGTGATTGCAAACCCTCTGAGTTTTCTGGAAGTACTGATCCAACAGTAACTCTCAATTGGTTGCGAGAAATTGAAAGGGTATTTGAAGCGTGTCAGTGTGAACCTGAGCTGAAAGTAACATATGCTAGTCGAATGTTGAAAGGTAGGGCTATGATTTGGTGGGATTCTGTGATTTCCAGTATACCAAAGGAGCAAGTGAGTATGATCACGTGGGAGCAGTTTTATGGAAAGGTGTGTGAACAGTATTGTAATCCGTTTGATATGAATCGAATCAAGACTGAGTTTCTTGAAATGAAGATGACACCTCATATGACTATCGATGAAGTGGTAGAGAAGTATATGGATAAACTGAGGTTTGTGCAACAGTGGGTGCCGGATGAAGCATTTCGTATCCAGCATTTTGTTAATGTCATTCTGCCAGAGTACCGAACTTTTGTTAGAACAGCTACATCGTTGTCTCAAGCTGTTGTGATGGCTAAAATGGTAGAAAGTGATGTTCAAGCCGCCAGAAACAGAATGTTTGGTAATGTGCAACAACAAGGTGGGCAAGTATCTGGTCAATCAGGATCCAAATCCAAGAAGTTTAGTGGGTTTAAATCGAAAAGTAAAAGTGGCCAGAGTGGTTCTGGGTCTGGAATAGGTAAAGGCAATTGGTGTCACTCGTGCCGAGCTTCTCACAGTGGTCAGTGTTCTGAGGCTACAAGAAGATGTTTAAAGTGTGGTGTTGTTGGGCATGAGTCTTCAGCATGTCAGTACCCGAATAGTGTGTGTTGGAGTTGTCACAAACCAGGGCATCGTGCTGTTAGTTGTCCGTCCAAGAGTGGTAGTTCCGGGGCAGGGTCAGGAGCGCGTTCAGCATCAGCTGTAGGGTCAACTGCCTCAAGTGGGCAGAAGAGGAAGAACCCTCCAACAGCAGAGGCCAGAGCTTTTCAGATGTCGGTTGAGAATGCTGTGGCAACCGAAGAAGTGATCACCGGTATGTTTCTAATCAACTCAATACCTGCTCGCGTATTGTTTGATTGTGGTGCCAATAGGTGTTTTATGTCCTTAGATTTCTGTGCTAAGTTGAATTTACCAGCTACTGTATTACCCAAGCCGGTTAGTGTAGAAGTAGCCGATGGTAAGATCACACCCGTCACAACATATGTGTCTGGGGTTTGTATAGAGATTGAAGGGAAGTCTTTCCCGGTGACTTGCTTAGTGTTGCCTATTCCTAGCTTTGATGTAGTATTAGGAATGGATTGGTTGAGCTCGCTTAGGGCTAATATTAAGTGTGATAGGAAAATGATTACCTTTCGTTCGACCGATGGAACCCGTGTTGTGGCCCGAGGGGAGCGGGGAGGGTATAATTTTCCGTTGATAACCATGATGAAAGCGAAAAAGTCGATGACAAAGGGTTGTGAATCATTTCTTGCATATGTGATTGATGTGAAGAAAGAAAAGAAAACAGTGGCCGATATTCCGATAGTATCAGAATTTCCCGAAGTGTTCCCAGATGAGTTACCAGGTCTGCCGCCGGTAAGGGAAGTCGAATATAAGATTGAGTTGGTTCCTGGAACAACTCCAGTTGCAAAAGCTCCATACCGATTAGCGCCATCTGAAGTCCGTGAAATGATGTCACAGATTCAAGAACTATTAGATCGTGGGTTTATCCGACCGAGTTCTTCACCGTGGGGTGCTCCGGTATTGTTTGTTAAAAAGAAAGATGGGTCAATGCGTATGTGTATTGATTATCGTGAATTGAACAAAAGAACAGTGAAGAATAAGTATCCGTTACCTCGAATAGACGATTTGTTCGATCAGTTACAGGGTGCTTCATTCTTTTCTAAGATAGACTTACGATCCGGATATCATCAGGTTCGTGTTGCTGAATCAGATATACCGAAAACAGCGTTCAGAACAAGGTATGGTCATTATGAATTTCTTGTCATGCCGTTTGGGTTGACGAATGCGCCAGCAATCTTCATGGATCTAATGAATAGAGTGTGTCGTCCGTTCTTAGATAAGTTTGTGATTGTGTTTATAGACGATATACTAGTGTATTCAAAGACCGAAAGTGAACATGCTGAACATCTGAGACAGGTTTTGAACTTGTTGAAACGTGAACAACTATTTGCAAAATTTTCAAAGTGTGAATTTTGGTTACGTGAAGTGCAGTTTTTGGGTCATGTGATTTGTGCCGAGGGTATAAAAGTTGATCCGACAAAGATAGAAGCGGTAATGAATTGGAATTCTCCGAAGACTCCGACTGAGATTAAGAGTTTTCTGGGATTAGCCGGTTATTATCGCAGATTTATCAAGGATTTCTCGAAAATAGCGGGTCCGTTGACTAAGTTGACTCGTAAAGATGTAGCCTTTCGATGGACTGATGAACAGGAAAAGGCTTTTCAGATTTTGAAACAGCTACTGTGTCAGGCACCAGTGTTAGCTTTACCAGAAGGTTCAGACAACTTCGTGGTATACTGTGATGCATCATATGCTGGGTTGGGTTGTGTATTAATGCAAAGAGATAAAGTAATCGCCTACGCCTCGCGACAGTTGAAAGTTCATGAGAAGAATTATCCAGTGCATGATCTTGAAATGGCTGCAGTAGTGTTTGCTTTGAAACTGTGGAGACACTATTTGTATGGAACCCATTGTGTTATATGTACAGATCACAAGAGTTTGCAGTATATCTTCTCACAGAAAGAATTGAATATGCGTCAGAGACGATGGCAAGAGTTGATCAAAGATTACGATTGTGAAATTAAATACCATCCGGGTAAGGCAAATGTGGTTGCAGATGCGCTAAGTCGTAAAAAGTCAAGTGAAAATGTGAAATTTCTTCGTTTGAATATAACTTCAGATTTGATTAACAGTTTAAGAACCATTCAGGCCCGTGCTTTAGAGGACGAACATATTAAATCTGAACAAATGACCAAACGAAAAGTGGACTTAATTGATGACTCACGTGGACTAAAGACCTTAAACAATCGTGTTTGGGTGCCTAAGCTTGGAGATTTGAGGGATTTAATCATGACGGAAGCTCACAAATCCAGATTGACAGTACATCCGGGTAGTAATAAGATGTATCATGATTTGAAAACAGTGTATTGGTGGCCAACAATGAAATCGGATATTGCCCGTTATGTCGAAAAGTGTCATATATGTGCTCAAGTGAAGGCAGAACATCAGAAACCTTATGGTTCGTTACGTCAGTTACAGATTCCAGAGTGGAAATGGGAACATATAACGATGGATTTTGTGACCAAATTACCTCGAACTCAGAAAAGACATGATATGATTTGGGTAATAGTGGATCGTCTAACTAAAAGTGCTCATTTTCTTGCTACTCGTGAAACAGCTTCGTTAAGTGAGTTAGCCGAATTGTATGTGAAAGAAATAGTTAGTCGTCATGGTGTGCCGTTATCGATCGTTTCCGACAGAGATTCCAGATTTGTGTCCAATTTTTGGAATAGTCTTCAACAGAATCTGGGTACACGTGTGAATTTAAGTACAGCATATCATCCACAGACAGACGGACAGAGTGAAAGAACGATACAGACTTTGGAGGATATGTTAAGGGCTTGTGTGTTAGAATATGGTGGTTCGTGGGATACACATTTGCCATTGGTTGAATTCGCGTATAATAATTCATATCATTCGAGCATAGGAATGCCGCCCTATGAAATGTTGTACGGTCGTCGTTGCAGAACTCCGACTTGTTGGTTAGAAGCTGGGGAGAAACAGTTTTCAGGTCCCGAAATTGTTCAAATGACAGCCGAAAAAGTTGCAATTGCGAGAGAAAAGTTGAAAGCCGCTAGAGATAGGCAGAAAATGTATGCTGATCCGCGTAGACGTCCGGTAACCTTTAATGTGGGTGAACGAGTGTATCTAAAAGTTTCGCCGTGGAAAGGGGTTATCAGATTCGGTAAACGTGGTAAGTTAGCACCTAGATTTATTGGTCCGTTTCCGATCAGTGAAGTGTTAAATGATCAGACTGTGGTGTTAGATCTTCCGCCAGAGTTAGCCGGTATTCATAATACATTTAACGTATGTTATCTTCGTAAGTGTAAAGTCGACGATGAAACGCAACTTCTTCCTTTAGAAGATTTAAGGGTCGATTTAAATAAGAAATTGGTGGAAGAGCCGGTCCGTGTAGTTGACCGAAAGGTGACTAAGTTGAGAAATAAAGAGATACCGATGGTGTTGATCGAGTGGAAACACAGTTTAGGTTCGAATCTTACGTGGGAGACAGAAGAGTTGATGAAGGCCCGTTACCCTCATTTGTTTGACCAAGACCAGATTCCGAGGACGGAATCTTCTTAAGGGGGGTGGATTTGTAACAGACTGAAACCCGAGCTAGTTGTAAGTTGTCTATCTTGCCCTTAGGGTTATGCTTAGTTTTAAGTGCTTTTATTTTAATTATTTTATTGGTGTTATTTTATTAATTGGTTAAGACCAGTTTGTGACAAGGGTCCCAGAACAGGTTTGTTTATTTTATTTGGACCTCGTTTGGGCTACCTAATCTTGTGCGAAAGATTTTAGATAACTGGTAAATACCCGTGTGTGATGGGGTATTATTTTTTTAACACATAAAAGTGTAATATCTAGATATTTCCATCCATTTCACATTATTTCCCAAAAACTAGTACGTACCTAACTTATTTCCTCTCAAATCCTAAATTATTCCAAGCTAGAAATTTGATTGTAAGGCTTTAAGGATTGATTCATATCATCCTTGTGATCATCTAATCAGGTTTGTTTACTTGAATCCTTGCTTTGATTTTTGAATAAATGGGTTTTTTTGTGTTCTTGAATAAAAGTGTGATTTTAAGCTTGAATCTTCATATTTGGTGTTTGTTATGCTTAATTGATGTTAGAAATAGCTTATATATATGTTTGGTAGCTTCCTTATGCTTAAAATTTGTTCAAAATCGCTTAAAAATTGAGTTTTGGGCAAAAAATCATCAAAATCAGCGAAATTGGTTCGAAACCCAGTTTGCTACAGTACCCGAGTTGCTACAGTACCCGAGTTGCTACAGTACCCGAGTTGCTACAGTACCGAGTTGCTACAGTGTCACTATTTGCTACAGTACTTTTATGAAATTGAAACGGGCGTAACTTTCAAAACGTAACTCCGTTTTTGATGAATAAACTATCGTTAGAATCGTAATAAAGAATACTTTTCAATGGTGAACTTTTAAGAACATAGATTAAACTGTTTTTGGGTCAAAAAAGGAGTTTTAGTGTGTATGTCGTGTTTTGCACGCACCTGTATGCCATTATTGAATGGAGTCATGATGTAGACTCATAAAATTATGAATATATGGTGTTATGACCTAGTTTATAGTATGATTTGATTATACTATTGATTGAGATATGTATATTGACTTCGTTGTGTTGTTCTCAGGTGATAAGAACAAGGAAGAAGCTCAGAAGTAAGATAACTGAGCTGTAGCTGGTAATCGGTGAGTGGGACTATCTCCGGATAGAGTTTAAGTAGCATATCATGCTACTGTGTTATACTCTTTTACCATGCATAGTATAAAGTTGCCATGTTAGATTATATTGTATGCCTATTGCTGTTTGTGAATTATGTGTACACTGTGTGAATGGCACCAGTCGTGCTTAGGGAGACTGGGGACTCTAGACCGTGCTTAGGAGAGGTCAGAGTTCGTATGAGGTCAACCGTGCTTAGGTGAGGTTGGGTCCATAGGCTACTGATTGTGAGTATAGTGTGAACGATGCACCCCCTGCATCTGGATATCTATACTGTGATTGAGTAGCAGGAACTATCGGTAGACTCAGGCCCGATCAGCTGGGAGTCGTGTGCTCGTACAAGCCGCCGATCCTCGTATTGCCTTATTGTATGCTAGTTGGTAGTTAGCATGTGTTGTTGTTAGTATATAGCTTGTGTGTGACTTAAGCTGTATCTGTTAGATAGATTCCATTCACTTAGCGGTGCGCTAATCCCCCACATATTCTCCCCTTGCAGGTTTAGGTACTGCTAGTCGGGATGGGTGTTGTTGCAGGAGACATGTTTGACAACCCAACTCTGATGTGGACTTTTGTATAAATCATGTTTTGTAATAACGTAACACCGTTGTGTAAACTTAAACTTAATTACTCGGATAAAGGTAATGACGTGCCTTATGTTGTGTTTATTAATAAAGTCTTCCGCTGTGTTTAAAAAAAAAAAAAAATGGCCGGTGTTACAGTCCTGATATTGTATGTATAGTTCCTTCCGTTGGTTTTAGATCAATAAAATATTTCTCGGATTTAAGTATAGTGTGTGTAGTTCCACTGTCTGCTATACAGAGATCTCCACCACTTGATTGATGTTGTATTCCAGCAAAATTCATATTGAACTATAAGAAATAAATAGTGAGTACATTAATATTACACAATATTTTAAACGCAAATAGATAGTACTGAAACATTTAGCAAACATAATGACAAAGACAGACGATATTAAATCGTTTATTTTTCGAAAGACACACAACTTAAACATTCAAGAAATCTTCATATAAATCAGATGGTTTCTCAGTGACTGTTGGATCGACGTTATCCACAAAGTTTACTTCCTTTTCTTTATCTTTCAGCGAATCCTGATACATCTTAACAAGATGTTTAGATGTTCGGCAAGTATTAGCCCAGTGGCCCATTCTACCACATCTGTAGCAAGATTCTTCAGAATTTTTAGAAGAATTTTCTTCAACATCTTGTTTAATGGGCTTGTTTTGTGGTTGATATTTATATTTTCGTGGATTACTATTTCTTTGACCACCACGGCCACGACCACGACCACGTCCACGCCCATTACCATTACCATAAGGATGGTTTCTACCATAGTTATGGCTTTTGGCATGATGATGGTGATGGTTATTATAACCACGACCTTGCCCGCGTCCTTGTCCCTGTTTATAATTATTTGCAGTATTTGCTTCAGGGATTGCAAGTGTACCAGTAGGACGGGATTGCTGATTTTTCATTAATAGCTCATCATTTTGCTCTGCAACTAAGAGATATGAATTAAGTTCAGGATATGTTTTGAACTTTAGCATTCTCAAATTTCTTTGCACTGTGATGTTTGCAGCATTCATTGTGGAGAAAGTTTTCTCCATCATGTCTGCATCACTAATTTCATGTCCACAGAATTTAAGTTGTGAACATGTATTATACAGAGCTGAGCTGTATTCATTTACTTTCTTAAAGTCTTGGAACCTTAATGTTCTCCATTGTTCCATTGCAGCTGGAAGTAAAATTTCTCTTTGATTATTGAATCTGCTTTTGAGACCTTCCCATAAAACATGGGGATCTTCTACAGTCACATAATTATTTTGTAAGCATTCATCAATATGTTGATGAATAAAGCAACATGCCGTAGCTTGTTCTTTTTCAGAACAAGTGTTGTTTTCATTTATGGTTTCAAGAATGCCCATTGATTTAAGATGCATTTTTACTTTTATAACCCATGGCATGTAGTTGTTTCCAGTTGATTCTAAAGGAGTAAATTTAAGCTTTTCCAGATTCGACATTTTCTATTATCAAAAATTAAAACAAACATCATGATAAATTAGAGTCAATTTATATTCATAAGTATATAAACATTAAACATAAATTTAATATAACATAAATGATAAGTAGGTGACAGTGTCGACCATGTGTAAGCAATCATAAATAAATGTTATATAACAAAAATATAAATATTAGTAAACATAAATGAAAATTTGGCGACAGTGTCGACCATATATTTTTTCAGGTGGTATAACCGACCTATATCATTCTGGTGGTATAACCGACCATATATCATTTTGGTGGTATAACCGACCATATATCATTTTGGTGGTATAACCGACCATATATCATTTTGGTGGCAGAGCCAACCATATTTAGTATTAAGATTATCGTGCTGATAACGTGTTATAATTCAGTAGGCTTATAACTACCTTTAGTGGTTTGATTCTTGATGTTATAATTCAGTAGGCTTATAACTACCTTTAGTGGTTTGATTCTTGATTTAGAATACTAATAATGAAGTGTAAGAACAAAGATGATAATGGAGAGAAAGAAAGAAACACTTTGTAAGTGTGAGAAATGGTGCCATTTTAATGCTTGCATTCATGAGTATTTATAGCCTAAAATCTCAATATAAAAATACATACTTTGTGTACCAAAATTGACTATATGTATACACCAAAATTGACTATCCATATCTATATTATTATTATTATTATAACAATACTGATGAAATTTTGGCTAAACAATGGGATATGTGTAACTCTATTGTTATTTCTTGAATTTTGGGGTCAATTTCTAAGGGATTATATATGGGTCAATTTTTTTTTTCTTTCTAAAAGTAGGTTTTAAAGTTTGGTCTGAATTAAAAGAAACATATGATAAAGTTGATGGATCTATTGTTTTTAATGTGCATAAGAAAATTAATTCTATACAACAATATGGGTCATGTCCGACTATTATCACAAACTTAATTTATACCGGAAACAATATGATGCTATGGTAAAACTTCCACAGTGCACTTGTAAATCCGCTAAAGAGCATGATGACCATAAGCACATTAATAAACTCTGAATTTATCGGTTCCGGATTAGGAAAAAATGGTTAGAAAAACGGTTTTTTCCAGTTCCGGTTTTCAAGGCCGTTTTATTCGTAAACGTTATTTTTTGTTCTGGTTCGATTTATAGGTTTTTTCCGGCGACTTCGGTTTTCTCCGAATTCGATTTTTTACTGGTTATATTTTTATCGGTTCGATATTTTTATAATGTTTGAGTAACATTGTTGGTGTAACGTGTTTGTGTAGACGTTCAAACAGAAGTGGAACCGGAAGCTTGTAATTGTGAGTGATCCATTATAGAAATTGGTAAATAGCCGAACAAGAAATACGGAGTAGATTATTAGAGAGTAATTAGAGAGATTAGAGAAATTTTTGAGTGTTTGTTGGTGTGTTTTCAACCAAAACTAATACCTTCTATTTATACTACACTTGTGAGGTAAAATGGTCCAAAAATAACAAAAAAAAAAGGTTCAAAACAATCAAAAAATTAGCTCAAACGGCTATATTTTTGCAATTTTCGATCGGGTATAAAAACCGATTCTGAACCGGTTTTTATCCGGTTTAGAACCAGGAAAAAAATCCGGTATTTTTGAACGTTAGGAACCGGACAAACCGGTTCAATTCTTTGGGACCGGATCCGGTTATAGCAAAACCGGTTCTCAAAACCAGTTTCCATTTTCGGGTCCGGTTCCGGGTGTGCACCCTAGTTCTTTGTATACTATCTTAACAAATGAGTCCAGCAAGCTTACAATTTATCCTACACTTGTTTCAACATTCGTTCAAGTTTGTATGTTCGGAAGCCTCCCTATTAAAATGCGGAGAAGTATTAGATAGTCTCATTTGTGAGTTTAGGGTCTAATAATTTAACGTTTATATTGCTTATTATCTAAGCTATGTTCCATTATAAATAAACATACAACCCAACCTATGTAATAACAATTATAATCAGTCAATATATTACTCTTTTACACTTCCGGATATCATAACGTGAACATATCAGGGCTCGCATCCGTAATAAAACCATGAATAGGATATAGGCCCGAGGAATATTATTTATGTACATCAGGATGTAATAAAGATAATTGTAATCAAATTTTTAGACAATCATACATTCATACTCTTGACTATCATTTTGCATTCAAGTATAGAGGAAATTTCAACACAAGTTTTGGCAGGAAAATTCAATCATAGAGGATTAATTTTTCCTTTAGTTTTGAGCAAATGTTGACGACTTACCAAAATAACTCAAATTAATAGCCTCCTATTATGTGCATGTATAGAAAAACAAGCTTGAACCTCTGTATTCACCATTGAAATTGAGTTCACCGAACTAACAAAATTTTGAACTTCGATCAGAAGCATGTAAAGACGATTACCAAAAAAGTAAACTCGGTGAATCGTGGTATCTAAGTTCATTGTTTAATTCCATATTGATGGGTTTCTAAACTGAGAGTTCATTGCTTCCGACAAGAATTTGATGAGTGATTCTCGACTTATTTCCTTCTCCCTTTTAAGCTCAAGATGACGAACCTGATTGCATCAGACACTCGTCATTTTAGCAATTTATTGTCTTAAAGTCAACTGTTAAAGACTACTGTATTACGGACAAATGATCCATGGTAAATATTTTCATTTATATATGCCTCTTCAAACATCTCAATATATTACTAGATGGGTTGTGATTTCAAGTTGCAAAAGTAAAGATTAAACAAAAAGTAACTTTCTCAACTAAGAATTTATTACCTTAACAGATCCTTTTTGAGAAACATCGGAATCTGATATGATAATAAGACATTTAATGTCATGTTCGTTGGCATACTCGTACTGTTCTGTAAGGCTAGGATCCAAAGTCGGCACAAACTCCGCCTGATAGATATACATTATTACAAGCATGCATCATTTGAATGTACAGTAAGAAATACCGGACTATCTACTTCATTGAACAATATTATAGCTTTGTGATGATATCGTTTCTTTAATCATATTTATCATTTTATTAGAAAATATTTTTGAATTCAAATTCAAATTTAGCACTTGTACTATTATAAATGCATATGCATACTCGATTAAAAAAAATGTATTTGTAGCATGTGGATCCACCCAACCTGTCCTAATCCACACATTTTTCTCTACACTCGCACATTATCCGTTTTAATTTGTTAATTCACGTTTAATAATTCTACTACAAACCTTGATATCTTCATTCCACAATTCGGAAACTAACTCCATACGCTTCTCCAGTAAACCACCTCCACCTCTTGAACAAACAAGAACACTTTTACTGGAATCACTTCTGCATAAACTTATGTTGATTAATATACGAAAGCAGTGGTAATTAATCTACAGATTCAAGAAAAAAAAATATAAACATACCTAAAAGGTTTGTAAATATCAACAGCAGAATGTTGAATGATGGTTTCCAAAGCAAGACTAGTCCCAACTGCTCCCGGAGGATTTGATTTCTGATAGAATCAAAGTATGAGGCTTCATCAAGATGATTTACTAATGAAAAATAATAAATATATTATGATTTTTATGCATTTCACATCAAAAACTGCCAAGTTGAAAGCTTCTATATGTTGTTATAGATTATCATGAAATACATATAATCGTAACCTACGTATTCAGATTGCCACATATTGTGAAGGAGGTAATCGTAGCGACCACCAACGGCAAGCAAGATTCCTTCTGTAAGCGATCCAAGACTATTATCCTTCCTCGAATAAATCTGCTCCATAACCACATCAACACTTACATAAGTTTCGAAGGTGATCCGATTTGTTTTGACCGATTAAAATAATCAGTCTACTCAAAAGAGCGGTCACGTCTGAATTGTTAAAACACCTATAATGTATATTGTTAGCAGCACGGGAATTAAAATAAGTGGGTTTTTAGAAGTACATTAACTTAATCAATTAAAGTGTATGACATACAAAAAAGTGATTATGTTCTGGTAATGTTATATCTTTAGCAGCAGGTCATTTAGATAACACCAACAAATTTAGCACCCAAAAAAAGAAGAATGGGTCAAACAGGTGACAAGTAACCCAAAATACACCTCGAAAGGCTACAACCTATTGCTTTACTCAAAGATATAAATTTTATTGCAATAACAATTTTTTGTAAACATATTGATAATACAAATATTTGTTAAAAAGAATAAAAATTGAACAGAAACCAATACACATCAACCCAGCACGACAAAATTTCAACCCATGATTACCCATATTAACTACTTACCCAGCCCGCACATTCTGACATCTCTACAAGAACACGGATGCCACTTAAAATACATGTACCTGGAAAAATGAATCTCTGTGATAACCCTCAGCGGGTGGCATAAGTGGATCGATGAAAACTTGCTTATCAATCTTCCAGATACGTAAATAATTAAAAATCTCAGATAGTTCATCAAGTGCCTTTCGTATAGGTGTATCTGCACTGTCATCACAAAATCAAAATCAAACTTCCCAATAATTCATAAGAATTAATTAAAAAAATAAAAAAAAAAATTGTTGTTGATGACAAACGTACCAGCAGGGAGGGCACCTCGTAATCTGGGAAGAGCCTGATCTGCAGTTCCGCAAAACCTTAAACCCACAGTCTGCAATTTATTAACGGCCCCTTCACTGATATTAAGTTCCTGAAAAAGTAGGATAATTGCTTTCTTAAAGAAATTAATTTCAAAGAGAAACATGCAAAATGGAGTTCAACCATTGTTGTAAAAGACACGAGTCGGGGACGAGCCAGTCAGGACCTTGGAGGGTCGGGGACGTCTCGGGCATTGACCAGCGTTGACTTTTAGTAATAGATATATTGAACATATATATATTACACATAAATATTTCAAACATAAAACATAAATATTTCAAGATATTGGGCACATAATCTAACTTCAAACAAAAAAAAATTGACCAACTTTGACTTTGACATACTCAGACTGACACAGCCCAACTTTGATCCAAACCTTTTAGGCCAACTCGGCCGACACTTTAGCTTTCTAATGAAACTTTAAGAATTAATGAGTGAATGAATTATATTGCCTAAAAATCTCCTTCCCAGTGAATCGTAAATCTTGCCATAAGCAATAGCTAGGTACACAGTACATATAAACAAGTAAAATTAACTTAACAACAAAATTAAAATCGAACCTGTCTAAGCTGCCGTCTTATCACCACCCACTTTGTTTTTCTCTCGGAGGACTGGGGACGCAAGGAACCCAAAAGAGACAGAAGCTTCACGGACAAAAGCATAAAACTTTCAGCTGTTTATATAAGACCACAAATCTAGTCAATTACAGAAAAGGGGAAGGAAAAAAATACATACTTCTGCTACTTTTTGTCTATGGTCAGCCTTAATTCCAATCCATGACCAAATTGCTTCTAACAAATCAGCATGATTCAGATGTATGTCACATGATTCTAGATGGGAAAATTGACTTATGATATCCATGGCAGCCTGTATTTCAAACAAGGGGAGTTGAATCCATATTTACAAGATTAAACATGATAAAAATGAGGTTATAGAGAAATGAAAGAGGACAAGATAAGTTCATTGACCAAGTCAACTAATTTTCACCACCTTGATAACCTCAGCCTCTGTCAGTATAGAAGCACCTCCAATTACATCAAAGTCTCCCTGCATATGAGATAGGCGTGTTACTGCAAAGTGTCACTTTAAGATTTTAAGTGTTTATCATCAAACTAATATAAATATAAATTAGCAAACCCAACCTGAAGATACCGATTTGGAGGGGAATGACCAATTGGTCTACGATATACATAGCATATTTCAAATCGTTTGAAAGAAGATTTCTGCAACAAACAAACGAGACAATTTTAATACAAAAAATGATTTTTCCTCCTACCTAATCCTCCTAATCCTAGGGTTTATTAAGTGCAGATTTGCACCTGTTGTAGAACTACCCAATTAATAAAGGGTAAACGCAGCTCGTGGCAGAGTTCTATCAAGTCTCCACCATCTGTCAAAAGCTTAACCGAGTTCCTTCAAATACAAAATTAATTACAAAGTATAAACAGTACATAATACAAATATGCATAAAATAGAATAACAGGCAAAAAGTTGATCCACAAATGTATGCATAAGCAATTGGGAACTGGAAATAGTTTCAAAAATGGGAACTGGAAATAGTTTCAAATAAATAAAGAAGAGAAAATATATCTATGTGATAATACCTATTAAACTGTTGAAGATCTCCTAGCAAACGCATTGGAATTATTTCCAAACGTTTTGCACAATGCAACCTAAAGACTGCAGCAGATGCCTCCCAAACTAGGTCACGAATTTCAGTATCCAAACTTGTATGTTGTATAGATGAGGAGTTATTTCCAACTAATTTTGGTATTTCAAGTACGCCATCTTGGTTTTTACTACTTAATATCTCCTCGTTGAAGATAGCATCCACAACTTTATTATAGATGGTGGGGTCCTCAGAGTTGTGCATTGTTCGTAAGATATCTGCAAAATAGAAGCAAGCTTATTAGTATCATACATGGTAGGGTCTAGAAAGCACAATTGTATAAAAAAGGTATCAAAACATTCATAAAATCAGTGTTTCACTCTATCTTATGACGGCATTGTACGTTACTGGTTGTGGTTTCTTTAAGTTAATTATATTTAGTACGTTTATTTTATAAGATAACGCTTACAAAGAATAATGTGTTTGATGTATTATAATATTTCAAGTTGGGTTTCACTTTACTCTGGTAAATTTTCTGTTCCTCTCAAATAATTGCACGTTCCAAAATTTCGTGAGTAATAACCTTCGAGACACCTTCCAAAGTAACAATTTAACATAAACAATCGCCCATGTATATGAGCATGTTTTTATCATCTTTAGAATTTAGTAATCGAGGTACTAGCATATATGTATTTCTCTGTATTTACCGTTGAGTCTTCTAACATGATGTTGTTTAGATTCAAACCAGTTTCAAAGTTTCTCACAATTATATATGTGGAAGTATATATCATACATGTTTGTTGTGAGATTACTGCAAAAACCTTGAGAATTGAAGAACGAGTTTTTGTTACACAGAAGTCCATTTGAGAATCACAAAACACTTACGAACAAAGGAAATTTGTTGGTTCCTTTGTTCTAAGGCATTAAACGTATCACTATATATGTACATATGAACGAAGTGAAAGATAGGTACTTACTGTCTACCAATTCAGACTCCATTCTTGGAGGAAAAGCATGTTTGAGGAGATCTGTGGTAGATGGACGGTCTGATGGGCTTGGTGACATCATCTTACGCAATAACGAAGCCTGTTCGGGAAACTCAGCAACCCAATCCGAAGGAAGCTCCCCCATCTTTTTTAACTCAGAAAGAACAATGTGTCGTTCCATTCCAGTGCTAAAGGGATGCCACAGCTCAAAGAATACAATTCCCAAACTATACATATCAGCCTGAAGAACAAATATATACATAAATCAGCAGAGTGGCAAAATGGGTAGGTTGGTCAACGATTCGAGAACAATTTTGGTGTGTATCAGATTAGAATGACCTGAAACACTTGTTGTCCCAAAAATATTGATAATCAAACAAGTTATCACAAACCTATGGTATTTCAAAATAATCCAAACTTTTGAATAAAATAAGTTACGAAGACTTCATGAATTACAAATATACTTTGGGTGACTTTCAACTCATTTGACATGTTCCCTGTTAGAGATAATGGATTATGAAAATGACAATTGCTGAAGTACTTTCGTCAACCTAAGACTCATGCTTTAAGTTAAAAAGACTTACTTTCTCGTTAATTTTTGGCCAACGCTGCTCGATTTCTGGTGCAGTATAAAAATAGGTTCCAACCTGACCAGTACCATCAACCGACACTCCAGTTGTTTCTGCAGGATCTACGTCTTGTTCCAACTGCTCCAACTTCAGAAACTTAGCTGATAAAGAAAAATGAAGACAAATTAGAAGAATAGGTCATCTGGGTCATGTTTATTTATAGGTGTCAAATGGGTAAAACAACAAAACTTTAAAGAAAATGGGTCAATGAGTTGAATCATCAGAGGTCATCACCCAATGCGTATCTTAAAGCATAAACCCACCTATACCATTTAGAGAAAATGATATATTGATTAATATAGATATAATACTAGTTTGGTGATCATATTTGATACACCAATTATTAAATTTTTGTTACTGTTTTGGACCAAAACTACTTCGGATCAACCTGACTTGTCCCTTCCAAAACTTATATGTTTTGATAAGTTACCAAAACTGACCACCCCACCCCATTCGCTAATCTAGACTTAAGCATATCATACGCAAAAGAACTTTCACGAAACTTTACGGGGCTTAAATGATGATATGTAAGTGTAACACGTCATGATAAAATAGTATTCAATAAAACAAAGTTGGGCATTAACAATTTAAAATTTGATAAACTGTAACTTACCGAGACCAAAGTCCCCTATTTTAATATCATTGCGAGCATCAAAGAAAATATTATTTGGAGTCAGATCACGATGGATAATTCCTTGACCATGTATGTGTGCCAGGCCTTCAACTATTTGACGAAACCAGTGCCAGGTCAACTTCTTGTCAAAGTGATCATAAGATTCAAACATCTGTCGGAGAGTCCTTATATACACAAAGCAAAAAGATTATATCAAAAGATTGCTCCAAATCATCAGAAGAAAATACAGATACATGATATAATCAGTAACAAAACGATCTAATTTATCCTCCAAAAGTATTGAACAATAGTTAATTGAAACATAATAAAGATTTGGAATTAACCTTGGGCAATATTCCATTTGAATGTAGAGGTACGTTCTAACTTTGTTGTCCTGTCCCACCACATCTGTTGAACTCTGGTCTAGGTAACTAAAACTGGAGCTAGCTGCAGTCCTGGAACCCAAGTTAGCATCACCATAGGACCCGGTTTCTCCTGTTTCAAACCATGCCTGAAAGTTTTTCATCATATAACTACATCAAATTACCTTTAAAATCTACTACCATGATCGTAGTTCACAAGATGCTTTCAAGCTAAAAAGGGTAATATAAAAATGTATATAATAACAACTTAGCCACTTAAAATCTACTACCTTTAAAATGTATTTTTATGTGTTTGTATCATGCATTGTCTAACCTATAGTGAGTTAGATGCACCCTACACTTCGATAGTTGCTCCATGTGGTATGCTTCTGATATATAAAGAAGATCATTCAAGCATGTGAGCATATCAAAAGTTGAATTCCAACAAACTCATGTCTAAACTGTTACCTCAAATTGGCACAACACAAGATCTATAAAACTACATTTTCTATTGTCATATGAAGATGCATTGGTGGATGAATCATGATGTAGTATAAAACAAGATCACGTGAAAAATTTAGAGTTCCTAAACAACTAGATTACACGTAAAATGGCAATTTAAACTCGTTTACTATGAATTGATCGATTCAGGTTATGTCTTATCTTGAGCAGCTAAAAATAGCTTTAAAGGAACAGGTGAATGCCTAAATTTTTTAGTCGATATTGTGAATAATTATTTACATGATAAGCATTACATTGTTGAAAGAATAAAATTGTTGCAATCATAATTGCACGTAATTTTTTTATTTGAATTTATAATGAAAAAAAAAAAAATGTGTTTCCAAGCTACCCACACCCAAAAAAGTCTTCAAAATTGTTACACATCTCACACTATATGTGAAACTAAAAAAAGACACAGCATTGAACCTTACCTGATAGTAACGTACAACATGTTGGTGCTGCAATCGGGAAAGAGTGGCTACTTCTCTATAGACACAAAGAAATAAAAAGACACAAAGAATATTTGATTAATAGTCAATAACATCCTAATATAGTGAACTTTAATGTAAAATTAAAAGTTACAATTTGCATCACATAAAGGTGACACTTTACCACTTGTAGGACCAAGGTTTACCTTTGGAATAATCAATTATGCTAATTCTTCATCGAATGTTTCCATAGAACTTTTGAGAATAATTTGGAGCTATGAATTAAAACTATACTTATAAAAAGGGATTTAAGTAATTTAAAATGTCCCGTCAAAAGGGAATAAGATATCACTACCTTAAAATCCTGTCATCTAATGGTTGACTATTGTCCTTTAGTCGAATTTTCTTAACAGCATACTGTCTTCCATCTAGCTTATTCTTGCATAGCACAACATGGCCGAACCCACCATGACCTAACACATAAACAAAGGCATGAAATCCGAGTCATACGTATATATGGTGCTTGATTCAAAATAGTGCAGGCAATATATATATTTTAATGGAATATATTTCAGCAAAAGGCATCAGAATTAAATATTAAATAATGATTCTATATAGTTGAGATAAGACTGCTCACTCACCAAGCGGTTTTAGCTCCTCAAAGTCATTCAAATAACGAGAATTTAACATAGGTGAGGTATGCTGCCCTTCGAAATCAGAAGAAAATTTCCAAAACTGAGAAACCTTTGAGGCTACCTATTGAATCACATTAAAAGAAGTATTTTCTTTCCATTACACAACAGAAACTAGTGTGAAAGCTACAGAAGTATAGGTGACAAAATGGGTGGGTTGTGTAACAATTCAACATAAAACATTTTTTTTACAGGTCGGCTGGGCCGGCAAGAATTTAGTCCAATATTCAACTCTTTTATTAACAAACTGTGTATCAAATAGAACCATATAAATTATCTTGCTTCAATAGTACTCTGATTCATCAAACCGTATGATTTAGGAGTTTCCATTTGTTATTAATACCCTTTAGGCGACTTTCAACATAATCCATTTAGCGGTTACCTTTTATGTTAAATCTTACAACTTACATCATTTTACCTGTTACAAATAATCTTAGGGTTTAAATTTTGCGAGTGTATGCAACTTTACACCTATTACTACACACATTCAACTTTCAAACATTCTATTGTACGTATTTAACTATCACGCCTACTTTTGTATGAAAATAGCTTACTATTGTATTTATGGAACTTACAAAATACACGTCAATTTATGTAGCCAAAAATATCAATAATCAATAAAAACATACATTAGACAGTTGTATACATACCATGTTTCGAAGTTGGATGCATACAACGGTAAAAAGTGTAAAGTTCGATACATTACCAAAATATAAGCCCTAAAACATATCCCGTCCCGAATCAAACCCTATATAAGGTCAAAACTGCCACCTCTAGTGAAATACTACAAAATAATTACGAAGTACTCACCGTACGATGTTTAAAGGATTGATTGAAGCTTTTATCAAATAGTGATGATGATTCTGTTGCTAAATCTGCCACCCGCTCTGAAACAATCTAAAATACCACAAATCTCTACTATTCAGGAATGCACAAAGACCAAAAGAATATGAATCAACTTTTTATGTGGCAATTCTGGCCCGTTCATGTAAATTGGGTCAATTTACTTAATAATTAATCCATACTGGGTTCAGTTGGGTAAAACTTAAAAAGTTAGCATGGGTAGAACAGGTCCAGAAATGCCTCAAGTGCATTATAAAGTTTATAACATCCTAAATAGCTTAATTCAATCAAGTTGAAGTATTATTAATAAACAGAACGATTTTGTAACTATATCGAATACTTCAACAATTTATGATACTAATCATGAAAAAACATAGACAAACAAGTGTATGCAGGTCAACCTGACCCATTTTGACATAACCAGTTTGCCCACTCTACTAACCAAACAAAATGTAAGTAACATACCCCTAGATTAACCAGCTCTGATGCCACATCAGTCAAGGCATCACCAAGTGGACCTTTAGGAGCACATGCAAGTCGTAGCAAATGAGCCTGAAATTTCTTTACTGTTAGTTACTGCAATTTTTAAATACTCGTAGTAGAAATGGTAAGAAAAAAAGGTTAGCTAATACCAAAACCAAATCTCTCTCAACAGTTTGTGAAATCTGATTATGATTCGTTGATGTGGATGATTCTGATTCTGAATAATCACTTCTAATCTGATCATAATCAGTTTCTTCTTCAGTATCCTCTGCCAGAGGATAATCCTGTTTCATTTTGTATTAGTGGTGTACTTGTAATGATCATTGCAAATAAAATATTACTTAACAGATTACACATGATTATGTTCTTCCAATTTGAATATATAACTTTAAAATAGACTATCCATGAGCGTAATAGCATTAGTAAAAGCTATAATGAATACAATAGTAAACACTGGATGAACATAGTTGATGTCACTTATAGACTTTGGAAGTAAAACTTTTCATGAGTGACACACTGACACTTCACGAGATAATGCTATCATCTTTCAGAACGAAGAAATTAATTAGAGGTGGCAATTTGACCCAATTTTGATGAGTACAAAAATATAGATTTGAGCATATCATTAACAGGTCAAATTATTATTAAAAGTAAAAACTTAGCGTCAATACACGCAAGTTTGTAACCATTTTTTACTTAAGGGCAATGACCCACAACTCACTCTGCCTGACCCATCTATCTTGCCACCACTATAAATTATAGAAGTGTCATAATAAAACTTACCCATTATTATAAGTAACAATGCCACAAAAAACGACGTACTTATATCAACATTCCACATTGATCATAAGACTTAGAATATGTACCAGTTAGTCACTAAACATAGTAAAAGAGTTTCATTCCGACCTCAATTATGTCATAAAAATAAGGAAAATGGAACATTATTCAAAAAATAGTGAGCAAAGTAGAGTAGCAACATGTGAAACACCGACAAAACAATAAGTTTATGCCAATAATTAAAAAAAAATTGATATGATCTTACCTCACCGATGCTTACATCCTCCATTGATTCCTCAGATGGTGATGTACGAGAATCACTACTCTTACTAGATTCTTCCAAAATGACAACTTTTCCTGTAGAGCTTATTACTTTATCCAGTTTAGCCTCCTCAACCACCCCCGTCTTCATATTTTGATTGACTTTTTCCAACAATGGTTGACTACCATTTTGCAGATTATCTACAGTAATGTTTGTATTGCTGTTTTCTTCAACTGAAATTCCCCAATGCCATGACTCCCCAGAGCCTATGAAAAGATCTATGAAACCGTATACAAAAGGCCCTTTGGAAGACCTTTCACTTGAAACTGCAACAGTCTTTTGAGATAACTGTCAAAATATAAGAAAAGTGATAATCAACGTTACACCAAGTTTGAACAGTTGAATCAATCTAGTTTGCATAAACAACCAACATCATGCTCTCGTAGAACAAAAGTGAGCCATCCACCCCATTAAAGATCCGCCCCTGATTGCGCTAATGAACATGTAAACACAATTGTGGAGACTTCAACGTATGCTTAAGCTTTAAAAGCTAGTATTTAACTTGAATTAGCTGCAACAGTCTTATGTGCTTTGTGGTAACAGATAGTATTCTCTTTTATGTAAAAATAACGAGGCACGGGCCTTTTCCTAATGATATCCCATCATCTAAAGTTTCTTTTATATGCTTAGAATAAAGCACAATATCGCATAACTGTTACAGGGGTCACGAACTTTCACATATGATTACTCGAACATTAAGGTTATTTTCATAAACTTCTCATGAGCTATCAAACTTGTATGCCCCAGTAAAAAGGGTGATGTCATGAACCATCTCACTTGTATGCCCCAGTTAAAATGGTGATGTGACATTTTAAGAAAATGATTTAATTGTTGACCCAAAACCATTTTTCACAACAATCTATCATCAACCACATGCCTTATACCAATCATATACATTAGCAATATGAGAAATCGCATGTTGTTTTCTATAGTCAGTAAAAAATATTAGCCGCACATGACACTTAAGAACTTCAGTGCCTTTACTACTATTTATATTACTAACATTAATGTAGACTTCGAAACCTGTGTATGAGTTTGCTACAGTAGGCAATACACAAACATAAAATGATCGGTAATTACACTTACAGGTGGTTGCTCTGATGAGACAACTTCAGACAAAAATTCTTGTGCAGCCTCAACCAAGTTATAAATCATCACACGTCCTTCTCGGGCATTTAAATTGGCCTGCGTAGGTAGTCAATTGACTTCTTACAAACCATAAATAAAAAGAAATGACTTGCTTCTTCATCCATATAGTGCACATCAGTTAAAATGTCAAAAGTAATATTATTGAAAGGATGAAAGATGATAGCATCAAGAAATACATTCATGTAAGGTAACTTTAACTAAGAAATATAACATATTTTACACTCTACTGATCAAATCTTACTTGATCTTGAACCAATGACAATAACTTGTCTGCATCAGATTTTGATAATCCTTTTTCTGAAATTATCAGCAGCTTGGGACACTTGTAAGGATATCCAGGTAAAAACCTAATGACAATCAGTTTTGAGTGATCATGAATAACAAAAAGGGTTTAACAAGGATTTACTACCAAAGGATAATGAAAACAATCATAGCTTATTAACCTTATTGAAAGAATAGCTGAAACATCTGAATCCTCGTAACACGAATCTCGTGAGTATGGCCTGTATATGAATGTTCAATGTTGTGATAACATAAAAGATGAAAAGATAAGCATGGAGGTAGCTAACTATATATTAAAGTTTACAAACCTTAGCTTGATCTTAATTCGGGGTGGAGAATCCGAAACAACGTCACAATCTTCTTGAAATATAGAGCTCCTAGATTGAAAATAAACTATTAAGACTGACAGATTCACAAGCATGTTGTGATTTTTCCTCCCTACATCTATAAAAACTATTAGTCAACTATGTTGTTCTATATCTATTAAATGCATTTTATTCACTTGTAAGTTGTACAATTCGCTATCATAAGTAAATAGACATAACCACGTCTCCTTTTTTCCTAACACACATTAAACACCACCAGACGAAACTCTCAAATGATCAATATGAATGGTATAAACTCATGAACAAATGAATGTCTATTCGCATTAAATAAAATAGACCACCATTCAGTTAAGCATGAAGAATTTAACATTAACACTATATTAATTCAAAAATAATTCAGTTAGTATCCTATATTATCATTTTAACAAATCTACTCCCTAACAAGCCAATATAACAATCCAATCACATTATAAGCATTAGCATTATAACTATTCCTCTCCATAACCACAAACAACGATAACACTCGAGTCAAAATCAAACGTTGACTATTCTAGGTTAACATAACTAGTAGTTAATGTACTAAACAATCGTGCACTTAGAGTTGATGATTTACACAAACTGAACTGAATTAGTGAATTTAGAAGTTAAAACTATAATAATAGTAATAAATATGGATCGATACAATATTGTAACAGAAATTAGTTACAGTGCGGTAAGCTCTTCTGATAGAAGCTCGCCGCCGACGTCATCAATAGAAGTGTGATCGTCGTGAGGTGTCCTACGTCTCCCTGAACCACCACGCTTCTTCTTTTTGGATCTGTGACCCATATCACGTCGATTTTCAGCTGTGAATGAATACAATTAGACACTGATTCATACCAATTGAAGCAAGTCACTACAACAACCAAAGCAGCAAAGAGAGAGGGAGGGAGGTGAGCTTGTTTGGATTTTGATGAGTAAAAAATAGGGTTTAAACAATAAAATAAAAAATAAAATAAAAATTGTTACCATACTAAAAGTTAAAAAAACATGTGGAGTACAATTTAATAATTCATACGCATACATATGAATAGAACTTTGCATAGTAAAATTTGTAATATAAATACATCATTTGTGTTAGTCTTGTAAGAGACAATGATATAGAAAATTTTATTCTTCTCTCTTTTATCTCTGCTCATATATATTTATAAGAAGGCTTGTTACTAAGATCAGTCATAAAAGTAGTTATAAGCCTATTGAATTATAACAAGTTATCAGCACGAAGTGCTCCGTATAATCAAGGTTTATCTAAGCAAGCACAAGTCACTAATCAAGGTAGAAAATTCTTTAACGATATCTTCTATTATTTATTAGTAAGGTAAATATTATTATCATCATAACTAACATTTATATTTATGTTATATATGGTCGGTTATACCGCCTGAATTATATTTCTGTAATCTAACTATTATTAACTTCACTAACATTTATATTTATGTTCTATATGGTCGGTTATACCGCCTGAATTATATTTCTGTAATCTAACTATTATTAACTTCACTAACATTTATATTTATGTTATATATGGTCGGTTATACCGCCTGAATTATATTTCTGTAATCTAACTCTTATTAACTTCACTAACATTTATATCTATGTTATCTAACATTTATGATTACTTATGCAATTAATCATTATTTATTTCATGCATACTAACGTTTATTCTTAAATTTATTATTTATGCATAATATGTTTATTCTCTTAATCTTCGTATTTATACTGAACGTATTTATACTAAATGTATTTTATAGTAATCATATTTATACTAATAAATTTTTTTATTAAAATTATTATTAATATAACGAGTACATAACAGTCGTTAACGTCAACTGACGACGTTACAACGACTATATTTTTCAAATATAAAATAAACAACTTCGTTTTTCACATTTTCACAAATCAATCTTCATTTTCTCATATTACCACTCTCAAAAAGTTGTTGTAAAGATGATTCACACAAAGATGATTTTTCCTATTGTATTGGTCATATTAACTATCATCATTGTTGCTAATATACCACCGGGTGAACTTGTATTCTATCCTGCCCTTGTGGTTTTATTATTTGTAATCATACCATTATTCTGTTATTTGTTACTTATAAATTTAAAATAATTCTAATTTCATGTTGTTAGAAATTGATTATGATTATAATTTATATTGTTCATCTTTCTGAAAATAGAAAATGTCAAACTTATCAAAGCTTGAGTTTGATGCCCTAGACGTATCGGGAACAAACTACACATCATGGGTCATGGATGTAGAAATAAATCTTGGATCATTGGGTATTCTAGAAATTTTAAAAGAAAACAATACTTGTTCTGATCAAGATAAATTAAAATCAATTGCTTTTATTCGCAAACATATTGATATCACCTTAAAACATATGTATCTCACTATCAAAGATCCACATGTTTTATGGAAAAGTATCAAGAGTAGATTCGATAATCAAAAGGAAATATTACTCTCAGCTGCGAGGGAAGAATGGAGAAATCTAAGGTTCCAAGATTTTAAAAAGGTAAGTGAATACAGCTCGGCCATGTTCAAGATCCGTTCAAAGCTACAATTCTGTGGTCAAGAAATAAGTGAGCTGATATGATGGAGAAAACTTTCTCCACAATGCATTCTGCAAACATAACTATACAAGCAAATTTAAGATTGCAGAATTACAAAACTTTTTCCAAACTTCAAACTTATCTCTTAGTTGCAGAAGTGAATAAAGAATTACTGATGAAGAATCAAGAATCTCGTCCTACGGGTGCGCTAGCATTCCCTGAAGCTAATGCTATTAACAATAATAATAATAGAAAAAGAAATGCACCTGGACGAGGACGTGGTCATATTAGCCAAAACAATCATCATGGAAACTACCATAACAATAATAAAAATCATAACTATGTTCGAAATCACCCTTATGGTAATGGTCGTGGTGGTGGTCGTTGTCGTAATGGTTACGGTGGTCGTGGTCGTGGACAAAGAAATAATAATCCACAAAATTATAAGCTACCATACAATCCCACAAATCATAATGTTGAAGGAAGCTCTTCAAAGAATATTGAAGATTCTTGTTATCGATGTGGTAAAATTGGACACTGGTCTAAGAACTGTCAAACAAATCAATATTCTGTTAATCAATATCAAGAATCCCTAAAGGGAAAAGTAAAAGAGGCAAACCTTGTCGATGACCTTGATACAAAAATCACTGAGCCAACAAGTGACTACTTTAATGAATAAATTTTCTATTATATGTCCATATCAAATAAAAGGATGTAGATTTACGATCTATACCATATCTACTTTACTATATGTTTCCTTATTATGTACTTTCGTTTATAACATATTTTGAATGTAATATATTGATGAATTATATACTCATTATTTGTTTCTCATATTTTGAAGTTCATGATGTACACTACTGGAGTGCAAAATCAGTCAAACGGTGGGGATCTTTGTTTCATGACCCGTCCTAATCCATCTGGACGAATACATTGCATTTGGTTACATCGCGAGGTACTTGACCTCTATTGAAATGTCCCGTTCATATTGATTATAAACGTTTCATATTAATTGATTTCGTTGAAAGGTTTTGACCTCTATATGAGACGTTTTTCAAAGACTGCATTCATTTTTAAAACAACCATAACCTTTATTTTATCAATAAAGGTTTTAAAAACATTACGTAGATTATCAAATAATGATAATCTAAAATATACTGTTTACACACGACCATTACATAATGGTTTACAATAGAAATATATTACATCGACATATGTTTCTTGAATGCAGTTTTTACACAATATCATACAAACATGGACTCCAAATCTTGTCCTTATTTTAGTATGCAACAGCGGAAGCTCTTAGTATTCACCTGAGAATAAACATGCTTTAAACGTCAACAAAAATGTTGGTGAGTTATAGGTTTAACCTATATATGTAGCGACCCGACCAAATCATGTTTGACGGCGCCGTCTACTGAGGTCCCGTTGCGTGGTCATAGGTCTTTAACGTGACATTTGACCAAAGATATGTCGCATTCCTTTCAAAAATAAAGATTGTTTCAAAGTTTACAAGAATTGTTCATCCAAAAGTTACGTTACAAAGTTATAGTTACATGTGAAACCTATGCGACACAGTTTTAAAGAAAGTCAAAAGACGCTCCATGAAATGCATGTATACTCGACATCCAATGCAAGTATCAAAATAATGAGCGGAAGCATGTTTCACATAGCATTCAAAGACCTGAGAAAAACATAGAAATTTGTCAACGAAAACGTTGGTGAAATCATAGGTTTAAGTAAGTAAGTACAAGTGAACCACAAGATTTGCATCAATGAAATAATAGTAATACATTCCAAAAGTTTGTTTCACGAGCACCCAATTATCAATGCTTAACATTCCTTCCATAGAACCCCATCACTTAGTGCTAGAACATACACTGTTTCTCGAAAATATATTTCATTCGTAAACGGTAGCGAACCGTTTGAATGAGGGTTTGTCAAACCCATATGGATCCATACAACATAAGTTCTCGCTTACACCCGGTAAGTGTAACTAATGATAATCGAATTGAGGATTTTGTTCTAAACTCGTATGTAGAATGTTTGTTTTCCTGTACTTGTGTTCACTTAGTAAAGAAATGTTTATGTTTTCTCATCCCAAATGTAAGTTCAAAAAGAGTAAAAGTGGGACTATGATCTCACCTTGAGTGCACGAGTAGTAAAGTACTTCAACAAGTAAACGTGTGCAAAGAACAATGCTAGTCTTGACCTAAACAATAGGTTGTATCAATAACGGTAAATACGATAGGTCAAAGATGTTCAATTAGTCCTATGGCTCGTTAAGACTCGATCATAATAGCATGTGAATCAAATTGTCATGTTTCATGCAAGGTACAAGTATAAAAACATGTTAGAACGATTGCACAAATATTTGGTTAAGTTTGATTAAAAGTCAACTTGGTCGGGTCAAAGTCAACGAAAAAGTCAACATGTTCGGGTCGGGTCCCGAACTATTTTTCTGAGGTTTTTAATCATATATGAGCATGTTAGAACAAGTTTCATGTGAATCGGAGGTCCGTAGTATGCCAAACATTTTTCGTATTTTGGACATGGAGGTCAGAGCCTGGACACGGCTTATGCCGCGCCGCGGCCCACAATTGTCGCGCCGCGACAATACACGGGAGCTGGTACCTGGCCAGTTTCAAATGTTCAAGTCTTGATCCAAAATTCGTTTTAGCACAAAATGCAAACCGTAAACATTTAGAACTCGCACCTTATATCGTTGGAAAGCTCTTTTGACAAAGAACATAACTAAACATGTATCATCAATCAAAAACATCATTTTCAACAACCGATTTCTCGTCAAGTGATCAATAAAAGTCTATTTTCAAATTTTCAAGTTCATCAAATGCATTTTGAGTTTCGGGAATCCAATTCTCACATATGATATGCCGTTTTGAAGGTAATGAGGCATACATTACAACTAAACACTAACAATTAACATTCCATGGCATTCAAGCATCCAAAAATTCATGTCAAGAACCATCAAACCCTAGTCAAACATCTTAAAATCAATAATCATGCTTTTGAAGTTTTCTTAATCAACCTACACATCAAATTGAAGCTAGTGATACTAGGAACACAATTAGAACATGAACCTTTAACATCTAACAGCATATGATCATCCAAAATTCAAGAACAACACACCAAAATTCAAGTTCATGCTAGTTATACTAAAACAACGAGATCGAGCATACAAATTACATACACGACATCACAATGAGCCATAGACACTAACTAACATCATTTCAAGTCAAAAACACGAATTTAGAGAAATCTAGAGTTTTAGAAATGTTACCCAAACGAGATGAAGTTGGTACCAAAATGAAGAGGATGAAGAGAGGATTACGAATATGTAATTTATTTTGTTGTAAGCCTCCTAGATCGGATTTAGATGATGATTGAATGAATTTGGAAATGGTGTGTGTGTTCTTGCTAGAGAGAAAGAGAGAGAGATGGAGGTGATAATGAATGAGTGAAAGGGGTTTGACCCTTTGACCTAGTCAAGGGTTTGATCCCTTGTCAAGTTTAGTCCCTCAACTTTCGTTCGGGTGCTTGAATTACCTAAACGAGATAATTTAAAACGCGTATCAACGGGAGATGTTATAAACATATAACGGAGTTTAAATTAGTATAACGTAAAAGTAAATGGAAAAAGGCGGGATGTTACATTACCTACTCCTTAAAAGAAATTTCGTCCCGAAATTTAAGTAGGCGTAGTAGTCGTTGTTTCTTCCTCGAGATCTTGCGTTTCCGGATTCACGAATAGATGAGGATACTTCCTTTGCATTTGATCTTGTCTTTCCCAAGTAAACTCGGGTCCCCTTTTGGCGTTCCAACGGACTTTAACAATCGGGATTCGGCTTTGTTTCAATGTCTTGAAGGAGGTGTCCACAATTTCAACCGGTTCCTCCACAAAATGAAGTTTGTCATCAATAGTAAGTTCCTCGAGAGGGATGACGATATCGGGTTCGGCAAGACACTTTTTCAAGTTAGATACATGGAAGGTAGGATGAACGGAACTCAGTTGAGGCGGAAGATCTAAACGATAAGCAACGGTTCCAATACGCTCCAAGATTTCGAAAGGACCAATATACCGAGGATTTAGCTTCCCGCGTTTCCCAAAATGGATTACACCCTTCCAAGGTGCGACTTTTAACATTACTCGGTCACCGACTTGAAATTCAAGATCGTTGCATCGTTTGTCGGTATAGCTCTTTTGACGACTTCGGGCCGTCCTAAGCCTATCTCGGATTTGAACGATTTTCTCGGTGGTTTCGTGAATGAGTTCGGGTCCAGTGATTTACACGTCGCCTACCTCGGCCCAACAAAGAGGTGAACGACATTTGCGGCCATATAGCGCTTCAAAAGGTGCGGCTTTAATACTCGCGTGATAACTATTGTTATAAGAGAACTCGGCGAGAGGTAAGTGCTTGTCCCAAGCTTTTCCGAAATCAACCACGCAAGCTCGTAACATGTCTTCCAAAGTTTGAATTGTACGTTCGCTTTGTCCATCGGTTTGAGGATGATATACGGTGCTCATGTCTAAACGCGTTCCCAACGCTTCTTGCAATGTACGCCAAAATCTAGAAACGAAACGGCCATCTCGGTCGGAGAAAATCGATAAAGGTACACCGTGTCGGGCTACGATCTCCTTAATGTAAAGTTGTGCAAGTTTCTCCATTTTGTCCGTTTCTCTCATGGCAAGGAAGTGTGCGGATTTGGTGAGACGGTCAACAATAACCCAAATGGTATCATAACCGCCCGACGTTTTTGGTAGTTTGGTGATAAAATCCATCGTGATCCTTTCCCACTTCCATTGCGGGATCTCGGGTTGTTGAAGTAATCCGGACGGTCTTTGGTGTTCGGCTTTGACTTTGGAACATGTCAAACACTTGGAAACATAAGTAGCTACGTCCCTCTTGATGTTCGGCCACCAATATAGTTGTTTAAGGTCGTGGTACATCTTATTGGCACCGGGGTGAATCGAGTATCGTGACTTATGGGCTTCATCTAAAATAAGGCTTCGTAGGTCCCCATAACTAGGCACCCAAATCCTTCCAGCGTAATATCGGAGTCCGGTCTCCCTAATTTCGAATTGAGAGACGAGAATGTTCAAGAGCTCGTGTGAAAGGTTTTCATCCTTGAGGGCTTCATCTTGGGCTACATGAATTTGACTATTGAGGTTGCTGTGAATGGTGATGTTTAAAGCTCGGACACGAAGAGGCACCGCTCTTTCTTTTCGACTTAAGGCATCGGCTACTACGTTTGCCTTCCCGGGATGGTAACGAAGCTCGCAATCATAATCGTTCAAAGTTTCAATCCACCGTCGTTGTCTCATGTTTAGTTGCTTTTGATCGAAAATGTGTTGGAGACTTTTGTGGTCGGTAAAGATAGTACTCTTGGTTCCATAAAGATAGTGTCTCCACATTTTAAGTGCAAAGACAACGGCTCCGAGTTCGAGATCATGAGTCGTGTAATTCCGTTCATGAATTTTTAGTTGTTGAGAGGCATAAGCAATGACTTTCTTCCGTTGCATCAATACACACCCAAAACCATGTTTCGAGGCATCGCAATATACAACAAAATCATCATTGCCTTCGGGAAGTGACAAAATAGGAGCGGTGGTTAGCTTTGTCATCAAGATTTGAAACGCGGATTCTTGCTCGGTCGCCCAAATGAATTTCTTTCCCTTGTGAGTTAAAGCGGTTAGAGGACGTGCAACCAAAGAGAAGTTTTCGATGAATCTACGATAGTACCCGGCGAGACCCAAGAATTAACGAATGTGAGTAGGAGTAGTAGGAGTCTCCCATTTACTAATGGCTTCGATTTTCGTTGGATCGACTTTAATACCTTGGTCACTTACAACATGACCAAGAAATTGAACTTCCTTTAACCAAAATTCACACGTGGAGAATTTGGCATAGAGTTGTTCTTGTCTTAAAAGTTCAAGCACAAGTCGGAGGTGTTCCTCGTGTTCTTCTTCGCTTTTTGAATAGACTAAAATATCATCGATGAACACGATAACGAATTTGTCAAGATACGGTTTGCACACGCGGTTCATAAGATCCATGAACACCGCCGGTGCGTTAGTGAGACCAAATGGCATTACAAGAAATTCATAACTACCATAACGAGTTCGGAAAGCGGTTTTGGAGACATCTCCCCCCTTAACCCTTAATTGATGATAACCCGAGCGGAGATCGATTTTCGAATATACACAAGACCCTTGTAGTTGACCAAAGAGGTCATCGATACGAGGAAGAGGATATCGGTTCTTAACCGTCAATTTATTTAGTTCACGATAATCAATGCACATTCGTAGGGATCCGTCTTTCTTTTTAACAAACAAAATCGGAGCGCCCCAAGGTGAATGGCTAGGTTGGATAAAACCACGGTCAAGTAGTTCTTGGATTTGACTTTGCAATTCTTGCATTTCGGATGGAGCAAGTCTATACGGTGCACGTGCTACGGGTGCGGCTCTCGGAATAAGATCGATTTGGAATTCAACCGGTCGATGAGGTGGAAGACCCGGCAATTCGTCGGGAAATACATCGGAAAATTCACTAACAATTGGCACATCATCGATATGCTTCTCATCGGACTCGACTTTCTTAACGTGGGCAAGGATCGCAAAACAACCCTTACGGAGTAGTTTTCTAACTTTAAGGCACGAAACGAGGTTGAGTCTGGTGCAACTCTTATCGCCATAAATAATCAAAGGTTCACCATTCTCGATAGGAATTCGGATTGCGTTAAGATCACAAAGGATGTGAGATTTCGTTTTGACTAACCAATTCATACCGATTATTACATCAAAGCTTCCTAGTTCTATGGGTATCAAGTCAATTTCAAATTCTTTACCCAAAATGTTTATCGTACACCCCCGGTAATATGTGTCGGCACTTAATAGTTTCCCGTTAGCCACTTCAATGGTATAAGTGGTATCTAATGGAAGATGTGGAGTGCTAAAAGAATGAGTCAAAGTCTTGGATACAAAGCATTTATCGGCACCCGAATCGAATAGGCAAGAGACATAAGAATTGTTGAGAAGAAACATACCCGTGACTAGTTCAGTGTCATCCCGGGCTTCCTCGGTGTTGATGTGGAAAGCTCGGCCGCGCGTATTGGGGTTATCTTTCCTCTTCGGGCATGCATTTCTATAATGGCCCGTTTGGCCACATTCGTAACAAGTGCCCGTCTTGGGTGCATTGGGCCACTTTCGAGCGACGGGAGTGGCACTTTTACAATCGTTGGCCTTATGACCAATTCCTTGGCACCGATGGCAAATTAGCTTACTACATTCGCCAAAGTGATGTTTGTTGCATTTGTTGCAAAGAGGTAGAATTCCGGCATAACCCTTCTTGCCGTCGGAGGTGAAAGATTTCTTGGCAAAGTTGTTGTTGCTTGATTGGGGAGCTTCCCATTTTCTTTTGTTGTTACCCGACTTGTCCTCGGCTTTAGGTGCCGGTACTACGATTTCGTCCACTGTCTCTATCAATTTGCGGGCCATGTTCAAAGCTTCTTGATGATTAGGGGGTTTGGATGACATTACTCCGTGTTTGATGCTCTTTGGAAGACCATCCATGTAAAGTTCAACCCTTAAAGCTTCGGGGTTCACAAGATTTGGGCACATCAAGGCTAGTTCGGAAAATCGTTGATTGTAAGCCTTGAGATCATTTCCGATCGCCTTTAAAGTTCTTAGCTCTTGTTCGAGCCTTCGGGTTTCTTCACGAGGGAAATATTCGACAATCATCTTTTCCCTCAAGTCGGCCCAAGAGAGGGCGTGAGCTTCATCGGTACCCACCGATTGTACATAAGTATTCCACCATGTAAGAGCGACACCGGCGAAGGTGTGAGTGGAGTATTTGACCTTGTCTTGGTCCCGACAACCGCTTATGCTAAAGACGGCTTCCGTTTGCTCAAACCATCGGGTGAACACGACCGGTCCCCTGGTTCCATCAAAAGTGTGAGTTTTGCACCCCATGAAAGCTTTATAGGAGCATCCTTCGTTTGAGTTACCGGCTCCATTGTTGTTGTTGTTGTTGTTGTTGTGGTTGTTATTATTATTGTTGTTGGATGAGTGACCGGCCATGGCCGCATCTACGGCGGTAGCTATCATCCGTTCGAGAGCTTGTTCGGGAGTTTCATTGCGGCGTACACGACGAGGAGCCATTGTTCCTTCAAGACACAAGAATATCATTGATTAGTATTCTCAATAATACTAACCGTGATATAGAATAAAGATAAAGAGAAGTTTTTCCTCGACTCGCCTTAAATTCTTTATGTCATAATGTCGGAACGTTCATATGAGTCACCGTAATATAATCCCGGAAATTATATTACCCTGATTCATATGTGCATTCGACATCATTTCATATAGTCAAGGTGGCGTGTCAATCTAATTAAACAACGTGAGATTAAGATAAACTAAGAGTAGATATGAGTAGAAGCGTTCGAGTATAAATGCACAAGTAGTCAAGTAATTCCTACTTCAAGTCTATATGCCGGTTGTAGTCTAGACTCACCAATGTACCCTATGACTCGGGGTCGACACCAATGAACTCTAAATCCCTACAACCAACGCTCTGATACCATCTGTAGCGACCCGACCAAATCATGTTTGACGGCGCCGTCTACTGAGGTCCCGTTGCGTGGTCATAGGTCTTTAACGTGACATTTGACCAAAGATATGTCGCATTCCTTTCAAAAATAAAGATTGTTTCAAAGTTTACAAGAATTGTTCATCCAAAAGTTACGTTACAAAGTTATAGTTACATGTGAAACCTATGCGACACAGTTTTAAAGAAAGTCAAAAGACGCTCCATGAAATGCATGTATACTCGACATCCAATGCAAGTATCAAAATAATGAGCGGAAGCATGTTTCACATAGCGTTCAAAGACCTGAGAAAAACATAGAAATCTGTCAACGAAAACGTTGGTGAAATCATAGGTTTAAGTAAGTAAGTACAAGTGAACCACAAGATTTGCATCAATGAAATAATAGTAATACATTCCAAAAGTTTGTTTCACGAGCACCCAATTATCAATGCTTAACATTCCTTCCATAGAACCTCATCACTTAGTGCTAGAACATACACTGTTTCTCGAAAATATATTTCATTCGTAAACGGTAGCGAACCGTTTGAATGAGGGTTTGTCAAACCCATATGGATCCATACAACATAAGTTCTCGCTTACACCCGGCAAGTGTAACTAATGATAATCTAATTGAGGATTTTGTTCTAAACTCGTATGTAGAATGTTTGTTTTCCTGTACTTGTGTTCACTTAGTAAAGAAATGTTTATGTTTTCTCATCCCAAATGTAAGTTCAAAAAGAGTAAAAGTGGGACTATGATCTCACCTTGAGTGCACGAGTAGTAAAGTACTTCAACAAGTAAACGTGTGCAAAGAACAATGCTAGTCTTGACCTAAACAATAGGTTGTATCAATAACGGTAAACACGATAGGTCAAAGATGTTCAATTAGTCCTATGGCTCGTTAAGACTCGATCATAATAGCATGTGAATCAAATTGTCATGTTTCATGCAAGGTACAAGTATAAAAACATGTTAGAACGATTGCACAAATATTTGGTTAAGTTTGATTAAAAGTCAACTTGGTCGGGTCAAAGTCAACGAAAAAGTCAACATGTTCGGGTCGGGTCCCGAACTATTTTTCTGAGGTTTTTAATCATATATGAGCATGTTAGAACAAGTTTCATGTGAATCGGGGGTCCGTAGTATGCCAAACATTTTTCGTATTTTGGACATGGAGGTCAGAGCCTGGACACGGCTTATGCCGCGCCGCGGCCCACAATTGTCGCGCTGCGACAATACACGGGAGCTGGTACCTGGCCAGTTTCAAATGTTCAAGTCTTGATCCAAAATTCGTTTTAGCACAAAATGCAAACCGTAAACATTTAGAACTCGCACCTTATATCGTTGGAAAGCTCTTTTGACAAAGAACATAACTAAACATGTATCATCAATCAAAAACATCATTTTCAACAACCGATTTCTCGTCAAGTGATCAATAAAAGTCTATTTTCAAATTTTCAAGTTCATCAAATGCATTTTGAGTTACGGGAATCCAATTCTCACATATGATATGCCGTTTTGAAGGTAATGAGGCATACATTACAACTAAACACTAACAATTAACATTCCATGGCATTCAAGCATCCAAAAATTCATGTCAAGAACCATCAAACCCTAGTCAAACATCTTAAAATCAATAATCATGCTTTTGAAGTTTTCTTAATCAACCTACACATCAAATTGAAGCTAGTGATACTAGGAACACAATTAGAACATGAACCTTTAACATCTAACAACATATGATCATCCAAAATTCAAGAACAACACACCAAAATTCAAGTTCATGCTAGTTATACTAAAACAACGAGATCAAGCATACAAATTACATACACGACATCACAATGAGCCATAGACACTAACTAACACCATTTCAAGTCAAAAACACGAATTTAGAGAAATCTAGAGTTTTAGAAATGTTACCCAAACGAGATGAAGTTGGTACCAAAATGAAGAGGATGAAGAGAGGATTACGAATATGTAATTTATTTTGTTGTAAGCCTCCTAGATCGGATTTAGATGATGATTGAATGAATTTGGAAATGGTGTGTGTGTTCTTGCTAGAGAGAAAGAGAGAGAGATGGAGGTGATAATGAATGAGTGAAAGGGGTTTGACCCTTTGACCTAGTCAAGGGTTTGATCCCTTGTCAAGTTTAGTCCCTCAACTTTCGTTCGGGTGCGTAAATTACCTAAACGAGATAATTTAAAACGCGTATCAACGGGAGATGTTATAAACATATAACGGAGTTTAAATTAGTATAACGTAAAAGTAAATGGAAAAAGGCGGGATGTTACAATATATATCAAATCGTAACAATAGACCACAAGATTTCATATTTCAATACACATCCCATACATAGAGATAAAAATCATTAATATGGTGAACACCTGGTAACCGACATTAACAAGATGCATATATAAGAATATCCCCATCATTCCGGGACACCCTTCGGATATGATATAAATTTTGAAGTACTAAAGCATCCGGTACTTTGGATGGGGTTTGTTAGGTGTGACGATCGCTCCAAATCCATATGGACGAACACGTCATTCATCGATTTCATTGCGAGGTATTTGACCTCTATATGATACGTTTTGTAAACATTGCATTCTTTTGAAAAGGCACACCATAAATGAATATTTAAATCAAAGGTTTTCGACATCTGATAATTTCTACGTATAGACAATCACCGTAAATAATAGTTTACAATAGTAATTCCGTTGACAATGCTGTCAAAATAAGATACTTGGTGATGATTTGGTGAATGCAACGTTTCCTTAATAAATATGCCATGTAAGACTCCATACACATAGCTTGTCTAACATATAAGCAAACAGCGGAAGACTTCTAGGGAACCTGAGAATAAACATGCTAACAAGTATCAACACAAAGGTTGGTGAGTTCATAGTTTTAGTGTTTCGCATAATCTGTATATATAAAGGTGGATAACAAGATTTCAGTTGTTTCATCCAGAAACGTTTATCAAAAGTTTGTCAATAGATTCTACGTAACAGAGCACCCTGGTAACTAAGCTTTAACGTTATAATGATAAATACCCCATTCATTTTAATACACGCAAACCAACGTGTCCTAAACTCAAATAACACACGTCCGTTAAAAGGCTAGCGCTCTAGCTCGGACTGGGATGTCAAGCCCTATGGATCCATATACTGTTATTCGCGCCCACCAGTCCATATCCTATGTACTGGCAGCTACTAGTTACCAAAGCTAAGGGATTTTCGGTTCAAACTCAGTGTAGAATTAAGTATGTACTTGTATCCATTGCGTTTAAAATAAATTGCATGTATTCTCAGCCCAAAAATTTATATTGCAAAAGCAATTAAAAAGGGAGCAATGAAACACACCTTAGCAGCATATAAAGTTGTTCACCAAAATGTGACCGAAACTCGGATTACCAATTAATCTTAGATCTCAACCTAGAGAACATATGTTGGTCAATAAATGTTTATCAAGATAGGTCTGGTCATAGTGTATCATAATCCTAATGCTCGAGATCGACATACAAAAGTTATCAAAAGTCATTTCAAAAAGTCAATTTTGACAAAAGTTCAACAAAACGAGATGTACCTTAAATAAGGATTCATTTACTCGGTTGGTAATATTCAAAAAATCCATTTTATCAATCTCGTAAACAAGTTGTTTAAATCTTAATTGCAGATTCAAAAGCAATTTCAATTAACGTCAATCATAATTCAGTTGATCATATCTTTTAATCCGTTCATCGAAACTATTCGGTGTCTAAATGAAAAGTTATTGATTTTTCGCCAGCTTTCCAAAAACATGTATATCATATACCTTTTACCATTAATATATGTATTTAATTTGTGATTCATCATAAACTATTTAACGACGAAATTTAGCATACAAGCTTGTATAAATATATATACTCGAGCACTAGATATGGATACACTATTAGTATATAAAGGATAAAATATAAATGCTTACGTATCAATATTGTGATTCAATATTTCAGAAAAGTACGTAGACGTAACGGAGATGATAAACACTAGTTTGACTCACGAGCAAAACCCTCAAACAATACCCATATTTTCCTTAGCTCTATCCCGCTTGAAAACTCATTTTTAAAGTGACACGCTCATGACTTCGTCGTAGTATTTTATGTATAATACTACTAATAAAAATAATAAAATTAATAATAATAATAATAATAATAATAATAATAATAATAATAATTATAATAATAATAATAATAATAATAATAATAATAATAATAATAATAATAATAATAATAATAATAATAATAATAATAATAATAATAAATGGAGTGTAGATAAATATATGTGTGTGATTGAAATGAAATCGTTTGAATTTATAGAACCTTTTCTGAAAAAGTACCCCATGCGATCGCATGGGATTTGTGCTTCAAGGCCATGCGATCGCATGGCCCTCTGATCCAGCTCACAAACTTTTGTTTTCTTGTTTGTCGACAAACTTTTGTTTTCTTGTTTGTCGACATATTTATTTATTAATATATAATTTATATTAATTAATTATATATTATATTATATTCTCGTGCATAGTTGACTTGTAATTTTCGTTCCAATGACTCGTACGTTGTCACTTGACTTATGTCCCGGTTCCGGTTTCTCGAACGCATTTTTGTACGCTTAGAAAACTCGCAATTTACGTTTTGTGACTCGTACCTTTGTCAAAATATAGTTTTAAATTATCAATAAACTATATCATTCAAAGTGTATCTTAAACTTTCGAGTGTTTTGGTCATTTACTTCTATAAATCATTGTCTCGCTATTTGTTAATATATATATATATATAATAACAAATCGTTTTATGACCAAGTTAATATATATTTTCAACATTCATAAACACGTTTTAAATATACGTCACAAGTTATTCATATAATTAATATTCCAACTTATCATATATATTCAAATAAATATTTAAACCAATAAGTTTAATGTACGGTATCAAACAATTAATACATTGTTATGTTTTCAAGTTATAGTATATATATATGTATCTATATATATATAACTGTTCGCGAATCGTCAAGAACAATCGAAAGGTATTTTAATATATGAAAGTAGTTCAAAAATTTTGAGATTTAGTTTTACAGACTTTGCTTATCGTGTCGGAAATGTTAAATCATTTAAAGATAAAGTTTAAATTTGGTCAAAAAATTTCGGGTTGTCACAGTACCTACCCGTTAAAGAAATTTCGTCCCGAAATTTGAGTGAGGTCGTCATGGCTAACAATAAAAATGTTTTCATGACGAATATGAGTTGGTAAATAGAATTTTATCACCGTTGAATAATATGGATAAAACAATTCGATTATTCGAAGCGTATGAGAGAAGTTATCGTAAAATAGTGAATTGAAGGAATAGAGATTCGCCTTAATTGTTGACGTAGTAACGATTGATTTCCAGAATTTAAGGAATAGCAAATCTTCATAATTTAAATAAGATTTGATTCTTCGGAATTTAAGGAAATTAGGAATTTCCTTTGATTAAATGCGTAATCTGCCTCGATTGCTATGTCTGATATTTTGCTATAAATTGACCTCTTCCGTTTCATTTATTTTCACCACTCCTATAATCTTCTTTCTTATTTCATACTTCTTAATAGATTGTGAAAATGCTTAATCCAGTTCTGATTCTTGATATTTTCTTGGCTATCGTATCCTTCATTCTTCTTTTTCATCTACCACCAGAGGAGGTTATTTTCTTCTACTATTACCTTGGGGTTATAGTGTTTTTCATTCTCCCGTGTCTTTATATTGCTATACGCATCGATATACACGATTTGTAATTTCGGGATTGTTTTTGGGCTTTATATTTTCCATTATATTTCGGAGCTTCATGATTTCGTTTTCTCTTCCCGACTTTAAGTCAAGCGAATAATAGTCCAAAATTCGTAGGTATGGATTTTGAAATGAACATAGTTAATGTTCTAAGAAAGAAACGGTAATGGCACAATCTGACTTGTCAAATTACCAGAATATCCGAAAAAGATCGAATCATCAAGAAAAATATTTTCTTGATATGTTTAGAGGTTAAATAGAATGAAAGAGTTATGTAACATGGTTCATGATGAGGGTATGATCTGTGAACCTTTATCACGTTCCATTAGAAACTCTGCATGACTTACTGTAATATAATCACATTGATCAAGTGTCATTATATTATACAAATTCATGCTTCAGTTTCCAACATTACTTCAAAACATCCATTTTTCGAATTTTTCAGATTTTAGAAACTAAAATAGTTTCTTTTATGATGTAACAAAGATAGCATGAAGAGATAAATGATTTCAGATAAGAATAGTTATGAAAATATCTTCAGAAATATGGAGGATATTTATAATGGAAGATACGATGATATCTTAGAATTTCTAATATCAGAGGATGATGAGGAAAATCTGTCTGTGAAGGTTTAGAATAAGAAGTAAGGTTCTTACTAATAGTTTCAGCAGACACTGAATCATTTGAATTCTTTGAAGGTAGATTTCGTCTTTGTGATTTGTCTACAGCCTCCTTCATGGTCTGCTCAATCCGTTTTCCAGTTCCAAACCTTCTCTTTTTCTCAGCTTTACCACCATACTATTCTTTATCATCAAACTTTTGACTGTTAAGGTCGTTTACAGTTTTTGCTGCTTCATCAACATTTTTCCAAAATTCGGAGAACTAGTTTCGTAGTTTGGGGTGTTTTTCGGAAACTTCACATTCGAAGTATGTAAGTCCAGGAGGTAGACGTTATATGTACACATATAACTGTTGGCATAGACGTGCTACAAGATTTCAAAATACTGATTGCTAATTCCCGATAGTTGGAATGTCAATTGCCGTTACAAGATGTGGATGAATACATGATACGGTTTCAATGAGTATAAGGATTTTTCGGAAGGTCAAAGATCAATGAAGTTGTTTGTAAATTTACTGCTAATGTGGTGGAACATGAAAGGTTCCCCAGTAACAAAAACGTATATATCAAGGTTATAATAAGGCTAATCTGAAAAGTCGAAGTTTACTGGTTAGAAGTGTGGTAAAACTGGATACTTTGAACAGGGATTGCAAGATTATTTTCAGTAATAACAATGCTAAAGGATCTTTCACAGTTTTAAAGTTAAAGTATAGCTTTGAAAGATGTAGAGATCTAAGAATGATGTCACCGGTTCAGAGTTATGGCTTGGATTCTGATACGTCGATATCAGAATATGTGATTAAATTTGTATGAAATGATTGTGTATCATTGTGAAGATAGTGAGTATAGTTAATGATTTTTGAATCAAAATTGAAGAATGTACAGTATAACATATTTATTGTGAACTTATATATTTCTCGAGTATTACCTACCCGTTAAAGATTTCACAATTAATACGTTGTACAAAAGAATTTTTTTTTTTATTACCGTCTTTATGAAAATATATGTATGTATATTTTCTTCAGATGTAATACAGATTTGATGAGTTAATATCATATTAAGCTCATTTGATTTTTGAATTGAATGAATAATCTCTAAAACATTAAGGATTACATAATCTTCGCGGAGTATTTCACTAATGAAATCAATACTTCATTATTTATTCTTATTCCTCGGTGAAGGATGTTGATGCTCGTGGAATTCTTATGAACTTCATAAGATATAAATGATGTTTTCTAGAAAGTTTCGAGTACATCGAAGATAAAAGTGTAAAATCAAACATGTAATTGATTAATACACTAAGTTCATTATGAAATGGAATTCATTGAGTTGAAACGGATATTTGTAGTTAACGATGGTTAAGTTGTTAACGAAGGATGTACATCATAGCATATTAGTAATATGAATTAACCGAGTAGTATCTACCCCTTAAAATTCATACGTAATAGCTTAGTATGAAAAGATTCATGATGGTTTTAAAATTTATATATATAAGATATACATATAAATTCTTTAGATGAATAGAGTTATTACTTCATAACTCATTGATACAATATACTCGTTGTTGACTCGTAATGATGTCCACGGTGCTTTCTTGAACTGACGGAGCTTGTGATGTTAGAGGTGCTGCTGATTCTGACGATGTTGACAGCACTGACTGTGCTGGTGAGGCTAAGGGTACTGTTGATGTTGTTGGTAAAACAAGTCTAGCTTGTATCTTACACCATTCGGATAAGGGTTTCTACTCTATCTGATTTAGGGTTAAGGCTAGAATAGATAATCTCTAAACTTTAGAAATTACATAATCGCCGTAGAATGTTTCTCCATTGAAGTTATGAATCCATACTTCATCGTTTGTCGTTGCTGGTACTTCTTGGTACCTATGGTGCGTATGATGTTGATATTCGAGGTACAGATTGTGATGTTGAGGCGTGTGATGCAGATGTGGTTGTTGGTGGCGGTAATGATCCTGTTGGTGTGGATGATGGTGGTACCGGTTATGCTGCGGGTGCTGCTGCTGGTGTTCGTAACCCTTGCACCATATTCTCCAAAGCCACTACCCGAGCACGAAGCTCGTTGACTTCTTCTATTATACCGGGATGATCGGTGGTTCGGACGATCGGATAAATAAGATTTATAATATGGGATAGTATATAATCATGATGAGATACTCTGGAAATGAGAGAGAAAATAGTATTACGAATAGGTTCGCCGGTAAGTGCTTCAGGTTCTTCGCCAAGAGGTGAATGTGGTGGATGGAAGGGATAACCTTCTTCATGTCTCCAATGATTAAGTAGGCTACGAACTCATCCCCAATTCATCCAGAATAGGTGATGGCTGATTGGTTGATCCATTCCGGTTACACTTTCTTCAGAGTTCAGGTGAATATCCATATCGGAATAGCTGTCGGAATTTAAGGAATTTGAACTAGATACGGGATCCATCTTGTATAATTAGAGAGATGATTTTTGATATGAAATAGATTATAGAATTTAGATTGGTACTCTTCAATACATAATTTACATATGTATATATAATACCAAAATCCCGTAAATTACGGATAAATTTTCGGAAGATGGCAGTCAAAGTTTACTGTAATAGATATGCCAAGATATGAATTTTGTCTATACACTATCTATGCAATCAATACAATAAGACGCTTTTAGACTTAAGATGATAGACAGGTAATTTCTGACAAGAAATGATAAGCAAAACTTTTGACATGCAGACACAGTCGAAGTCCAGACTTACTAATGCATCCTAACAACTATCAGTTAGACACACTAATGCAAGACCTGGTTCGCTAGAACTAATGCTCTGATACTAACTGTGACGATCGCTCCAAATCCATATGGACGAACATGTCATTCATCGATTTCATTGCGAGGTATTTGACCTCTATATGATATGTTTTGTAAACATTGCATTCTTTTGAAAAGGCACACCATAAATGAATATTTAAATCAAAGGTTTTCGACATCTGATAATTTCTACATATAGACAATCAACGTAAATAATAGTTTATAATAGTAATTCCGTTGACAATGCAGTCAAAATAAGATACTTGGTGATGATTTGGTGAATGCAACGTTTCCTTGATAAATATGCCATGTAAGACTCCATGCACATAGCTTGTCTAACATATAAGCAAACAGCGGAAGACTTCTAGGGAACCTGAGAATAAACATGCTAACAAGTGTCAACACAAAGGTTGGTGAGTTCATAGTTTTAGTGTTTCGCATAATCTGTATATAAAGGTGGATCACAAGATTTCAGTTGTTTCATCCAGAAACGTTTATCAAAAGTTTGTCAATAGATTCTACGTAACAGAGTACCCTGGTAACTAAGCTTTAACGTTATAATGATAAATACCCCATTCGTTTTAATACACGCAAACCAACGTGTCCTAAACTCAAATAACACACGTCCGTTAAAAGGCTAGCGCTCTAGTTCGGACGGGGAAGTCAAGCCCTATGGATCCATATACTGTTATTCGCACCCACCAGTCCATATCCTATGTACTGGCAGCTACTAGTTACTAAAGCTAAGGGATTTTCGGTTCAAACTCAGTGTAGAATTAAGTATGTACTTGTATCCATTGCGTTTAAAATAAATTGCATGTATTCTTAGCCCAAAAATTTATATTGCAAAAGCAATTAAAAAGGGAGCAATGAAACTCACCTTAGCAGCATATAAAGTTGTTCACCAAAATGTGACCGAAACTCGGATTACCAATTAATCATAGATCTTAACCTAGAGAACATATGCTGGTCAATAAATGTTTATCAAGCTAGGTCTGGTCATAGTGTATCATAATCCTAATGCTCGAGATCGACATACAAAAGTTATCAAAAGTCATTTCAAAAAGTCAATTTTGACAAAAGTTCAACAAAACGAGATGTACCTTATATAAGGATTCATTTACTCGGTTGGTAATATTCAAAAAATCCATTTTATCAATCTCGTAAACAAGTTGTTTAAATCTTAATTGCAGATTCAAAAGCAATTTCAATTAACGTCAATCATAATTCAGTTGATCATATCTTTTAATCCGTTCATCGAAACTATTCGGTGTCTAAATGAAAAGTTATTGATTTTTCGCCAGCTTTCCAAAAACATGTATATCATATACCTTTTACCAGTAATATATGTATTTAATTCGTGATTCATCATAAACTGTTTAACGATGAAATTTAGCATACAAGCTTGTATAAATATATATACTCGAGCACTAGACATGGATACACTATTAGTATATAAAAGATAAAATATAAATGCTTACGTATCAATATTGTGATTCAATATTTCAGAAAAGTACGTAGACGTAACGGAGATGATAAACACTAGTTTGACTCACGAGCAAAACCCTCAAACAATACCCATATTTTCCTTAGCTCTATCCCGCTTGAAAACCCATATTGAAAGTGACACGCTCATGACTTCGTCGTAGTATTTTATGTATAATACTACTAATAAAAATAATAAAATTAATAATAATAATATTAATCTTAATAATTATAATTATAATAATAATAATAATAATAATAATAATAATAATAATAATAATAATAATAATAATAATAATAATAATAATAATAATAATAATAATAAACGGAGTATAGATAAATATATGTGTGTGATTGAAATGAAATCGTTTGAATTTATAGAACCTTTTCTGAAAAAGTACCCCATGCGATCGCATGGGATTTATGCTTCAAGGCCATGCTATCGCATGGCCCTCTGATCCAGCTCACAAACTTTTGTTTTCTTGTTTGTCGACATATTTATTTATTAATATATAATATATAATTTATATTAATTAATTATATATTATATTATATTCTCGTGCATAGTTGACTTGTAATTTTCGTTCCAATGACTCGTACGTTGTCACTCGACTTATGTCCCGGTTCCGGTTTCTCGAACGCATTTTCGTACGCTTAGAAAACTCGCAATTTACATTTTGTGACTCGTACCTTTGTCAAAATATAGTTTTAAATTATCAATAAACTATATCATTCAAAGTGTATCTTAAACTTTCGAGTGTTTTGGTCATTTACTTCTATAAATCATTGTCTCGCTATTTGTTAATATATATATAATAACAAATCGTTTTATGACCAAGTTAATATATATTTTCAACATTCATAAACACGTTTTAAATATACGTCGCAAGTTATTCAGATAATTAATATTCCAACTTATCATATATATTCAAATAAATATTTAAACCAATAAGTTTAATGTACGGTATCAAACAATTAATACATTGTTATGTTTTCAAGTTATAGTATATATATATATATATATGTATATATATACATATAATTGTTCGCGAATCGTCAAGAATAATCGAAAGGTATTTTAATATATGAAAGTAGTTCAAAAATTTTGAGATTTAGTTTTACAGACTTTGCTTATCGTGTCGAAAACGTTAAATCATTTAAAGATAAATTTTAAATTTGGTCAAAAATTTCCGGGTTGTCACATTAGGCCCAATAGATCTATCTTTAGGATTCGCGTCAATTAGGGTGACCTCTATATGAGACGTTTTTCAAAGACTGCATTCATTTTTAAAACAACGATAACCTTTATTTTATCAATAAAGGTTTTAAAAACATTACGTAGATTATCAAATAATGATAATCTAAAATATACTGTTTACACACGACCATTACATAATGGTTTACAATAGAAATATATTACATCGACATATGTTTCTTGAATGCAGTTTTTACACAATATCATACAAACATGGACTCCAAATCTTATCCTTATTTTAGTATGCAACAGCGGAAGCTCTTAGTATTCACCTGAGAATAAACATGCTTTAAACGTCAACAAAAATGTTGGTGAGTTATAGGTTTAACCTATATATATCAAATCGTAACAATAGACCACAAGATTTCATATTTCAATACACATCCCATACATAGAGATAAAAAACATTCATACGGTGAACACCTGGTAACCGACATTAACAAGATGCATATATAAGAATATCCCCATCATTCCGGGACACCCTTCGGATATGATATAAATTTCGAAGTATTAAAGCATCATGTACTTTGGATGGGGTTTGTTAGGCCCAATAGATCTATCTTTAGGATTCGCGTCAATTAGGGTGTCTGTTCCCTAATTCTTAGATTACCAGACTTTATAAAAGGGGCATATTCGATTTCGATAATTCAACCATAGAATGTAGTTTCACGTACTTGTGTCTATTTTTTAAATCATTTATAAAACCTGCATGTATTCTCATCCCAGAAATATTAGATTTTAAAAGTGGGACTATAACTCACTTTCACAGATATTTCCTTCCTTGGAAATAAGACTTGGCTACGGATCGATTCATGAACCTATACAAATATGTACATATATATCAAAGTATGATCAAAATATAATTACAACCATTTTTATTATGTTTTAAAGATTTGAGTGTATTAAGTCAGCTGTCCTCGTTAGTAACCTACAACTAGTTGTCCACAGTTAGATGTACAGAAATAAATCGATATATATTATCTTGAATAAATCCACGACCCAGTGTATACACGTCTCAGGCTAGATCACAACTCAAATTATATATATTTTTGGAATCAACCTCAACCCTGTATAGCTAACTCCAACATTACTGCATATAGAGTGTCTATGGTTGTTCCAAATAATATATATACATGGGTCGATATGATATGTCAAAATATTTGCATACGTGTCTATGGTATCCCAATATTACATAATATATTAGAATACATGTATAATACAATATAAGTTAGCTAGGATATGATTTGTATAGATTTGTTAAACATTTCCCGTAGCTAAAAAGATCAAAAATATCCAATCTTGTTTTACCCATAACTTCTTCATTTTAAATCCGTTTTGAGTGAATCAAATTGCTATGGTTTCATATTGAACTCTATTTTATGAATCTAAACATAAAAATTATAGGTTTATAGTCGAAAATATAAGTTACAAGTCGTTTTTGTAAAGGTAGTCATTTCAGTCGAAAGAACGACGTCTAGATGACCATTTTAGAAAACATACTTCCACTTTGAGTTTAACCTTGATTTTTGGATATAGTTTCATGTTCATATGAAAAATAATTTTTCCAGAAGAACAACTTTTAAATCAAAGTTTATCATAGATTTTAATTATCCAAACCAAAACAGCCCCCGGTTTCACTATGACGGCGTATATCCGATTTTATGGTGTTCATCGTGTTTCCAGGTTTTAAATCATTAAGTTATCATATCATATAGATATAGAACATGTGTTTAGTTGATTTTAAAAGTCAAGTTAGAAGGATTAACTTTTGTTTGCGAACAAGTTTAGAATTAACTAAACTATGTTCTAGTGATTACAAGTTTAAATCTTCGAATAAGATAGCTTTATATGTATGAATCGAATGATGTTATGAACATCATTACTACCTCAAGTTTTCTGGATAAAACTATTGGAAATGAGAAATATGGATCTAGCTTCAAAGGATCCTTGGATGGCTTGAAAGTTCTTGAAACAGAATCATGACACGAAAACAGTTCAAGTAAGATTTTTACTCGAAATACGATTGTTATAGTTGTAGAAATTAAATCAAAGTTTGAATATGAATATTACCTGGAATTAGAAAGATAACCTACTATAAATAACAAAGGTTCCTTGATCTTAGATGATTACTTGGAATGGATTAGAAAGCTTGGAAGTAGACTTGCAAACTTGGAAGTATTCTTGATTTTTATGAAACTATACTTATGGAATTTATGAAGAACACTTAGAACTTGAAGATGGAACTTGAGAGAGATCAATTAGATGAATAAAATTGAAGAATGAAAGTGTTTGTAGGTGTTTTTGGTCGTTGGTATATGGATTAGATATAAAATATATGTAATTTTGTTTTCATGTAAATAAGTCATGAATGATTACTCATATTTTTGTAATTTTATGAGATATTTCATGCTAGTTGCCAAATGATGGTTCCCAAATGTGTTAGGTGACTCACATGGGCTACTAAGAGCTGAGAATTGGAGTGTATATACCAATAGTACATACATCTAAAAGCTGTGTATTGTACGAGTACGAATACGGGTGCATACGAGTAGAATTGTTGATGAAACTGAACGAGGATGTAATTGTAAGCATTTTTGTTAAGTAGAAGTATTTTGATAAGTGTCTTGAAGTCTTTAAAAAGTGTATGAATACATATTAAAACACTACATGTATATACATTTTAACTGAGTCGTTAAGTCATCGTTAGTCGTTACATATAAATGTTGTTTTGAAACCTTTAGGTTAACGATCTTGTTAAATGTTGTTAACCCATTGTTTATTATATCAAATGAGATGTTAAATTGTTACATTATCATGATATTATGATATATAATATATCTTAGTATGATATATATATACAGTTAAATGTCGTTACAACGATAATCGTTACATATATGACTCGTTTCGAAATCATTAAGTTAGTAGTCTTATTTTTACATATGTAGTTCATTGTTAATACACTTAATGATATATTTACTTATCATTTAGCATAATTAACCAAGTGTATCAATATCTTAATATGATTCATATGTACCTAGTAAGACGTTGTTATAACGATAATAGTTATATATAGCGTTTTCAAGTTTCTTAATTTAATAGACTCATTTTTATGTATATAACTCATTGTTAAAATACCTAATGAGATACTTACTTATAATAAAATCATGTTAACTATATATATAACCATATATATGTCATCGTATAGTTTTTACAAGTTTTAACGTTCATGAATCACCGGTCAACTTGGGTGGTCAATTGTCTATATGAAACCTATTTCAATTAATCAAGTCTTAACAAGTTTGATTGCTTAACACGTTGGAAACATTTAGTCATGTAAATATCAATCTCAATTAATATATATAAACATGGAAAAGTTCGGGTCACTACAGTACCTACCCGTTAAATAAATTTCGTCCCGAAATTTTAAGTTGTTGAAGGTGTTGACGAATCTTCTGGAAATAGATGCGGGTATTTCTTCTTCATCTGATCTTCATGCTCCCAGGTGAACTCGGGTCCTCTACGAGCATTCCAACGAACCTTAACAATCGGTATCTTGTTTTGCTTAAGTCTCTTAACCTCACGATCCATTATTTCGACGGGTTCTTCAATGAATTGAAGTTTTTCATTGATTTGGATTTCGTCCAACGGAATAGTGAGATCTTCTTTAGCAAAACATTTCTTCAAATTCGAGACGTGGAATGTGTTATGTACAGCCGCGAGTTGTTGAGGTAGCTCCAGTTGGTAAGCTACTGGTCCGACACGATCTATAATCTTGAATGGTCCAATGTACCTTGGATTTAGTTTCCCCCGTTTACCAAATCGAACAACGCCTTTCCAAGGTGAAACCTTAAGCATGACCATTTCTCCAATTTCAAACTCTATATCTTTTCTTTTACTGTCCGCGTAGCTCTTTTGTCGACTCTGGGCAGTTTTCAATCGTTATTGAATTTGGATGATTTTCTTGGTAGTTTCTTGTATTATCTCCGGACCCGTAATCTGTCTATCCCCCACTTCATTCCAACAAATCGTAGACCTGCACTTTCTACCATAAAGTGCCTCAAACGGCGCCATCTCAATACTAGAATGATAACTGTTGTTGTAGGAAAATTCTGCTAACGGTAGGTGTCAATCCCAACTGTTTCCGAAATCAATAACACATGCTCGTAGCATGTCTTCAAGCGTTTGTATCGTCCTTTCGCTCTGCCCATAAATTTATGGATGACAGGCAGTACTCATGTCTAGACGAGTCCCCAATGCTTGTTGCAATGTCTGCCAGAACCTTGAAACAAATCTACCATCCCTATCAGAGATAATAGAGACGGGTATTCCATGTCTGGAGACAACCTCCTTCAAATACAATCGCGCCAGCTTATCCATTTTATCATCTTCTCTCATTGGCAGGAAGTGTGCTGACTTGGTGAGACGATCAACTATTACCCAAATAGTATCATAACCACTTGCAGTCCTTGGCAATTTAGTAATGAAATCCATGGTAATGTTTTTCCATTTCCATTCCGGGATTTCAGGTTGTTGTAGTAGACCTGATGGTTTCTGATGTTCAGCTTTGACCTTAGAACACGTCAAACATTCTCCTACATATTTAGCAATATCGGTTTTCATACCCGGCCACCAAAAGTGTTTCTTGAGATCTTTTTACATCTTCCCCGCTCCGAGATGTATTGAATATCTGGTTTTATGTGCTTCTTTAAGTACCATTTCTCTCACATCTCCAAACCTTGGTACCCAAATTCTATCAGCCCTATATCGGGTTCCGTCTTCCCGAATATTAAGATGTTTCTCTAATCCTTTGGGTATCTCATTCTTCAACTTTTCTTCTTTTACAACCCCCTGTTGCGCCTCCTTTATTTGAGTAGTAAGGTTAGTACGAATAATTATATTCATAGCTTTTACCCGTATAGGTTCTCTGTCCTTTCTACTCAAAGCGTCGGCTACCACATTCGCCTTCCCCGGGTGGTATCGAATCTCAAAATCATAATCATTCAACAGTTCAATCCACCTGCGTTGTCTCATATTCAGTTGCTTCTGATTAAATATATGTTGGAGACTTTTGTGGTCGGTATATATAATACTTTTGACCCCATATAAATAATGCCTCCAAGTCTTTAATGCAAAAACAACAGCACCCAATTCTAAATCGTGAGTTGTATAATTTTGCTCGTGAATCTTCAATTGTCTAGACGCGTATGCAATCACCTTCATTCATTGCATTAATACACACCCGAGACCTTGCTTTGATGCGTCACAATAAATCACAAAATCATCATTCCCTTCAGGCAATGACAATATAGGTGCCGTAGTTAGTTTTTTCTTCAATAACTGAAACGCCTTCTCTTGTTCATCCTTCCATTCAAATTTCTTCCCTTTATGCATTAATGCAGTCAAGGGTTTTGCTATTTTGGAGAAATCTTGGATGAATCTTCTGTAGTAACCAGCCAATCCTAAAAATTGACGTATATACTTCGGAGTTTTTGGGGTTTCCCACTTTTCAACGGTTTCGATCTTTGCCGGGTTCACCTGGATACCTTCTTTGTTCACTATGTGATCGAGGAATTGAACTTTTTCCAACCAAAATGCACACTTTGAAAACTTAGCGTACAGTTTTTCTTTCCTCAATACTTCTAGCACTTTTCTCAAATGTTCTTCATGATCTTGATCATTCTTTGAGTAAATAAGTATGTCATCGATGAAAACAATGACAAACTTGTCAAGATATGGCCCACACACTCGGTTCATAAGGTCCATGAACACAGCTGGTGCGTTAGTCAATCCAAAAGGCATAACCATAAACTCGTAATGACCATAACGCGTCATAAAAGCAGTTTTTGGAATATCATCCTCCTTTACTCGCATTTGATGATATCCAGAACGTAAATCGATTTTCGAATAAACCGACGAGCCTTGTAGTTGATCAAATAAGTCATCAATTCTCGGCAGTGGATAACGGTTTTTGATGGTAAGTTTATTCAACTCTCTGTAGTCAATACACAACCTAAATGTACCATCCTTTTTCTTGACAAACAAAACAGGAGCTCCCCATAGTGATGTGCTTGGTCGAATGAAACCACGTTCTAATAGTTCTTGTAGTTGGCTTTGCAGTTCTTTCATCTTGCTGGGTGCAAGTCTGTAAGGAGCACGAGCTATTGGTGCAGCTCCTAATACAAGATCTATTTGAAATTCAACAGATCGATGCGGAGGTAGTCCCGGTAATTCTTTTGGAAATACATTGGGAAATTCTTTTGCGACGGGAACATCATTGATGCTCTTTTCTTCAGTTTGTACTTTCTCGACGTGTGCTAGAACAGCATAGCAACCTTTTCTTATTAGTTTTTGTGCCTTCAAATTACTAATAAGATGTAGCTTCGTGTTGCCCTTTTCTCCATACACCATTAAGGGTTCTCCTTCTTCTCGTACAATGCGAATTGCATTTTTGTAACATACGATCTCTGCTTTCATCTCCTTCAGCCAGTCCATGCCAACTGTTACATCAAAACTCCCTAACTCTACTGGTATCAAATCAATCTTAAATATTTCGCTACCCAGTTTAATTTCTCGATTCCGGCATATATAATCTGCTGAAATTAATTTACCGTTTGCTAATTCGAGTAAAAATTTACTATCCAACGGCGTCAATGTACAACTTAATTTAGCACAAAAATCTCTACTCATATAGCTTCTATCCGCACCCGAATCAAATAAAACGTAAGCAGATTTATTGTCAATAAGAAACGTACCCGTAACAAGCTCCAGGTCTTCCTGTACCTCTGCCGCATTAATATTGAAAACTCTTCCGCGGCCTTGTCCATTCGTGTTCTCCTGGTTCGGGCAATTTCTAATAATGTGGCCCAGTTTTCTACATTTATAATAAACTACATTGGCATAACTTGCTCCGACACTACTTGCTCTGCCATTACTCGTTCCGACACCATTTGTTCCTTTTGTTCTGTTAACCCCTGGTCTGTAGACCTCACACTTTACCGCGCTATGACCATTTCTTTTACACTTGTTGCAAAATTTGGTGCAGAACCCCAAGTGATACTTTTCACACCTTTGGCATAGCTGCTTATGATTGTTGTTGTTGTTGCGGTTGTTATCGTTGTTGGGATGATTGTTGTAGTTGTTGTTGTTGTTGTGCCGTTTATTGTAGTTGCGATTGATGTTGCGATTGTTAGGATAGTTATTGTTGTTTTGGTGACTCTTATCACCGTTTTCCTCCCACTTTCTTTTGACTAACTTCACGTTGGCCTCTTCGGCCACCTGTTCTTTAATTCTTCCCTCAATCTGGTTCACTAGTTTGTGAGCCATTCTACATGCCTTTTGTATGGAGGCAGGATCGTGTGAACTTATATCTTCTTGTATTCTTTCCGGTAACCCTTTCACAAATGCGTTGATCTTCTCTTCCTCATCTTCGAACGCTCTCGGACACAATAGGCACAATTCTGTGAATCGTCTTTCGTACGAAGTAATATCGAATCCCTGTGTTCGTAACCATCTAAGTTCTGACTTGAGCTTATTGACCTCAGTTCTGGGACGGTACTTCTCGTTCATCAAGTGCTTGAATACTGACCACGGTAGCGCGTAAGCAGCATCTTATCCCACTTGCTCTAGATAGGTATTCCACCATGTTAACGCAAACCCTGTAAAGGTATGCGTAGCATACTTCACTTTGTCTCCTTCAGCACACTTACTTATGGCAAACACCGATTCAACTTTCTCGGTCCACCGTTTCAATCCGATTGGTCCTTCGGTCCCATCAAATTCTAAAGGTTTGCGGGCAGTGAATTCCTTGTAGGAGCATCTTACACGATTTCTTGCACCGTTAGCTGTATTGCTAGATTCAGAGTTATTGTTGGTATGTAGCGCGGCCTGTACTGCGGCTATGTTTGAAGCAAGAAAGGCACGAAATTCCTCTTCGCTCATATTCAAGGTGTGTCGAGTAGTCGGTGCCATTTCCTTCAAAATAGTCAAATGAAACAATTTAATCATACAGAATATTAAGAGTAGTCAATAGTATCTCGTAGCATAATATGAACTCATTTATAAAAGCTTTTTCTTCATATTAGCGTTTTATAAATTTAAATTCGGGTACTACCTACCCGTTAAGTTCATACTTAGTAGCTAATATACAATTCAACTACTACAATTCCATATAAAAAACTGATTATAATAATATATCACATACAAATATTCTTCAGAATTACAACTTCGCTATATTACATATAACATGAAATATAGTACACTATGATATAAGATAGTTTTGAAGATAAATATAGTTAATACGCAAGTTGTTCAGCAAAGAAAATAAAGACAGGTAATTCATAAGTCTAGAAACAAGTCATGCATTCTGGTTTTACTAAGGCGACTTCCCATCCTTGGTCTTATGGAAAATAACCGTTATGACCATTAGCTAGGCAGCATGTTGTAATGTCATCAAAAGGACGAGGGTTTCGTAATGTACAACAGCCCCGTAATAATCTAAAAACCTTGTTTCTCACCCCAACTACTGAATCCGTCACTTGTAGGAAAGTTTTATTTAAAAGCTGCAATCCGATGTTCTTTTTCTCACTTTGGTAAGAAGCGAACATCACTAACCCGTAAGCATAACATGCTTCTTTATGTTGCATGTTAGAAGTTCTTTCTAATTCACGAAATCCTATGTTGGGATATGTTGAGTCAAAATAGGTTCTTAACCCGTAGCGTAAAATTGGATTTGGGTTCCCCGCATTTAACGCTTTAAAGAAAACACGGCATAACTTAAAGTCTCCCCAATGTGATATACCCTACCTATCAAAGGAAAGCCTTTTATAAACTAAGGCATATCTGGAAAGTCTTTCAAATGTTTGACAAGTTAATTTCGCTATAACTAAATGTGCTGATGAATTCTGACCGACTCTAGACAAGATTTCCTTAATCATATCCTCTGGTAGTTCTTCTAAAATATTCGGATGTCTACCCTTAATGTCCATTTTATTTTTATACTGTAAAATAGACAAGGATTAGATTCGTAAAAACAAACAATACAAGAAATTTTTACATAGAACATAAAAGTACAAGCACACTACAATACATTTATTACACAACATACTCACACCCCTCTAATCTGAATCACTGGTTTCTTCTTCTTCGGACTTGGTTCTTTTTCCTAATCTTCTAGGGATATATGATGTTCCTCTAATACGAGTCATCATTTTCCACATTGGTTTAGAAAAACCTGGTGGTTTAGAGGTTCCCGGGTTATTGTCACGATATTGAAAATATGGGTGTTGACGGTACATATAAAGTTCATCGGGGTCGGAATCAGATTTCTCTAGTTTGATGCCTTTTCCCTTATTATTTTCTTTTGCCTCATTAAATTGGGTCGGGGTAATTTCTATAACATCATCGGAATCCTCATCAGGATCCGATTCATCGGAAAATTGGTAATTTTCCCAATATTTTGCTTCCTTAGCGGAAACACCATTGACCATTATTAACTTTGGTCCATTGGTTGAGGATTTTCTTTTATTTGACCGGTTTTATGAGGTTTCTACTATTTCCCCCTCCGGAACCTCTTCTTCTTCCGGTTCCTCTTCTTTCGGTTCCTCTTCTTCCGGTTCCATTTCCTCTTCTTCCGGTTCTTCGGGAACTTGTGAATCTTGCCAATATATATTCGACTCTTCGTTATTATTCGGTGAGTCAATGGAATTTGTGCTAGAGGCAGACATCTATCACATAATATCAAACATGTTAAGAGATTAATATATCACATAATATTTACATGTTAATAATATATAGTTTCCAACAAAAATGTTAAGCAATCATTTTTAAAGAAAACACGGTCGAAGTCCAGACTCACTAATGCATCCTAACAAACTCGATAAGACACACTAATGCAAATTTTCTGGTTCTCTAAGACCAACGCTCGGATACCAACTGAAATGTCCCGTTCATATTGATTATAAACGTTCCATATTAATTGATTTCGTTACGAGGTTTTGACCTCTATATGAGACGTTTTTCAAAGACTGCATTCATTTTTAAAACAACCATAACCTTTATTTTATCAATAAAGGTTTTAAAAACATTGCGTAGATTATCAAATAATGATAATCTAAAATATACTGTTTACACACGACCATTACATAATGGTTTACAATAGAAATATATTACATCGACATATGTTTCTTGAATACAGTTTTTACACAATATCATACAAACATGGACTCCAAATCTTATCCTTATTTTAGTATGCAACAGCGGAAGCTCTTAGTATTCACCTGAGAATAAACATGCTTTAAACGTCAACAAAAATGTTGGTGAGTTATAGGTTTAACCTATATATATGAAATCATAACAATAGACCACAAGATTTTATATTTCAATACACATCCCATATATAGAGATAAAAATCATTCATATGGTGAACACTTGGTAATCGACATTAACAAGATGCATATATAAGAATATCCCCATCATTCCGGGACACCCTTCGGATATGATATAAATTTCGAAGTACTAAAGCATCCTGTACTTTGGATGGGGTTTGTTAGGCCCAATAGATCTATCTTTAGGATTCGCGTCAATTAGGGTGTCTGTTCCCTAATTCTTAGATTACCAGACTTTATAAAAGGGGCATATTCGATTTCGATAATTCAACCATAGAATGTAGTTTCACGTACTTGTGTCTATTTTGTAAATCATTTATAAAACCTGCATGTATTCTCATCCCAAAAATATTAGATTTTAAAAGTGGGACTATAACTCACTTTCACAGATATTTCCTTCCTTGGAAATAAGACTTGGCCACGGATCGATTCACGAACCTATACAAATATGTACATATATATCAAAGTATGATCAAAATATAATTACAACCATTTTTATTATGTTTTAAAGATTTGAGTGTATTAAGTCAGTTGTCCTCGTTAGTAACCTACAACTAGTTGTCCACAGTTAGATGTACAGAAATAAATCGATATATATTATCTTGAATCAATCCACGACCCAGTGTATACACGTCTCAGGCTAGATCACAACTCAAAGTATATATATTTTTAGAATCAACCTCAACCCTGTATAGCTAACTCCAACATTACTGCATATAGAGTGTCTATGGTTGTTCCAAATAATATATATACATGGGTCGATATGATATGTCAAAATATTTGCATACGTGTCTATGGTATCCCAATATTACATAATATATTAGAATACATGTATAATATAATATAAGTTAGCTAGGATATGATTTTTATAGATTTGTTAAACATTTCCCGTAGCTAAAAAGATCAAAAATATCCAATCTTGTTTTACCCATAACTTCTTCATTTTAAATCCGTTCTGAGTGAATCAAATGGCTATGGTTTCATATTGAACTCTATTTTATGAATATAAACAGAAAAAGTATAGGTTTATAGTCGGAAATATAAGTTACAAGTCGTTTTTGTAAAGGTAGTCATTTCAGTCGAAAGAACGACGTCTAGATGACCATTTTAGAAAACATACTTCCACTTTGAGTTTAACCTTGATTTTTGGATATAGTTTCATGTTCATATGAAAAATCATTTTCCCAGAAGAACAACTTTTAAATCAAAGTTTATCATAGATTTTAATTATCCAAACCAAAACAGCCCCCGGTTTCACTATGACGGCGTATATCCGATTTTATGGTGTTCATCGTGTTTCCAGGTTTTAAATCATTAAGTTATCATATTATATAGATATAGAACATGTGTTTAGTTGATTTTAAAAGTCAAGTTAGAAGGATTAACTTTTGTTTGCGAACAAGTTTAGAATTAACTAAACTATGTTCTAGTGATTACAAGTTTAAACCTTCGAATAAGATAGCTTTATATGTATGAATCAAATGATGTTATGAACATCATTACTACCTCAAGTTTTCTGGATAAAACTACTGGAAATGAGAAATATGGATCTAGCTTTAAAGGATCCTTGGATGGCTTGAAAGTTCTTGAAACAGAATCATGACATGAAAACAGTTCAAGTAAGATTTTCACTCGAAATAAGATTGTTATAGTTGTAGGAATTGAATCAAAGTTTGAATATGAATATTATCTTGAATTAGAAAGATAACCTACTGTAAATAACAAAGGTTCCTTGATCTTAGATGATTACTTGGAATGGATTAGAAAGCTTGGAAGTAGACTTGCAAACTTGGAAGTATTCTTGATTTTTATGAAACTATACTTATGAAATTTATGAAGAACACTTAGAACTTGAAGATGGAACTTGAGAGAGATCAATTAGATGAAGAAAATTGAAGAATGAAAGTGTTTATAGGTGTTTTTGGTCGTTGGTATATGGATTAGATATAAAGGATATGTAATTTTGTTTTCATGTAAATAAGTCATGAATGATTACTCATATTTTTGTAATTTTATGAGATATTTCATGCTAGTTGCCAAATGATGGTTCCCACATGTGTTAGGTGACTCAAATGGGCTACTAAGAGCTGATCATTGGAGTGTATATACCAATAGTACATACATCTAAAAGCTGTGTATTGTACGAGTACGAATACGGGTGCATACGAGTAGAATTGTTGATGAAACTGAACGAGGATGTAATTGTAAGCATTTTTGTTAAGTAGAAGTATTTTGATAAGTGTCTTGAAGTCTTTCAAAAGTGTATGAATACATATTAAAACACTACATGTATATACATTTTAACTGAGTCGTTAAGTCATCGTTAGTCGTTACATGTAAATGTTGTTTTGAAACCTTTAGGTTAACGATCTTGTTAAATGTTGTTAACCCATTGTTTATTATATCAAATGAGATGTTAAATTGTTACATTATCATGATATTATGATATATAATATATCTTAGTATGATATATATACAGTTAAATGTCGTTACAACGATAATCGTTACATATATGACTCGTTTCGAAATCATTAAGTTAGTAGTCTTATTTTTACATATGTAGTTCATTGTTAATACACTTAATGATATATTTACTTATCATTTAGCATAATTAACCAAGTGTATCAATATCTTAATACGATTCATATGTACCTAGTAAGACGTTGTTATAACGATAATCGTTATATATATCGTTTTCGAGTTTCTTAATTTAATAGACTCATTTTTATGTATATAAATCATTGTTAAAATACCTAATGAGATACTTACTTATAATAAAATCATATTAACTATATATATAACCATATATATGTCATCGTATAGTTTTTACAAGTTTTAACGTTCGTGAATCACCGGTCAACTTGGGTGGTCAATTGTCTATATGAAACCTATTTCAATTAATCAAGTCTTAACAAGTTTGATTGCTTAACACGTTGGAAACATTTAGTCATGTAAATATCAATCTCAATTAATATATATAAACATGGAAAAGTTCAGGTCACTACATCTATATGATACATTTTACAAACATTGCATTCGTTTTTAAAAGACAAACTTTCATTTCATCGAAAGTTGACGGCATGCATACCATTTCATAATATATCCAACTATAAATGACTTAATAATATTCTTGATGAACTCAACGACTCGAATGCAACATCTTTTGAAATATTCCATGAATGACTCCAAGTAATATCTCTAAAATGAGCAGATGCACAGCGGAAGATTTCTTTCATACCTGAGAATAAACATGCTTTCAAGTGTCAACCAAAAGGTTGGTGAGTTCATTAGTTTATCATAACAATCATTTCCATTAATTTAATAGACCACAAGATTTTCATTTCATTTCTCATAAACATCATCTCATATCAGGCATTTTGCAAACTGCATAGAGATAAAAATCATTCATATGGTGAACGCTTGATAACCGAACTAACAGGATGCATATAGAATATCCCCATCATTCCGGGACTCTCATCGAACATGATAATCGAAGTACTAAAGCATTCGTAACCCGAATGGGACGTGTCAAGGTCCATAGATCTATCTTTAGGATTCGCGTCAATTAGGGGCCATTTCCCTAATTCTTAGGCTACCAAGCTAAAAAGGGGCATATTCGATTCGATAATCCAACCATAGAATGTAGTTTCGATTACTTGTGTCTATTTCATAAAACATTTATAAAAGCAGCGCATGTTTTCTCAGTCCCAAAAATATATATTGCAAAAGCATTTAAAAAAGGAGCAAATGAAACTCACCATACTGTATTTTGTAGTAAAAATACATATGACGATATTGAACAATGCAGGGTTGGCCTCGGATTCACGAACCTATATCATTTGTATATTTATTAATACACATATTTGTAATCAAATAAGTTTATATATTATTATTAGTGATGTACCTGTTATATTTAATAATTTGTAAGTTTTATTAATTATTTATATATTTTCATTTTATATATATGTATAATTATTAATATAGTTAAGTTATGTAATTTAAATATAATTTTATATCTATACTCTTTATTTTAATACATATTATCTTAACAACGTCATTTAAAAACTTTTATTTTCATGAATAATATTAGCTTAATAATAATGATGGAGATAATACTTGATAATAATAATAATAATAATAATAATAGTTCTAATGATAACAAAATAATAATTTTTGTAAAAAGGATAATAATGATAATAGTTTTTAATAACAAGCAGGTGGCCAACCGCGCGTTGCTGCGGCCACCTTGAAAGACATTCATGTTCAGTTGGATTAGATGTTTATACGTATACCGTATTAAAAGATATATGTACGTACAATTGGCTACCTTTTTAATCTATTTCCTTGGTTGCATCGTAATGGACTTGCACATTAAAGTGTAATTACACATAGTTCGTGGCTAATATACGATTAAAACTGAGCGTTGTTTCAGTTACAAAAGGCAAGTGAAAGGTGTTCTTCCAGTATTAAAATATTTACAAACAAAAGGTAGCCATTATCTTAAAAAAATTAATATCTGAAAAACGACAATTTGTCTAGTGCCAGCTTTGGTCCAAACGTTCGGTAGCCATATGAGAAACTGCAGAAGGTGAAGTCTTGACACATAGGAAATTGGAGAAACTGCTAAAGGTCACAACATTTGTGGACGGCTGAAGGTCATAGTCTTGTATACGTTTTCGAAATCAGCATTATGACGACTAACAACCTCCAAGTGTCAAAGTGACAATTCACAAAGCATATAATCCTCCCCATAGAATCTCATCCTCAAACCAATTGCTCCCTATACACAGCAGTTAATCAGTTATAAAATCCAATCTTCATAAATGCAAGTAAATTAGAATAATCAAATCCCGAGAACAGTTACCTTATTAGCAATTGCATTTCCAAATCCATATGCAACTGCAACAACCTCAATATCATTACTAACCCTGAAACGACATTCAATAGTCAAACACAAAACATGGCTAAACCAACAGGAAGGTTTTGCTAGAACTAAATCAGGTTTTTTATTGAATGTTAAGAATAAATATTACATTTTTACACCTGAAAAGGTTAATCCCCATAAAATACTCACCACACTCCGATAAACATGCCCGCCAGCTATCTCAAACCAATACGGTGAAAACTGGGCCCTTTATTGAGTGACAATGTGTGACGATCGCTCCAAATCCATATGGACGAACACGTCATTCATCGATTTCATTGCGAGGTATTTGACCTCTATATGATACGTTTTGTAAACATTGCATTCTTTTGAAAAGGCACACCATAAATGAATATTTAAATCAAAGGTTTTTGACATCTGATGATTTCTACATATAGACAATCACCGTAAATAATAGTTTACAATAGTACTTCCGTTGACAATGCAGTCAAAATAAGATACATGGTGATGATTTGGTGAATGCAACGTTTCCTTGAAAAATATGCCATGTAAGACTCCATGCACATAGCTTGTATAACATATAAGCAATCAGCAGAAGACTTCTAGGGAACCTGAGAATAAACATGCTAACAAGTGTCAACACAAAGGTTGGTGAGTTCATAATTTTAATGTTTTGCATAATCTGTACATAAAGGTGGATCACAAGATTTCAGTTGTTTCATCCAGAAACATTTATCAAAATATTCTACAAGATTGAGCACCCTGGTAACTAAGCTTTAACGTTATAATAAGTACCCCTGTTTTAACATACATGCAACCAACATGTACAATACACGCAAACCAATGTGTACTTAAACTCAAATAGCATACGTCTGTTTTATAGTTCAGGCTAGGGTTTCTATACCTGGAACATACGGGGATGTCAAGCCCTATGGATCCATATATAACTACTCGCGCCCACCAGTTCTTATAACTGGAAGTTACTAGTTACCAAAGCTAAGGGATTTTCGGTTCAAACTCGGTGTAGAATTTAGTATGTACTTGTATCCATTGCGTTTAAAATAAAATGCATGTATTCTCAGCCCAAAAATATATATAAAAAGGGAGCAAATGAAACTCACCTTAGCAGCATATAAAGTCGTTCATCGTAATGTGACCGAAACTCGAAATATCAAATAATCGTAGATCTCAACCTAGAGAATATATGTTGGTCAATAAATGTCCATCAAGCTAGGTCAGGTCATAGTGTATCACAATCCTAATGCTCGAGATCGACATACAAAAGTTATCCAAAGTTGTTTCAAAAAGTCAATTTTAACAATAGTTCAACAAAACGAGATGTGTCTTATATAAGAATTCATTTTCTCGGCTGGTAATATTTAAAAATCCATTTTATCAATCTCGTAGACAAGTTGTTTAAATCTTAATTGCAGATTCAAAAGCAATTTCAATTAACGTCAATCATAATTCAGTTGATCATATCTTTTAATCCGTTCATCGAAATTATTCGATATCTAAATGAAAAGTTATTGATTTTTCGTCAGCTTTTCAAAAACATGTATATCATATACCTTTTACCAGTAATATATGTATTTAATTCGTGATTCATTATAAACTGTTTAACGACGAAATTTAGCATACAATCATGTATAAATATATATACTCGAGCACTAGACATGAATACACAATTAATATATAAAAGATAAGATATGAATGCTCACATATCAATATCGTGATTCAATATTGTAGGAAAGTACGTAGACGTAACAGAGATGATAAACACTAGTTTTGACTTGCGAATATTACCCATGAATATTACCCATAACCTCCATAGCTATGACCCATAATTTCCTTAGCTCTATCCCGCTCGAAAACCCATTTTGAAGGTGACACGCTCATAACCTCGTCGTAGTATTTTATGTATAATATTAATTAATAATACTAATAATAATAAGATTAATAATAATATTAATCTTAATAATAATAATAATAATAATAATAATAATAATAATAATAATAATAATAATAATAATAATAATAATAATTTAAATAAATAAATACTTACGGAGTGAAATTTAGTGAGGAAACAAAGTGGAACCAAATCGAGTTTTTATAGTATGTGGCCTGCTACAGTACCCCATGCGATCACATGAGTTTTCAGTGTTTTTGCCATGCGATCGCATGGCCGCCTTATCCGTTTTTGTTTGCTAGTTCGTCGACATCAAATAGTGTTTACTGTAGCAAATAGTGTTTACTGTGGCAAATAGTGTTTTTCACTGTAGTACTGTAGCAAAGTACGGTTTCACTGTAGCAAATAGTATTTTACTGTAGCAAAGTCATTTTTACTGTAGCAAATAGTATTTTACTGTAGGAAAGTCGTTTTTACTTTTACATATATATATATACATACATATAATTGTTCATGAATCGTCGAGAGTAGTCAAAGGTAATTGTATATATGAAACAGTTCTAAAATTTTGAGACTCAATCTAACAGACTTTGTTTAACGTGTCAAAATAAAAATCGTATAGAGAATTGGTTTAAATAAGTCGAAATTTTTTGGGTCATCACACAATGCAAATCAATATTCTTTAATGATGTTATACCTTATATGTATTGTAAGGTTTCATGACTTTTTAGTTAAAGTAAGAATTGCTTTTGCTCGAACCATCTAGTTTCCTTTTGTGGGGAGTAATTGTGCATAGCAACTGTTGATAAAAGTTTGACACACCTGCTTAACAAAAAACCAACACCAATACAGCTTATTAGAAAGAAATGAAACCACATCAAGCAAAATAAACACACAGTAAAAAAGAAACAGTGTCCATTAAATAAATGTGTGAAAAAGCACATACGGTGTAAAAGATATAAGAATACGGAGTAAAAGATATGTAAAAAAAAAGGAAGATAAAATTGAATTAGAGTTATGGGTGGTAGATTAGATGAGGTTGCTTGAAAAAAAAATAGAGCTCGAACCCGGGTGATCCGTTAACTATCCAACAACAGTAACCATCCACTCCATGCTACGTTTTGTTTATTATCCCGATAATAATACTATATTTGCACACATCAAACCACCAAAAAACCCAACAACCTTGACGAAAAAAACCTCGCTTTACCAAAAACAAACCCATTACTTGGCTATAACTACCAAAACAGCCTCATAAACACCAACTAAACATGACCATTTCTATTATATTATTATTATTAGGTAATCAAGTATAATATTTACCAACGATTATCCATTACGACCATTACACCAACATCTGTTATAAGTGCATTCTACTGAATCGCCAGGGCAATTTAGAATTTCACAATCAGCAGCCGTGTGACATTCTGTTGCATTTGAGAAAACAACAAAATTCGTAAGAATACCTGTTATGAGATGAAACTAATTAATTATTCATTGATAAACAAAACATGTATACATGCATACATATATGTAAATTAAGAAATGGGAATAGTAACTAACCGAAAGTGAAAATCAAAAGAACCAAAAAAAATCATTAGTGAACTCTTGTAATTGGACATTTTCACTAAGTAGAATAATGGAAATTATATTATTATATCTCTTCTAATTAGAGGTGGATAAACTCTCTATTAACTCCTTTTAGTGACAAAAGAACTCTTGAATTTGAGATGCCTAAATGAGCTTCCATAATACTGTACAAAAAAGGGAGTTTGGCATATCTAATTGTTGCGAGCAGATGGTTGTAACAAATGCTGTTTTGTTGACCGCTACCAATCAACATGAAATCAGTAATCATAACAAAAAAAAATAAAAAATAAATAAACAATATAACATGAATACAATAACAAAAAATATTGTATAAAAAAGTCAGTTTACCTGTTTTGAACGGGGCCATTGTTTTGATCGGGTGTGTTATCATCGACTAAAAGTTGAACATAATGTCCATCAGAAATTGAAGCTCCAGTTGCACCATCAAGAGAAGATGAGTGAGAAGAGCTGTGACTTACAATACGATTACGATACTACAAGAAATCCTAACATAAATCCTAACACAACAATATTCTGTCGGGTTGGTATTGATGGTTGACATGGACCACAATGCCCACAATGTAGCTAGTGATGTATATCTACCTCTATTTTGAGAGGATAAAATATATGTATGAGACCATTATTCACACAATTCATACATGCATATTCTGATCTTAAGTTGTATTTAGAGTTCTAAACACGCACATATTAGATGGAATCCTCGTTCAAGAGGTATTGACAATCACTACAATCAGATAGTGAATCGCAACTCCAGCAATAAATGCAAAATTACACCAAGCATATCTACATTGAAGTAGTGTTAAAGACAGTAATTATAAGTTTAGAAACAATACCAAACAACATGTTGATATTAGCCATGTACTATAACGATGCAAGTAACGATCACTACTATCATAAACCTTAAAAAAAAAAAAAAAAAAAAGACCTTGGAAGCTGCTAAGCGCGCAAGAGCGTGATGAAGAAGAAGATAGTTCCAGTTTAATTAAAAAAAATAAACAAAAACCAAAGCCAACGCTGTGGATTGGAAGCCAAGTCCAAAGACGGCACATAACGTAGCTGAGACGATAAAGGTCTATCATGCAGCTAATCAGGAATCTACTATTTTAAACTGTTGTGCCACAACTAATAATCAAGAACATGAAAACCAAATGTGCAACAACAAATCAAAAAATTAAAAAAAGCAATTATCTAAAAACATCAACTATAGGGAAACACATTACCTTAATGAGAGCTATAAACCAACTTTTTACTTCAACTTGTAACACATTGCTTGATCACACTGAAAACAACAACATAATCAACCACAACATCAATTTACAGATACAAAAAACAAAAAACAAAACCATCTCAACAAATACTGATAAATATTTATTTTTTTAATAAATAAAAGAGACTACATAGAATAGCAGATTCAAATCCAAGCTAAGATGCTAAAATATAAACTAACTAACACAATAACAATTACATAATGAACATTCAGCAACTGTAGATGTAACATGCTTCCAACTACAACAATATTTATATCAACAAAGTAAACAACATACGATAAATACACTGCATAAACTAAGAAAGTTTTAGTATTTATAAAAAAATGCAAACCTAAGTATAACAAAATCAAAATCGACACTAAACAAAAAATTGACCCACTGTTATTGTAAAAGAGCATCGTCGTAGAAAAAAGAAACAACTAATTCATTAACTGATTATGTGAACAAACCCTAACTTTTAATCCAGATATTCAGTTAATTCTATAAAACAAAGAACGAAACAAGCTTAATTAACCGATTTAACCCTAACCCTAGGACGATTCATGAAACCCTAAATTAGAAAAAATAAGAACTTACAGATAGTCGTCGCACTGATAAAAAAACCAACGATTTTAATTTTGGGTTTTCTTCTTGTTTGTTTTAACCTTACTATCGCCGCTTATTTCTTCCACCACGTCGTTGCCGCCGCCTCGTCGATCTCCGCTGACCTCCAGCCACGCCACCACCGTCGCCGACCTTCAAGAACGACACCTCTGGTTGTTAATTGTGAAGAAAGGGTAGGAAGAAGTACGACACCTGTGACGATCGCTCCAATTCCATATGGACGAACACGTCATTCATCGATTTCATTGCGAGGTATTTGACCTCTATATGATACGTTTTGTAAACATTGCATTCTTTTGAAAAGGCACACCATAAATGAATATTTAAATTAAAGGTTTTCGACATCTGATGATTTCTACATATAGACAATCACCGTAATATAATAGTTTACAATAATACTTCTGTTAACAATGCAGTCAAAATAAGATACATGTTGATGAATTGGTGAATGCAACGTTTTCTTGAAAAATATGCCATGTAAGACTCCATGCACATAGCTTGTCTATCATATAAGCAAATAGCGGAAGACTTCTAGGGAACCTGAGAATAAACATGCTAACAAGTGTCAACACAAAGGTTGATGAGTTCATAGTTTTAGTGTTTCGCATAATCTGTATATAAAAGTGGATCACAAGATTTCAGTTGTTTCATCCAGAAACGTTTATCAATAGATTCTACATAACAGAGCACCCTGGTAACTAAACTTTAACGCTATAATGATAAATACCCCATTCGTTTTAATACACGCAAACCAACGTGTCCTAAACTCAAATAACACACGTCCGTTAAAAGGCTAGTGCTATAGCTCGGACGGGGATGTCAAGCCCTATGGATCCATATACTCTTATTCGCGCCCACCAGTCCATATCCTATGTACTGGCAGTTACTAGTTACCAAAGCTAAGGGATTTTCGGTTCAAACTCAGTGTAGAAGTTAGTATGTACTTGTATCCATTGCGTTTAAAATAAATTGCATGTATTCTCAGCCCAAAAATATATATTGCAAAAGCAATTAAAAAGGGAGCAAATGAAACTCATACATATAAATCTAGTATTTTCAGTATTTATAAACAGTCGCATGTATTCTCAGCCCAAAAATATATTGAGTAAAAGGGATCATATGAAACTCACCTTAGCAGCATATAAAGTCATTCACCAAAATGTGATCGAAACTCGGAATACAAAATAACCGTAGTCCTCAACCTAAAGAACATATGTTGGTCAATAAATGTCTATCAAGCTAGGTCAGGTCATAGTGTATAACAATCCTAATGCTCGAGATCGACATATAAAAGTTATCGAAAGTCGTTTCAAAAAGTCAATTTTGACAATAATTCAACAAAACGAGACGTGCCTTATATATGGATTCATTTACTTGGCTGGTAATATTCAAAAATCCAATTTATCAATCTTACAAACAAGTTTCAAAAGCAATTTCAATTAACGTCAATCATAATTCAGTTGATCATAACGTTTAATCCATTCATCGAAACTATTCGATATCTAAATGAAAAGTTATTGATTTTTCGCCAGCTTTCCAAAAACATGCATATCATATACCTTTTACCAGTAATATATGTATTTAATTCGTGATTCATTATAAACTGTTTAACGACAAAATTAATCGTACTAGCATGCATAATCCTATATACTCGAGCACTAGTCAGGGATACACTATTAATATATATAAAAGATTAAATATGAGTGCTTACATATCAATATTGAGATTCAATATTGCAGGAAAGTACGTAGACGCAACAGAGATGATAAACACTAGGTTTGACTTGTGAACAGTACCCATAACCTCCATAGCTATAACCCATAATTTCCTTAGCTCTATCCCGCTCGAAACCCATTTTGAAAGTGACACTCCCATAACCTCGTCGTAATATTTTATGTATAATATATTTAGTAATAAAATATCACTAATTAAGATTAATAATAATATTAATCTTAATAATAATAATAATAATAATAATAATAATAATAATAATAATGTATAAGTGTATGTGTGCGAGTGTTTAAATGAAAATGAATCAAAATGAGAACCAGCGGATATTTAAAGACCTGACCCTCCCCACCTAGCCATGCGATCGCATGGGCTTGGTGTGGTTATGCCATGCGATCGCATGGCACACTCATACAGCTGGAACCCATTTCTTTTTAAGGCTGTCGACATAATTTTAATAATTATTTAATTTATATAATTAATTATATAATATATTATATTTACGTGCATAGTAAAAATATAATTTTTACTCAAATGACACGGTCGTTATCACTTGACTCACGTACCACTTTTGGTTTTTCGAACGCACTTTCGTACGTTTAGAAAACTAGCCTTTTACGTTACGCGACGTGTACCCTTGTTAATAATTTGACTTACTCATCAATAATTTACCTTATAAAAATGTAACTTATATAATTTGAGTGTTATGGTCATTTGCTTCTATAAATCAGTGGCTTGTTGTTCGTCAAAATATATTATTTTAAATCAAGACGTTTTATGACTAAGTTAATATTATATTTTTGTATATATATATATATATATATATATATATATATATATATATATATATATATATATATATATATACATATATTTTCTAATCTAATTATAATGGTTCGTGAATCGTCAGGGTTTGGTCAAGGTTAAATGAATGTATGAATACAGTTTACACTTCTTGGGATTCAACTTAACAAACTTTTCTTATCGTGTCGGAATAATATAAAGATAAAGTTTAAATTTGATCAAAAATTTACGGGTCATCACAACACCGCTACTTGTTAATTGGGAAGAAAGGGTAGGAAGAAGAAGCGGTGAAAGAGTGGATGTTAGGTGTTTTTTTAATCAGATACATATATAAAATATAAATTTAGTGTGAAAGAATGGAAATGACCTTACTGTTGAGGAACAGTAAGAAAAATTTGCTCAATTGTAATAAGTATAATAACAATACTATTAATGAAAGTCATACTAATACTAAATATGATAATATCAATAATAACTCTAAAATAATATTAATATTAATAATATACTTATGTTAATAATAAGAATTCTAATATTTATAAAATGATAAATGACAATCATAATAATGATAATAATTCTTAAAATGATAAACTTAATGATAATAGTATTAATGTTAATTATACTAATACTACTTGATAGTATTATGAATAATGTTAGTTAATAATAATACTACAGATGATGATAATATAACTATATTAAGGCTAATAATCTTATTAATCATGTTATTGTTAATAATATTGATACTAATTAATAATACCATAATACCAATCAATAATAATAATAATAATAATAATAATAATAATAATAATAATAATAATACTTAGTAATAATATTTGATAGTGATAATAATATTAGTAATAACAATAATGATAATAATAATTGTAATTATAATCATGATAGTAATAATAAATAATAACTAGTACCTATAACAATAACAATAACAATAATATTAATACTAGTAATAATAATAACAATTAAATAATAATAATAATAATAATAATAATGGAAAATAGAAGAAAAGGTATACCCTAAAAAAATGTACCAAACGATGCTCGAACCCGAGACCTCTTGCTCACACCATCAACACCCAACCATGCTTCTGTCCCAGCTTTTCTTGTTTTAATAGCTAACGTAAATATATGTAGACAGATTCAAACTGTTTCAGTGTCTTCTTCCTCCTCTTCTTAAATTCCACAACCAGAGATCAAAAGAAAAAGAGATAAAAAAAATAAGATAACAAAGGGTTTACGATTTAAATTAGAAACCTTCCATTGGGGGTTGATTCGTTATAACAGAGTACATACAAAACAAAAAAAAAAAAATAATAAACTGCAGTAGCAGCTTTCGGTTGAACTCGATGAACTCAAACCCAACTTTTAAAATCTGGACCGTTTTAAGTATTATTGTCAACATGAAATAGGTTATAAATCGTTCCTCTAAACTTTAGGAATCATCAATTTTACGAGAAACATCAAAACAAATTCGTAATTTGCAAAGAACAATTTTGTTGACTTTTATTTTGAAAGTTTGACTCATGAATTCGTAATCGTTATAAGGAATTAGGACTTGAGAAATTGCAGAGAGTTTAAATGAACGATTTAAAACAACATCACATTAATAGATTTTGAAAAACTCACCCAATTTCGATTCAATGTTCTATACCAGACGGAACGGAAGAACAGATATGTTCTTGATTTTTTTTAAATTATAAAACAGATAATACAAGGTAATTAAACTTAATATAACTGATGGAGAAATCGAAGAAACCCTTTTCTTAGTAAAACCATGAACTGATCGTTGATATAGGAGGTGTGGTGTCGATACATAGTCACGAACAGAACAGGAAACAGGAAAAAAATAAAACTGATGGAATATAAAACAGATCACGCACTCTTGTCTAATTTTATATATATTGAATTAATATTAATAATTAACAATTATAAATATGTTAATAATAATAATACTATTAATATTAATGATTATAATAAAAATACTGATAAATTGATAATAATAATAATAATACGTAGTAAAAAATTTATTTGGGAAATTGATAATTAGTTGTATTATAACAACAATAACAATTTATAATTATTTTTGTAATAAATTTAGTAATAATGATATTACTAATAATATTAATAATAAAATTAGTAATTATATTATTGATAATAATAACTACTAATAATAATAATGACATTAATAATAATATTATTAATATAACAATTTTATATTAATAAATAATTATTTAATAAAAATTAAAGTATTTTATGTAATATATAAGAGATAAGGAAATGATGAGAAAAGAAGAAAACATTAGTCAATCATATACAGGGAAACTTACTTTAATCATTATAACTCACGGGTCAGCTTGTTACTTGTTGCTTTTAGTTAACTAATAGACACCGGTATGATACAGTACTTGACAAATCAACTTTTCTTATTTTATTAATTATGTGTTTATGTGTTTATATTTATTCACGGGTGATCAGGCAATCTTAACAAATTGGTTGATACATCTAACAAAATAGATTTCATGTAATTATTTATTTCATTTTTACTTTTAATAATAAATACAATAAGATATATTAAAGATAGAAATACTCTCAATATTAATAATGCTAATAATAGTAAGTTGTTTTGATAAAGATAACAATGATATTAATAATAATAATAATACTATAACAAATCAAATATATCAAATTTATTATTATAATTTTTAATAATATTAATAGTACTGATATTAATATTAATAATAATGAATGTAATAATAGTATAACAACTATAATCAAACTTGTAATTATATTTTATATATTAATGTTACAATGTATTAATTATGTAATATTTACCAATTGTATAATATAAAGTTTAATATTTATACACTATATATATATATTTATTACAATATACTTTTATTTATAAATATACATAGAATCATATCTATATATATATATATATATACACTCATTTTAATAACAACATAATTACTTTGTATATTACATTACATATCCAATTCAAATGATTAAATTGTATCTTATTAATTCAAATTAACATATACACTTTTATGTATACACACACACATATATATATATATATATATATATATATATATATACACACACACACACATATTTATTAACAACAATTGGTTCGTGAATCGTCGGGAATAGTCAAAGGTCAAATGATTACATGAACATAGTTCAAAGTTTTCTAGACTCAACATTACAAACTTTGCTTTATCTTGTCGAAATCATATAAAGTTTAAGTTTAAATTTGGTCGAAAATTGCCGGGTCGTCACACTTTGTATTGCAGATAGTGGTACCACACACACTATAGTCAAATCTAAAAAATATTTCACTGACTTTAAAGCAACAGAAGGAACGGTACATACTATATCAGGTCCTGCGGATTTAATAAAAGGAATGGGAAAGGCAAAATTCATGTTACCAAATGGTACACATTTTCTGATAAAAAATGCCTTATTTTCTCCTATGTCAAAAAGAAATTTGTTAAGCTTCTCTGACATATACCAAAATGGATATGATTATCAGTCAGTGACTACAGAAAATGATAAATACTTAAGTATCACTGACAAGAAGCATGTGATTGAAAAACTACAAAGACTTAGTTCTGGTTTACATTATACATATATAAATGTACCAGAAGCACACATGGTAGTTAATGAAAAGACATGTGATCATGTAATGATCAATATGTGGCATGAAAGATTAGGCCACCCAGGATCAACAATGATGAAAAGAATAATTGAAAATACACATGGACATCCATTGACGGATCAAAAGATCCCTCATGATGCACTTATCCCATGTACATCATGCTCACTTGGAAAATTGATAATAAGACCATCACCTTTTAAGGTTGAAAAAGAATCACCATTGTTTCTTGAAAGAATTCAAGGTGATATATGTGGACCAATTCATCCACCATGTGGACCATTTAGATATTTCATGGTCCTAATAGACGCATCTAGTAGATGGTCTCATGTGTGTCTATTATCAAGTCGAAACATGGCATTTGCAAAATTTCTTGCTCAAATTATTAAATTGAGAGCACATTTCCCTGATTATACTATTAAAATGGTGAGATTGGATAATGCTGGTGAGTTTACATCTCAAGCATTTAATGATTTTTGCATGACTATTGGGATTGTTGTTGAACATCCTGTTGCCCATGTGCATACACAAAATGGTTTAGCCGAATCACTAATCAAACGATTGCAATTGATAGCTAGACCATTGATAATGAGAACAAAACTTCCAGTATCTGTATGGGGTCATGCAATTTTACATGCTGCATCATTAATTCGCATTAGACCAAGTGCAAGTCATACATATTTTCCCTTGCAACTTGCTTTTGGCCATCAGCCAAATATTTCTCACCTTAGAACATTTGGTTGTGCGGTTTATGTTCCTATCGCACCACCACAACGCACTAAAATGGGTCCTCAAAGAAGGATGAGAATATATGTTGGATATGAAACATCTTCAATCATAAGATATATTGAACCCATGACGGGTGATGTTTTTACAACACGTTTTGCTGATTGTCACTTTAATGAAACATTGTTCCCTAGATTAGGTGGAGAAATAAAAAATAAAGAAAATGATGTTTCATGGTGTGAACCTCAATTAATGTATCTTGATCCTCGCACAAAAGAATGCGAGATCGAAGTTCAAAAAATAATGCATATGCAAGAACTTGCGAATAAATTGCCTGATGCATTTACAGATACAAAAAGAGTGACTAAATCATATATACTAGCAACAAATGTTCCAGCTCGAATTGAAATTCCAAAAACTGGCAACAATGTCACTCTTGAGTCTTTGCCACGCCAGAAACGTGGAAGACCAATTAGTTCCAAAGATAAAAATCCTCGAAAAAGAAAATCAGCTGATAATGAGGTAAAAGAAAGTGTTCAAGAAGAACCACAAATCAATACTCCTTCTGCAGAGGAGATTGATGATGTCAATACGGAATTTTCAATTAATTATGCACATTCAAAAATATTATAGAATCGAAATGAAATGAAAAATCTTGATGAGATATTTTCATATAATGTTGCATATGACATCATGAATGATGATGATGATCCAGAACCAAAATCTGTCATGGAATGTCAAAATAGACATGATTGAGATCATTGGAAAGGAGCAATACGAGCTGAATTTGAATCGCTCAATAAAAGAAAAGTTTTCGGATCTATCGTTATCACACCTAAAGATGTGAAACCAGTGGGATATAGATGGGTTTTTGTGCGAAAAAGAAATGAGAAAAATGAAGTTACAAGGTATAAAGCTAGATTTGTAGCTCAAGGTTTTTCTCAAAGACCGGAAATTGATTATGATGAAACTTATTCCCCTGTTATAGATGCAATTACTTTTAGATACTTAATCAGCCTGGCAGTTTCTAAAAATTTAGAAATGCATCTCATGGATGTTGTGACTGCTTATCTATATGGATCACTCGATAGTGATATATATATGAAGATACCTGAAGGATTTAAGGTATCAGAAGCAACCAATGCAAAACCCAAAGAAATGTACTCAATCAAGTTACAAAGGTCTTTATATGGGTTGAAACAATCGGGTCGCATGTGGTATAAACGATTAAGTGATTACTTGATAAGCAAATGGTATATCAATAATCTTATTTGCCCATGTGTATTCATTAAGAAAACAACATCTGGATATGTGATCATAGCCGTTTATATTGATGATCTTAACATCATAGGTACAAATAAAGAGATCCATGAAGTCATTCAACTTCTAAAGAAAGAATTTGAAACGAAAGATCTTGGAAAAACCAAGTATTGCCTTAGTTTGCAGATTGAGCATATGCCTAATGGTTTACTTGTACATCAAACAACTTATACGGAAAAGATTTTAAAACGTTTCAATATGGACAAGGCAAAACCATTAAGTACTCCTATGGTTGTTAGATCACTTAATGTTGACACTGATCCATTTCGTCCCTTTGAAGATCATGAAGATATCTTGGGACCAGAAGTACCATATCTTAGTGCAATTGGAGCTCTTATGTTTCTTACAAATTGTACAAGACCTGACATTTCTTTTACAGTTAATTTGTTGGCAAGGTTCAGCTCAGCTCCTACCAAAAGACACTGAAATGGGATCAAACACATATTTCGATACCTTCGAGGAACTACTGATTTAAGATTATTTTATTCTAACGAATCAAAACAAGATTTGGTTGGTTATGCAGATGCAGGTTATTTATCTGATCCACATAAAGCTAAATCTCAAAATGGATATGTATTCCTAAATGGAGATACTGCAATATCATGGCGTTCTCAAAAACAAACACTTGTTGCAACATCATCAAATCATGCCGAAGTGATTGCATTACATGAAGCTACTCGGGAATGTTTTTGGTTGAGATCAATGACACAACTCATTATTGATTCTTGTGGACTAGAACGCGAGATAAGTCCAACAACTATCTATGAAGATAATACAGCTTGCATAGCACAGATGAAAGAAGGGTATATCAAAAGTGACAGAACAAAACACATACCTTCTAAATTCTTCTCATACACTCAAGATCTCATTAAGGACAACCAGATTGAAATGAGATATGTTCAATCCAGCAAAAACTATGCTGATCTTTTCACCAAAGCACTCCCAACTGCTATTTTCAGAACACACGTTCACAATATTGGCATGAGGCATGTTCAAAAGATGTAACAGATCAGTGATGTCTACTTGAGGGGGAGTCAATTCTATGCTGCACTCTTTTTCCCTTAGCTAAAGTTTTTTCCCACTGAATTTTCTTTAGCAAGGTTTTTAACGAGACAGTACTAGTTGATCTCTAATAAATTGTCATCCATGGGGAGTGTTATGATAATAAAAGTTAAAAAACATGTGGATGACAATTTAATAATTCATACGCATGCATATGAATAGAACTTTGCATAGTAAAATTTGTAATATAAATACATCATCTGTGTTAGCCTTGTAAGAGACAATGATATAGAAAATTTTATTCTTCTCTCTTTTATCTCTGCTCATATATATTTATAAGAAGGCTTGTTACTAAGATCAGCCATAAAGGTAGTTATAAGCCTACTGAACTATAACAAAAATGTATTTGTAACGGAGTATCATTTTGCGAGTTAACTCAGTAATAAAGTTGTAGTTAGACCATTTTTTAATTTTTTTTGAAAGACGATTTTTTTGGCATCAGTAGATCATTTATTTCAACGACCCTCATCATTTGCACGTATCACACACGTTCGGGCGAAAACCCGAACCCGATCGACGGTACCCGAGAACACATCCATTCGGGCAGTGTTCCTGAGTAGATGTCCGTGAACGAATCCGGTAAAACCTCCATATAAGTCAATATATACCACCATTATTGGTGTTCAATTGTTTTAAAGAAAATCATGTCATCCCTAAGGATCGAACCCATGATCTCCCCCTATCCCATGACACAAAGTCCACGGGGTGAACCGTTGACCATTTTTTAATTAGTAAAACAAAATGTTAAATTATTACGGTTATTACGATTAGTTAGACCATAACACATTTGTTGGTAATGGTAAATGTTGTATTGTTGTAAAGTTGTGAGAGGTAATTTTGCTCATGTGATAGTGTTGTGAGATTGAAGAAGCGTTGTGGTAAATGTTATGTGGTGGTATTGTGGGTGTTGCGGATGATGTGGTGAATATAATTGATACAAGTGAATAAAAAAAATTATAAGATTTTGGCCAAACAAAATACTCTATTCCCCGTTGTTATTTTCGTTGTTTGTCCTTACAACACCACAAGTCCTCAACAATGAGCTTGACAACAACCCCACAAAAGGCATTGTGGGAATGAGCTTGACAGTAGTCTCATAGTGAATGGTCTTATAGCGTATAGCTATAGACATTCAACGTTCGCTGCAAATGTATTTGTGTGATAAGTTCAAAACTTAAGCTTGATAATCTCGCGTTTAAAAATAAGCATACTTGGGTTTAATTATTGTGTGTTGAGTAATTTTAAGAAAAGAAGTTGATATATATTGTAAATATTATTATATTTGCACAGCTAATAATAACCTGGAAGCTTAAAATGGAAAAAATGGGACATACATTTAGCTACTCGTATAAACGCATGATATAAAACACGTGTGATCTAAACTAAATTTTATCATTGTACCCTATGATCCAAACAGTTGTACTATGGGCAAAACCATATTTCCTTCGATCTCTCGATAACAAAATACCAAATGAACTCACTTAAAGCTAATGAGTTAGTTTCTTCAGGGTTACGTGGTTGATGGCTTGGTTTAGTCTGTTCCACGTTGTTTTTTTTTTAAACAGCAAAGGCAAAATATATTAATAAACGCTCCCTAGCAAGACGCTAAGAGAGAGAATTACAAAGGCTTTTGAAGTCAAGAACTCCAATTCAAAATTACTTGGCCTCGGTTTTTAAGCCATCAAAAACCGAATTCCACGTTGTTAGTTTGGTGTGTGGTTTGTTTATAGTTTTTTTGTGGTGTTATGTTCTTGTGGTAGTAGTTTGCTTAGGTCCCGATTTATTTATTTCGTTTAGTTTATGTGTGTTTATTCTCGCCTTTTTGTTTAGTAGTTGTAGTTCTTCTGTTCTTTAGATTCCCCGATCTTTCAATTATTTATGAAAGCTCTTCTTATATTTTAGTTCCTTTTTTCTCGATAAAAAAGGGGCTGGGAAAAAACTACTAAGTCGAACTCCACATGTAGTGACATACTTGTAACCTGTAATTAAGTGGGAAGCTGATCCGTACACCGCCAATTTTTTGCCATCCACCACCAAATTAAATATTTGGACCATTTTACCCTTTTCCCCAATTATATTATTGACGCCCCCTTTTATTATTCCCTTAAAAAACTTACCCTACCTTATATTTATTTACAAATATACTAATTCACGTAATAGTTTACAAATATCTTCCAATAGTATAACAGTACCAGCACAGTATAACAGTAACGTTATAATGTTATACTGTAGCATGTTATATAGCAATTGGTTTTTTTTTTTTTAAAGGTACTTAGGTGTAGGTTTTATCACCACCACTCCACCGCCACCAACAGTCACCTGAGACCACCACTCCACCGCCAGCAACCACCACTGCAACGACAACCAAAAATCAGATCTGAGTAAAACAAGTACAAAAAAAGAATACCGGATAGGAGACGGACGGTGGTTAAGCCCGGGAATGCCACCACCATCGATCACCACCATTGGCCAACACCTTCGACCACCACCGTTGGCCACTACCGTCAGCCACAGCCTAGAAAGAAGAGCTTTAGCCTACTTGAAAAATAAAATAAAATAAAAGGCATAAAAAGTGGCAATCAGCGAAGGAACACCTGTCAGTATATGCCGGAATAACTGGTACATTGACCGGAAAACGCGAAAATTTCAGCAGTGCCCTAGGTGGCGCGTGCTTTCACCCATGATGCTAACATTTGATGCTTTTGGATCGAAAAATGAATTCCCGTTAAATGGTACAGGTGGTGAGATAAAAACTACACAAATTAAATGTTGATTTAGGAACAAAGGTTAAGGTGGTTTTGGGATATGAAAGAGGCGTTGGGTGAGGATAAATGATGAGAATATTTGATATTCATTCCACTGATATCTCTTTTGTACAACTGTATATCACTAGGGTTTAAGACTTTAAGCATTGACTTGGTCAGCTGGTCCTTTAATGTTTAAGAGTAGTCCATAATGTCATCTTTTAAATGGGCTTTGGCCCAACGAAGTAACGGGTGAATCAATGAATAATTACGATTATTTTTCAATATAAAAATTACTCTTGAAACTTTTTTAAAGAAATCAATTTATTAATTACTCCAAGATATAATTCCAATGTTTACACGATGCAGATACAATCAACTATCGTAATAGACAACAATAACAACAAAAACAACAACAACAACAATAATAATAATAATAATAATAATAATAATAATAATAATAATAATAATAATAATAAAAACTAAACACACTCACTTAATAACCTAACCCGCAGCGTAGCGCGGACGTATATCACTCGTATATACTAAAAGTGGATAATCACCCACCAATTACACCCCGCCACGTCATCAAAAGTACTGTTACAATGTAGCAGTACTGTAGTACTGTAGCAATAAATTTTTTTTTATTTTTTTTTTTTTGCAAATACATATGTTTTTTTTCTTCCTTTTTTTTTCTTCTTTAAATACATACAAATCTAATTCTAATTTACTAATACAATATTATCGTAATAGAAGTCAAAAAAAATATAGGTAAAAAGGTTTATATTTTTATTTTTCATCACCTTTTTCAATATACTATATATTATTTGATTTTTTTATCTTTTAAAAAACCTACTTAAAATATATGGACCATAAGGTTTTGCCGAATAAGTAATTTGTTTAGAAGCCTCAAAACTTAATTTGTTTTGATTCGTTTTGTTGTTAAATTGAGCATTGCAACCCAGACTGTAACATATATCCAGTTGTTTGTGTATTTTTCATTTATATAGTAGAATATTACTATTACAGTTGCCGGCCATTGCGTAAATGGTCTGGAAAGAGTGGACAACATTTTGATGACTTTCAGGCCGAAAACTGTCTAACGATATAGTAGTGTTAAAATGACACTAATCCGCCGCGAAGCGCGGACCACAAATCTAGTTTCTACTAACGCTTGTTCTTCCAAAGAAACCCAATGATTCAAGATCATCATCTCTATTCTTCTTTCATAAATCTATGGAAAAACCCTACACTGTACACTCAGTTTTCGATCTTATCCTACTAAAATCATTGAATCTTAACTTGAATCCATCATCAAATCCGCATGAATGGTTGAATCGTTTTTTGAGTTCCATTGATTTTTGCTCTTTTTGTTCTAAACTTTCCAAAATCACTGAGTTCTTCGATGGATCTTTCATCTAATCATCCAGAATCTCGTAATCGAGCCCCTTATTTGAGTGAATCTGAAAAGTTTCTTACGCCTCTTCAAAGTTTGAAGGAACCCGTTTTGTTGGGCTGGATTTTTGTATCAAGATTTGTTCAGTCATAAAGTTCATACTGCTTCTAATTTTTTTTTTCTTATGGTTTATGTTCAAATATGTTTGTATGATGCTGTAATCGAATGAGGAAGTGGAAATTAAATTGTTGCAGTACTTGTTCTTTTTATATTTATACAATTTCAAGAGGCATGGGTAATTAATGATTGTGAATGATTTTATTAAAATTTGAGTTTTTTATTAGTTTTGTTCGAAAGCCAAAGGTTGAAGATGACATATGGATTAACGGTGTGAAGCTACTTGTTGAGAGATATTTTTAAAGGATGCAAACTGTTGGGCAAAAAAATGTAGTAGTAAAAATACTTGAACAAAATGGCGTGAACTGGTCAAATTAAGATAAGGGTAAAATGGTCCAAAAATATATTTTAGTGGTGAATGTCAAAAAAATTAGTGGTGTAAGAATCAGCTCAGTGGTGTATTTATTGTGAAACCAAATAATCACAATGAATCTGACTCGAAGAGACTTTAGCAAACCTAAGCATGATTCATGGACACAAGGCCACAACCCATGTTATTATAGCATATTGTTTGTATGGGATAACTAGCTTTTAATTTGTGTTACTGTTTGTTTTATAGAAAATGGAACTAGTAGGAGATATTAAATTGTTAACCACTTGCGATTAGGGATGACAATGGTCAACCGATCCAATGAATATCAATCTGATCCACCTGATACATAATGGATATGGATGATATAAATGGATATGAATACGAATACGGATGAACCTAAATGGATACGGATATGGATATGGATGAAAAACTTTCATCCATGGATATATCCATATACACCCGAAATATATTTATAAATACATAAATATAGATATATGCAAACACATTTACTATTATAAATGCATTTATAATTACACATACATTTTTGATGAAATTATATAATAAATTAACTATAAAATATTACAATAAAACACGTGTAGTGACCCGAACTTTTCCATGTTTATATATATTAATTGAGATTGATATTTACATGATTAAATGTTTCCAACATGTTAAGCAATCAAACTTGTTAAGACTTGATTAATTGAAATATGTTTCATATAGACAATTGACCACCCAAGTTGACCGGCGATTCACGAACGTTAAAACTTGTAAAAACGACATGACGATATATATATATGGATATACATATGGTTAACATGAGATTATGATAAGTAAGTATCTCCATAAGTATATTAACAATGAGTTATATACATATAAACAAGACTACTAACTTAAGGATTTCGAAACGAGACATATATGTAACGATTATCGTTGTAACGACATTTAAATGTATATATATCATATTAAGATATATTAATATATCATAATATCATGATAATATAATAATTTAACATCTCATTAGATATAATAAACAATGGGTTAACAACATTAATTGAGATCGTTAACTTAAAGGTTTCAAAACAACACTTACATGTAACGACTAACGATGACTTAACGACTCAGTTAAAATGTATATACATGTAGTGTATTTAGATGTATTAAAATACTTTTGGAAGACTTCAAGACATATATCAAAACACTCATACTTAACGAAAATGGTTACAGTTACTTTTCCATTCTTTTCTTTCATCAAAAATTCTAGTCGTATTCTTACCCGTATTATACACAGCTTCAAAACGTACTTACTATGAGTATATACCAATAGGAACTAGCATGGGATTCCACTCTTGATTATGTCATGTATGACTAATCAATTTTAACTTCTACCATGAGCTAGTCAACTAACTAGAACTCTTTTAACCCCACTCACCACTCACCAATTACCACTCATCATTCACTCCATTTCACTTCCAATTCTCTTTCTAATTCTCTCTCAACACACACACACTATTATGAACGTATTTTTTCAGTATTTAATCATCATCTTCATCAAAAATCACTTCAAGAATCAAGCTATAATCATCATAGGAAGAACACTTCAAGAACACTTCAAAAATCCCTTCAAGTTTACTAATTTACTTCCAAGCTTTCTAATCCATTCCAAGTAATCATCTAAGATCAAGAAACTTTTGTTATATACAGTAGGTTATATTTCTTATTCAAGGTAATATTCATATTCAAACTTTGATTCAATTTCTATAACTATAAACTATCTTAATTCGAGTAAAAATCTTACTTGAACTTGTTTTTGTGTCATGATCCTACTTCAAGAACTTTCAAGCCATCCAAGATCCTTTGAAGCTAGATCATTTCTTGTCACTTCCAGTAGGTTTACCTACTAAACTTGAGGTAGTAATGATGTTCATAACATCATTCGATTCATATATATAAAACTATCTTATTCGAAGGTTTAAACTCGTAATCACTAGAACATAGTTTAGTTAATTCTAAACTTGTTGGCAAACAAAAGTTAATCCTTCTAACTTGACTTTTAAAATTAACTACACACATGTTCTATATCTATATGATATGCTAACTTAATGATTTAAAACCTGGAAACACAAAAAACACCGTAAAACCGGATTTACGCCGTCGTAGTAACACCGCGGGCTGTTTTGGGTTAGTTAATTAAAAACTATGATAAACTTTGATTTAAAAGTTGTTATTCTGAGAAAATGATTTTTATTATGAACATGAAACTATATCCAAAAATTATGGTTAAACTCAAAGTGGAAGTATGTTTTCTAAAATGGTCATCTAGACGTCGTTCTTTCGACTAAAATGACTACCTTTACAAAAATGACTTGTAACTTATTTTTCTGACTATAAACCTATACTTTTCTGTTTAGATTCATAAAATAGAGTTCAATATGAAACCATAGCAATTTGATTCACTCAAAACGGATTTAAAATGAAGAAGTTATGGGTAAAACAAGATTGGATAATTTTTCTCATTTTAGCTACGTGAAAATTGGTAACAAATCTATTCCAACCATAACTTAATCAACTTGTATTGTATATTATGTAATCTTGAGATACCATAGACACGTATAAAATGTTTCGACCTATCATGTCGACACATCTATATATATTTCGGAACAACCATAGACACTCTATATGTGAATGTTGGAGTTAGCTATACAGGGTTGAGGTTGATTCCAAAATATATATAGTTTGAGTTGTGATCAATACTGAGATACGTATACACTGGGTCGTGGATTGATTCAAGATAATATTTATCGATTTATTTCTGTACATCTAACTGTGGACAACTAGTTGTAGGTTACTAACGAGGACAGCTGACTTAATAAACTTAAAACATCAAAATATATTAAAAGTGTTGTAAATATATTTTAAACATACTTTGATATATATGTATATATTGTTATAGGTTCGTGAATCAACCAGTGGCAAAGTCTTACTTCCCAACGAAGTAAAAATCTGTGAAAGTGAGTTATAGTCCCACTTTTAAAATCTAATATTTTTGGGATGAGAATACATGCAGGTTTTATAAATGATTTACAAAATAGACACAAGTACGTGAAACTACATTCTATGGTTGAATTATCGAAATCGAATATGCCCCTTTTTATTAAGTCTGGTAATCTAAGGATTAGGGAACAGACACCCTAATTGACGCGAATCCTAAAGATAGATCTATTGGGCCTAACAAACCCCATCCAAAGTACCGGATGCTTTAGTACTTCGAAATTTATATCATATCCGAAGGGTGTCCCGGAATGATGGGGATATTCTTATATATATGCATCTTGTTAATGTCGGTTACCAGGTGTTCACCATATGAATGATTTTTATCTCTATGTATGGGATGTGTATTGAAATATGAAATCTTGTGGTCTATTGTTACGATTTGATATATATAGGTTAAACCTATAACTCACCAACATTTTTGTTGACGTTTAAAACATGTTTATTCTCAGGTGAATACTAAGAGCTTCCGCTGTTGCATACTAAAATAAGGACAAGATTTGGAGTCCATGTTTGTATGATATTGTGTAAAAACTGCATTCAAGAAACTGATTTCGATGTAACATATTTGTATTGTAAACCATTATGTAATGGTCGTGTGTAAACAAGATATTTTAGATTATCATTATTTGATAATCTACGCAAAGCTTTTTAAACCTTTATTTATGAAATAAAGGTTATGGTTTGTTTTAAAAATGAATGCAGTCTTTGAAAAACGTCTCATATAGAGGTCAAAACCTCGCAACGAAATCAATTAATATGGAACGTTTTTAATCAATAAGAACGGGACATTTCAACACGTATATATAATCAAATATTATAAAAATTACACATTTAATTTGTCAGTCTATGTTTAATAGGAAGCTTACCAAATTGCGTTATATCTTCGACAAAGATTACACGCTCTTATGGATATATTTTAAGTATGCGAAATTATATAAAATTTTGTTATATTACGTTTTTATTTTACTCCCATATTATGAAATATTATAACATTTTTTGAATATCCAATGGATATCCATTAAACCGCTTAATCCATTGGATATGGATATGGATGGATAAACTGAAATTAAACGGATATGGATATGGATGAATAAAAAACTAAATGAATATGAATATGGATACGGCCTCATCCGATCCATATCCGATCCATTGCCATCCCTACTTGCGATCAAGCTCTAATGCAAGATCAACTCCTTTCTTGTACAACGGCCTACAGTCGACAAATGTCATTTAGGCTTCCACCTTCAAGTCCATGTGACAAGTTCTTGAAAGCTGGTAGATGCAAATAAGTTGTCATATTCTTTACACTAATATTTTTTCTTTCACACAACCCACATGCTGTATAAAAAAATACAGTATGTTTTATCTTGAGTTCTTATTTTTTTCCACAAGTAAAAAAAGTAATTATTTCTTGTTTGTTTGTCTTAAGGTGTACTTCATACCAATGTGGTCATAAAATTTAAAACTATTATTTTCAGATTTTTATATCATTTGACTATGTCTCAATTCAAAACTTATGCTTATATGCTGGAAACTTAAAACTTTTATCATGCGCAACAACATATAAAGTATATGGTTGACAAGAGAACATAAAAAACCACAACACTGAAAGCATTATACCAAAAATTACCCAAAAATCTCTTGCCGTTCAACAAAAAAAAAATTTTTACCCAAAAATCTCTGTACGATTATAGAGATTAGATATCAACATGAAATCAATCAACATGTTTTGCACGCCTAAACTTCAATGAACATGGCACTATTCACACTTCATAATTTGCCAATCCAACCAACACAAATCCCAGAATCCACGTTACAAATTTTCAATGATGTTAAACATCCAAATTGCAGAAAAACCAACTCATAACTTTGTTTCATTCCTTTTTAAATCAACATTTGCAGGAACCAACACATAAATGTGTTTCATTCTTTTGCCACTATCAGTCCTCCACCCTTGTAAGCCAATAACAACTCATCCTCATGATCTCCGTTCTTAAAAATGTACTTATCCAAAAACTCATTTTCCGGCAACCAGATTACATTAGAAAATTTTGGCCTTTTCTTCAAAATCTTTTTTGACATCATAAGATTCAAAACGTTATAACGAGGAATCACTCTTTCATCCAAACTAAGCATCAAACACGTAGGACGACAAACTATAGCCTCCTTTTTAAACTTAACCTCATTAAGAAAGAAATCAATCCCAACTCTTAACTTTGATTCTGACGCCCTAATCAACCCCGGAGCCCTCCTAAACATAGCCAAAAGCTCATCTTCACTAAACCCAAACGACTGGAACAACTCGACCTTTTTCTCAAACGTTTCGGCACTCAAACAACTAATAGTGTAAAGAGCATGAACAAACATTCTTGAATCAGTTGAAAAACCCTTATCAACAACTTTCGCTACAAGCTCCTTAAGCTCAAACTCACCCATAATTAACAACCTCGGTTGTCTAGATATAATTGTAGTAAGTTGCGCCCCGACAATACCACATTGTTCTAAGTACTTAATATTTGATGCAACCCGAGTAACCGGGTCCTTCACCAAAATCCAGTTACACCTTCTCAAAAGCCTAATCAAGTTCTCATCTTTATCATTGTTATCATCATAAAGCATCGATCTTTTTACAATATCAATACAGGGTTTCAATCTTTCTTGAAATTTATCAGACAAATAAGATGGGTTTTTGGAAATGAACTTACTTAATTCCAACCCATTTAGACCTAAACCTTGAAAATACTGAAGATTTGGTTTAAGGGTACGATCAATGTTTGAAAATAGGATTGGTGGTGATTGAGTTACCCATGTTTGGATATCAGAGTTAGTGAATCCGAATGATTTCAAGAATGTGATAACGGATTGTGGGTTGGTTTCTGTTGATGAATATTTGTTAAAGAATAATAAAGCTCGTGGTTTGGGAAACCCTAAAGATTCTGTTAGGTAAGTTAAGATGGCGGATTTTGATGGTGATGATGAAACTGTATGAAGATAACGATTGAATAAAGTCACCATTTTTAGTAAACAAGACTTCTTATTTTATTAAAACAACATTCACAATTCACAAGTTATATTAAACTAATATGAATAACTTTGTATTTGGGACAAAATCAGTTAGTGGGGGATATTTAACTTACTGAGAGAGAAGAAAAAAATTAGGACTTGATGATTTCAGACGGAGGACACAGAGGTGGCGATTGGCGGTAGCCGGTAGGGCGAGTTGGGAGGTTGCAGGGGAAGCAGTAGAATGATGCAGGGAGTGTGGTGAGGTCAGAGGTTGTGGATGTGGGCTTTAGAAGGTGCTAATGGGATGGGCCAGCTGGCTTGGTTTTAGATATTGGGCTGTAGTGGATACATTAAATCTGCCCGCATGATGTGCAACAATCCATTCAAAGTTTATGTGCAACAAGCACCACACACAGTGCATAGTGCTTGGTGGATGTTGCGAAGATAATAGGTTGTCTCGGTGATTACCTAGGTAACACGCACCAATCACCAAACACCACGCACTTTTTGCAATTACTATTTTTTAGAACATATTGTTCAACATTTTGGGAAATGAGGACATTTTTACCAAATTCCCCAAAATATATATAGGTAATACTTATTCATAGTTTCATACACACATACATGCTATGTTTAATTTTTTTTTTTTTTTTTTAAAAATTATAAAAATTTGATGATCTACAAGTACAAATCTAAACGATTTGTTTGAGTAGATTCAACGATCTACTTTAATAACCTACATGACCAATTAAAACCAACATACATACGTGATCGAAACAAACAAGATTAAACAGACACAACCATTGCAATAATGAACCAACCACTAATGAAACAAACAACTGTAACCATTTGGACAATTGAATCATTGCGCCATCACACAACGCTACCCAAGTGAATCACAAAAAGTTGAACGCCTTGAAGCAATTGATGGCAAGAAGCAAACTGCATTTTTTTTTTTTTTTTGGTAACCGAGGAACCACTACTACGAATAGGCACATTGGCCTCCGCGCAGCGCGTAAACCTTGGGGTAGCAGGCAACCCAGGTATCACATGTGCCAGGAAAAGCACACTCTTGTCAGGGAACACTATTAAGTTCGTCTCCCTATGGCAGGATTCGAACCCGTGACCTCCCGCTTCACAGGGAGCCCTGGTGGCCATCCAAGCTAAGCCTGGATGGTTATTTCTGGTAATCAAAAAAGATGTTTATCACTTTTTGGAGTCAATCGCCCTTTCTTCCCAACTTTTGTGAATTTGTTGAGAAAAAAGGAATGTGGCGTGAAGTTCAGTTCGACTACTAAACTAACTAGAAAAGTAATTGACCCAATTCATACCAAATTGGTTTGGGTTTGGTGTATCAGTCTAACAAGTTGAAAGTGGTTAGCTTAGACTCAAATAGACGAACCAATTTGCTGTTTGCACCTTGTTATTTCATTCTTGTCTCTTGGCCACCGGTCAAGAGGTACATGCCATTAAAATAAGTTTTTTTCTTTGATCATAGAAATAACATTTAAGATTTAACCTCTTAAATATATGCAATATTAAGAAGCAAGATAACTTTAGCAACTATTTTGACAACTAATACTTTCACCGAACAACAGATACTTGACAATAACTTTATATTAACTAACAAGATAAAATTTGGAGGCTCCGAACATTTGTCGGCCCTATGCATCACCACTCAAGGACGTCGCTATCTTTTAGCATTTGTATGTACACTACTGTTGAAAGGCTTTCCAGCTGCAGCCGCTTTCGGCTCACCTGTCAGCAAATGTAACAAAAACATGATCAACTGGGTTTTAATCCTCACCTTTCTAATAAAATGACAAAGCAAGCAGATTGTATTTCTTATATGTTTTGATAAATTAGATTAAAAGGTTGTGATCAACCCATTTAACATGTTTCCGTAGTAGCTAGATTTTATTTGATGTTATCCATATGACCCGAGAAAATAACACAAAACCCAAATCGACCCATATAAAAATTCTCAAAGGGCTACATAAAGCATGTGCCCTGCAACTAGTGATATAAGAATACCCCATAATGCTTTTATAGATAGAACAAGAGATTCGTAACGGGAGAATCTAAAGCTTATTTGATTATTAGAAGCGTTTGTTATGCATTGTGCCCACAAGTATATGTCAAGTTAAACTACGAATACACACTACCCAAAAACCTCATAATGGATCATATAGGTAAATTGGTCCATACATCGTGAATCCAACAACGAACCATCACTTGAAGCACAAAACAAAATTTCGTGTCTTTCATTATAGTGCTATTCATTACTACTAACCGTTTATACAATTATCCCATTTTATTTTTATATCTGATATAGAAATAAAAAATGACTTTCAAAGCTTACAGATATATAATTATGAAAATAATTATAATATTTACAAGACAACGTAAGGACATTACATGCTCCCATATTTTAAATAACCAAATCAATCTATATGTAATATTAATATTACACTGGAATGCAAGATGACATATCTAGTACATTTAGGACTCAAATTGGTGTCCGTATGTTGACATATACATACGATTTATAAATCACTTATAGATGAACTAAAGTTCCTAACATAGATGGCAACTAAAGACCAATAAAGAACCTTGATGCAACCAATTGTGTTAAATGAGAACATTACGACAACCAGGATTTCGCAAAATATGCGATAAATACTATGAACAGACTATTTACCTAAACAGGAAGACTCCTATAACCACATGAGACCATGCACGTGCACACCTTAAAAAGAATGCATTTTTTGTAGTATGAAATCGGAAAAATTACAAAAATAAAAAATAAAATAAAAAATAAAATTGTAAACATAGTGCACACTCAAGTTAGAAACACAACAAAAAAGACTCGACACACGTCACACGTCAACCATTAAGGAAAGAAACAGACAATACACTGCAATCGCCACTCATACAGTTGTACCAAATCATGCACTTATCTATATCAGGCAGCAAAGGGAACACGATCAACATTCACTAATGTCCACATTAAGTGTAACAATATTAAAGTTTAACTCAGTTAAGGAGTAAAAAAGTTACCAGAAAAATTCAGTCCCGCAAAATCACTTCATCGGCCATATCCATCAAAGGATCCAAACAATCAGGCGAAAACTTCCTCGCAAACATATAATCCTGCTTAAAATCCGATCGCCTGAGGTTGTAAATCAGTTCGGGTGACACCTCATTCGGGTAATAGGTATGTGGGTGTCCGTTAACACAATCAGTCCAATTAACATGAGTCAATGTATAACCAGTACACCCTTTTAAATCCACCATTGACAACAATGTAGGAAAGTAATGTTCTTCAGGGTAACACGACTGCGGATTTAGACAAGTCAACCTAAATTTCTTCCATAACCTTCTTTCATTAACAACCATTATAGCATGCTTCCTAGTAAGCGTGAAAAATTGCGAACCCACTCGAAATTCATCAAATTTAACCTCAGGAACCATCACATTTTCACCCCTAGAATTATACCTATCCCAAAGATTCGGATCCTGATCAATTATTTCAATAAAGCTTTTATATTTCAAGTTTCTCAATTCAGCCACTTGATGCGAATTTAACTCGAAAAGGGTACTATAAACATATTGAAATGAATGTAAAGGTATACAATGTTGAGAGATCAAAGTAAAGAAATAATTACTAGGGTCATCAAGAATTGCGGTGGCGATCAGGCGGCGTGCAGCGGAGATGAGGGTGGCGGTGCCACGGCGAGTTTGTTTACTGGCGATAAATCGATCTTGTGTGAAAACCCCACCAGGGATTTCAACTTTAGGTTTAACAGTTGGGTCAGCATGAACATAAATATTAAAAAGATTCAAACTTGATTGATTCACACTAAAAAACTTCTCCCATAAAGGTGCAAATTGAAGGTTGGTGTTGGTTAAGAACAAAAAAGCAATCTTGGGTTTTGTGTTGGTGGATCCGATTCTTAATTTGGGTTTATGGGTCGGGATGGAATCGACGGTGGCGGCACGCCGGAAAAGGGCGAGATCGTCAAGTTCGTCCGGGAGGGAAATTGGTGGCGGCGGTGGTGGCAGGATATGTGAAGCGAAAAAGAAAAGAATTGGGAGAGAAAGTGAAAGAAGAAGTAGTGTAGGAATCCATGGAGATGGTGATGAAATCATGGTGATAAATTGAAGATGGAATTAAACATTTTTATCTAGGGTTTGATTGAGATTTTGGGTCATTGAATCTGATGGGTTTTAAATGAGTATGATGTGTGTGCTTTCGTGATGGTGATTGTGAGTGCAAGTAATAAGTACTCGTAACAGAATGGAAAGTGAGATATTTGGGGTTTTATGCAAATCATAAATTGTAGAGATTAAAATTAACATTAACATTAACATTAACATTTAAAATTAAAAATTGAAACTGGAACTATATAAAATAAAATAAACAGTAACAATATCGTTTTATTTTTTGCAGAGAAAAAAAAAGTACATGATCAAGTAACTTTCCAAAAAAGAACTTGAAAGAACTCAGCCAAAAAAAAATAACATATTCTCATGACAAGCCTAGCAGCTAGAAAGCAATAAAACACAACCAAAAACTATCTGGTCTAACGAACTGTCTAAAAACGAAACGAGCAAAAACCTCATAGAAGTTAGAACAACAAAACACTAGAAAAGCCATAGCAAAAGTCTACAAGAAACCGAGCGGTCCTTAAGAGAGCAAAGAAAAAAGTGTCAACAAACTAAAATAAAACATAAAGTGAATCAATCATTCAAAGAACACCAAGCTTATCCGTTGTTAGATAAGCCTTTCTACTTTTGTCTCGGGTTTAAGAAGCTTACCTTCCACTTGTTCGAAACAAACTGATTTTCCGTTCTGAATAAAATAATAGACCTTCGAGAGACCCGTGAAAAGAGGCTTTCTATGACCACACATCAAAGCCAACATCAGAGAACGTTTCAGTCTTCAAGCCAACAGTGGATCCATCTTACAAAGTTGCTAAACCGCATCCACAAGCGCCCAATCTTCATCATGATCACACACACACACAAAAAACACTATTCGCGCTGATATTGCTCGGTTTATACATATTTATCTCGCAATATCGGGTTCCACTTCGGTTAGTTTTGAGCATTATAATGAAGATTATACGAAGACCAACCAAATTGTATCATGGTGTTATTTGGTTGTTTTTCAGGTGTTTCGGGGCTAAAAAAAGTGATATATAAAGTCTCAGGTTCGAACCCAAGTTAACGCCAACCTTTAAAGTGAGTTTTCAAGTTGAAAATGTGCTTCCAGGCCTCGCTATCGCGAGTTTTTAGTCACCAGTCGCGATAATGGAGCCGAAGTCAAGTTCGCGAACCGAGAAAGAGAAAAGCGAGCGCGAGAGCTGATTTTACAGCCCTCGTGATTGTGAGGATGTTAGTGCAATGAGGCTCGCGATTGCAAGCCTAAGGCGGTCAGGCCCCATCTAAAAATATATATCTACGATTCACTTTTTGGGTATCACGATTTTTTTACAATCTTTGGCCGTTTGGTAGCGTTTCTAGGGCGATTCTGGAGCTACAAAGACCCATCTTCACCAAATCAAAAGGGGTTTATCATAGAGCTTCAATCTTTCATCATTGGTACTTTATTTTTTCATTAATTTTAGTGATAAAGCCATGAATTACTATTGTATCTTGTTTGGTTGATTTTTCTAGCATGTTAGGTTAAAACCCTATAGTGTTTGCTCATATGTAATAGCTTTCGATTGTTGGATTGTTCTTATTTTCATGGATTTTATGTTTGATTGATCCAGTTTAATTAAGTTTGGTCAAAGACCCATTTTTATGCATGCTTTTCTACTATAGTTCAATTATACACGTTATCAACTAGTTATGGTGAGATAAATAGTGTTAAATAATGTGTACTTCAACACTTTAAGTGATCTAGATGTGTAGGCATTTTATTTCAAGTGACTGATTTGAATGTTTATGCGGTAATTGAATGGTAGTTTGGCCTCATAATCGTGTAATTACATTGAGCGATCTTTGTAGTTAGGATTTTAAGTGATTTTAATTCAGATCGAATCTTAATAACTTTATCTTGGTGATTTATAATTATTGTGTTTAATCAAAAGATCCATTGTTGTGTGAATCGGTTACTTTACTTTAATTACACAACAAACGGAGCAGAAAAACCCTAGGGTTACACTGCGATCGAATATAACGAACGGAGCAAGAAAAAAACGATTGAATCACCAATTCCAAAAATAGGAAAACCCTGAGGTTCAATCATCGTGGAAGAAAATGAACTGGGAGCGTGGGAGAGAAAAAAAAATAGTCATAGATAATATAATATAATTATATTCTATTGCTCTTGTTTGATGGAAGGGTAATTTAGGTAGATTAAGACTAAAATTTGATTTATTAGCTAATAGTCTTAAGGAATGATTTTACTCCATTGGATGAAAGGGTATATGGAGGTCTTTTTGTAATCTAAGGGTTATAAAGTGAGTTTTAGAAATGATTATTAGCTAATAATTATTCTTTTTTTTATATGTATATAGAGAGGATATGTATACATATATAATGTGAAATAGAATATAAAATACGATAATAGGAAGAGATTTATTAAATTGAATTAGGTGTCTAGTTTGTTAGGTTCAAAATATTCAAAATCAGGTTTCAATTTTAATTGATTTATTAATTGTTTAAAATTCGGTAAAAATTTTATTGTTTTTGATTCAATTTGGTAATCAGTTTCAAACTAAAGATCCAAGGTCTCTAGTTGGGATATTTATATGTTTATATAGTTGCTGCTAAATATGTGATGAACAAGGAGAGTGATGTCTGAACGTTGCGGTGGGAATTCGTTTGCAACAATATATAGTTTTACTATTACAATAAACACTGTTTTGTTAGTTTATAATTAAAATACACATATGGATGATTAGTGCAAAATATAAATCTTTCATTAGTTAAGATTTTTTGTTTGTTAATAAAAAAAGTATACACTGCAAAAGTTTCAATACGCGGTGGGGACCCAATGTGATTGTTGTTAGAGATATTTCTTTTACGAATCAAAAAATAAAAAATAAAAGGAAAGCAAACGTTGTTAGGGGAAATTATTCGCAATGAATAATAAATTTTTTAACATTCATTTTCAGAAAATACATGAAAAAACAAAAATCTCTCGTTGTTGCATGAAATAGTTTACATTGAATAAGAAAATATTCAAATAAAACATTTTTAACATTTTTTTATTATATATGACATTACCCGGATCAAAATTTAAGATTAAGAATGATATAATCATTTGAAAAACAAATATGTAGAAAATTATCAAATTGGCTTATGAACTAGAGGTATCAAAGTAACTTATCAAACCTGTAAGTGTTAGTTTCGAGTCTCATTGTGATTTTTTGATGAGTGTGTGTTAGTGTGTGTGCGCGCGCACGCGACTGTGTGTGTAATGAGAAAGTCATATTAAAAGATAAATATCGAGTAAATAATTAAATACATATGCTTACATCATCAAAGGAAAAAAAGAATGCATAATGTCATGCTAAGATAAAAAAATTTAAAAAATCAAAAATTTAAAAAAATAGAGAGTACTGTTACCGTTCAAAAAATCACAACTATTCATTCTTAGTATATTAGTGAATTAGATATAGAAACAGAAATTAGACTTGGTTACCATTTTTGTCATGTGTACGTATTAGAATTAATCGATTCATATTTTTATATGATATTTTGGATGAGAGTTGTTTGGTATTGATGTTGATTTAATTACGGTTTTATGACTTTATCATATATGATAATTAACATTGTCGTCATCTTAAATAATGTCAACTCATCATGCATTCGTAGATATGACATGCTTTTCTAATTTAAAAAGTTAGATATAATTGTTTATATTATTTCATTTATTTACAAAAAGTCATTAAAATTTAACAATAATAACAAAAATCTTCCATTGAATGTTAACATTTAATGTGTAAGTTTTATAGTGACAGCTTTCAGAGTTATCGTTAAAAAAATTAAGAATGATTAATTTATATATACATCAAAATTAACTATCGATTTACTGAAAATAACCACTGCCAACCAAGAAGTTATATCTTTTTTTTATATATCAATTTACATTTTAATGAAAGCCTTAGAGGATGTCATTAAAAAACTTTATTAACAAATTACTATTAATGTGATTAATAATTAATAATATTATCCAAGTCTTTTAAAAATGACTATATAATAGAAGTTTATAGCTATCAATTTAGAACATAAGCTAAACAATCAAGTATACAATACATAACAAATTTCTTAAAATTAAGAATTATCTCTGAAATTGATTTACATATATCATGAATATTTCAAATATATAAATAGCAAATTAGCAATTTATGTCTTTAACATTGAAGCAAGCAAATAACATATTTACTAGGGTAAATGTTTGAACAACACAATCTATTTGTCAAACACAATCTATTACAGGAGGGAAAGTGATTGGGAGAAGCTCCCAATCTTGGTGATCATTGTACTTTCTCCGCTGGCTGATTTTCTCTATGTCAACCATGTTAATGGTTAAGTCGGCATCTTTCGCTTTGTCCACTTTCTGCCATGCGAAAGTTTTAGACTTCGAACCCCCTTCTGCGGCCTTTCCCTTATCCTTTTTAGGTGGTTTTAGATGATCCAATTTGCCCGCGCGAAGCGCCTCCAGAACCCGTTCCATCAAGTTTTTACACCGATTGGTGTCGTGACCATAATCATCATGAAATTCACAATACTTTGTTTTGTCCCGCTTGCCAAATTCTGTAAGCGGAGTTGGAACCGCGAAGGTCGCGCATACTGGCTCCGTTGCCAAAATTTTCTTGGGCGTTTTGGACAAACTTTTGAGCAACGCATAGTTCTGATTATTGATGCCGCGCTGATTATTGTTTCGATAATTGCCACTTGATTTCCCTTTATCATTCCTGATAGGACCACAGCTAGGATACCTTCCGCGAGAGTTGTTACCACGATTTTGATCGCGCGAACGATCATCATCGTCCTTCCTCTCGTTGCGTGAGCTAGCCGTTGGGATGTCATTATCTTCGCCACTCCGCATATAGTCGTGGCATTCATTAAGCGCCTCAGCATAAGTTGTTGGGACTGTATGGCGCAGAGGCCTTACCAGTGTTGGATGACGTTCTGAGTTTATACCATGTATGAGTCCGGAAATCTGTTGCTCTGGTTTGAGATCTGGTATACGCAGGCACTCATTAGTATACCTTGTGAGAAATTCGCCCAAAGATTCCTTGGACTTCTGCACGATGTCATGGCATTCAATGTGAGTGCGCTTGCGTGGTCTCTGATTCTGATATTGCAGCAAAAACTTTGTCCGCAGATCCATAAACCCGGCAATACTACCCACCGGCAACTTATTAAACCACTCACGAGCAATACCCTGTAGTGTCATAGGAAATATCTGACACGCAACCAGATCCACCCAGCCTTGAGTGCGCATTGCGCCTTCGAAACGCTGTAAAAAATTATCTGGATCGGTCAGGCAATTGTAAGTACCCAACGTGCTAGGTATCTTTGGTGCTGATGAAAACGGGTATGCGGATATATGCGGAGGAAACTTGTCAAAGGTAGTCGGTAGCTCGAAGGGTGGTTTAACAGGATCCCCTTTCAAGTTTGCAAAGAAACGCTTCATCATGTCCTGAACAAAGTCAGGTTGTGAAAATAAGTGAACCATATCAGGAGGTGCAGCCTGCATGAATTGACTTGCAAGATTTGCCTGCCCTTGAACATTTTGCCAAGGTTGACCCTGCGTCTGCGGATATAACCAAGGCTGTTGCGTTAGAAAACAGGGATAACTTGAAGACGCAGAGTACACAGGTGGCTGTAAAGGAAGCGAAACCTGTGGCGCAGATATCTGCGAAACTTGAGGATACACACTTAAAAGCCCAACTGTATGCGCTGTGCTTTGCTGCTGCGCTGTTATCGGCGCCCAATGAGAGTTTGCATATGGGATGACACCAAATCCCCAACTATTAAGTAACGCCTGCGCATCCGCAGGAGTTAAAAATTGTGAAACTGGGCGCGGTGGCTGCCAAGGTTGCAACGGTGTAAATGACGAATTCTGCTGAATGCTCTGCGTATGCAGAGGTATTGAAACAGTGGTACTGTAAATAGGTACCTGGCCGCAGCAAACCACATGCGGCCCCGTTGTTCCACCGCTAGTGCCTGCAAAGATGACCATTGGATCCACTGACAAAAAGTCCAGCCGCGTGGTTGTGACTGGTGAGTTTGCTCTTGGCGGTGTAACCCCGTCTGAATATATCTGCTTGTACCTCTGAAAGGGTTTGCCGGATATAGGTGGAGGGTACATCGTGTACCCCGCCTGAATAGCGGCCCCCGTAGTCATAACCGGTGTCTGTTGACTACCAGACGGTGCGTTCTGAACATCTGTTTGGGTATGTTCCGATGATTCCTCGGAAGTCATGATACTGTTAAAGAAAAAATTCAAAAATTTTGGAAATAACGAGTCATACAATTCAAAACCTTAAAAAGAAAAAGCAATTAAACAGTCTTGAATTAGTTCGACTCTCAATGAAAGCACCACTTGATCATGCATATTTTAACCGTGGGGTTTAATATGCCTGCTCAACACATAAGGAGGGGTTTAAGGATCTTAGAACGTAGCTCTCCGGTCCGGCTACCGTGAATAACCCTGACCGATATGATGATGTCGGCGGGGTGGCCAAGTGATTAAGTCCACCTCTGATAACGGTCGTCGATCAAGAGGCCCCGAATAAGGTCGTAGGTACTAGCTTACGAAAGACTAACCTGTTAACCTTGAAGAGATGCTGAATGATGCTGTTTTGCGTAATGTATCTCGTGTGCGATAGTTACGTAATATGCCGTGTCTGGTAAATGATTATTAGGGTTTGTATTTATAGGCAAACCCTAATTCTAGAACCGTTCCAGATCACGTTAATCTCATCCATAACTGACTCCCCCGAATCACGGATATAATTATGGAAAAGATATTTACTTGACAGCTAAGCAACCGCCGTACCGGGAACAAAGGAATCAGATACAATCCGCATACCGCATAGCGCACACAAGCACACGCATACGCACACTATTAAGCGCCCGCATGCATATGAGGTGCGCATGCGGGTTGCGGTATCATTAATAATGCTCAAGCAACTAACATAGTTTTGAGATAAGCTAAAACTAATGTATTCTGTAACTCATGAAGTCACAATTTTAAATCCCTATTGGCACTAAATATAGCTGGTCACAAGCAAATAACTTCTTTCCGTTGTGATTACAACACCAAAATAAACTCCAATAAAATTGATAAACATAACGATACAAATATAAATATGTCTATTAACTAATAAAACATTTAACTCATACTAATGCATGTTGCCTTTAAATTAATTAGTAAAATATAACCCTAATATTATAAACCCTAAAAATATATATTAATAGATTACAATAGAAAAAGAATGTCTAATTTATATGACCTTTTATAATGACAACTATAATATTTATTTCTAAAAAATGCAGAAATATATCTTTTATTTCTATATAGTAATAAAATAATTACTCAGCTTTTTAAAAGTGACTATCATTGATCACTTGATGTGATATTATATTTTCATAAATTTTACTTTTTATGACAAACGTGACGTTATTAAAACTATCAAAATATATACTACGTATCTTTTACTTCTATAATAATCAACTAAATACTTACATCAAAATCTATACCTTTTAATACGTTATTTAATATTTAATTAATAGATTAAAATTTCAGTGATAACATGTGCTACTAGTTTACAAATGGCTCTGCAATGTATTTGGTAATGTAATGCATTCAAACAATGAAAAGTTGTAATATGAGCACACAATGTTGCAAAGTGTCTATGATAAAAAGAAAATATTCAAGACTTAATACGATAACTTAGACCAATTTTAACGCGGCGTCAAAGGGGTCCCGTCAGACATGTTGGCGACGGGTGACGCCCCCTGACGCCCCTACCGGTGACGCGAACGGGGCGTTAGTCAACTTTCTCACTGGAAAAAAAAGGCGTCAGGGTTTCTGATTGGTCCACGTATTTTAATGATTTTAATTTTGTTTTTGTTTTTTATTTTTGTTTAAATTATTTATATTCTTTTCTATATAAACACATCAAAATCCATCATTTTTAACCCATCAAACTCAATATTTTCTCTCATTTTAACACTTTCATTCAAATATTTTTTTTTTTGTTTTTGTTTTTTTTATTTATTTAAATTATTTATTTTCTTTTATATATAACCCATCAAAACCTATCATTTTTAACACATCAAACTCAATAATTTATGTAAAGGTTGAATTTTATGTAATGGTTAAAATTTATGTAATAGTTAATTTTTATATGTTTTTAATTATATGTAATATAATTTGTATGCATAATAAAATAAAAAAGAAAAAGGAAAAATAAAACTGGTGGGACCTATTTGACACTGGAGGGGCGTCAGGATTATTTTGGTGTCAAATGGTGACACTGCCACGTCACAGGAAGATTGCACTTTTTGGCCAAAAAATGGACAATCTGCCTGTGACGTCACAGACAGGGTTATTCATGGTCTTAGAGATCTCAAATACGCGTCATCCATGAAAGCATGAATATATTTTTTAAAAGATTGTTATGTCGCACCACACAACCTGAGTGTGATAATTCAATCAGACTAATATTTCAGAATAACTTAATATTAGCAATGTATTGATCTCGGTAACATATTTTCAAGATAAATTCGGAAAAGTTACCAATGAGAATAATGACTTGAAAAATTTGCAAACAAATATGGGAGAGAGATGATATACACCTTTGTCTTTTTAGAGCATTATGTCTCGAATGTCGGTTACGACGTCGATGTCGGCCGAAATCGACGGTCGGCCGACACATATACGGCTTCGGGGTGGTCGAATTCAGGTGCAAGACTTCGAAAATTAGCCGTTAGTTGGACTCAAATTTAAATTTATATCCGTTAAACATGAATTTTGAATATATTCTTTTTTTGTTCGTTTTACAAATACTACACATTTTTTATTCATTTTACAACAATTTTATACTCATTTTCTCTTGAACAAAACACAATTAATATATATACTACAAATTCTCACTTGTTTTATGGGTTCGTGTATTGTTTCGATTGACGTGCTTTACCGGGGTGGGGGATTTAGTGATGACTTTAAGTCATACGCTGGTGGTCGATTTTTTTTTAAAAAATATTGATGTTGGTGACTTTAATTTAACGAAGTTGTTCATGTTTCTAAAAGAAACAATTTATTTCGAACACTCGAACGTTTTATATTTCGAAGAAGACACTGTTAGAATCACCGCGCAAGTTGTCTTATGAATGAAGAAAATGGGTTAATATACTATAAATACACAAGATACTCAACTAAAAATTCAGTTTATCTTCTATTATAGATGAAGATATTAATAACATGATTAAACGTGTAACATCCTCAACCGGGCCTAGCTGTAAGATTACTAGTTTGCCCTTTAGTTAGTATTGTGTTATTATATGCTTTTATTTTTATTTAATATTTTATATTAAATAATGATGTGGTTAGGACCAGTTTGTGACAAGGGTCACATAACAGGTTTGTTTATTTATTTTGGACTTCATTTGGGTTGCCAAATGATGTACGAAAGATATCAGATAACTGATAAATACTCGTGCATTGCACAGTGTGGGAATTAACCTAAATTAAGTAACTAGTGCACTGTGTTCTTCTTCCCATTTCTTGAAAATTCACCAAACACCTCGTTCTTCATCTCCCTCACCTACTTCAGACCCTAATATTTAATTCTTGTTCTTGAGCTCAAATCATTTACATTATCTTGTTCCTTGTGATTTACTGATTCTATCAAGGTAAGAATCACAAGATTTCATGCTTTAATCTTCAAGAAAATTGAGTTTTTGTGTAAGTTTTTACAAAGTGTGTAAATTGGGTCAAAATGGTTAGATTTGATGTTGTTTGAGTCCAAATCTTGTGGGTTTATGTTTCTACATGTTTAGTGTCTTTGATTTGGTCAGTTTTAAGGTCATAATCGAGTTCTAGAGCAAGAATTGGTCGATTTTGGGTGTAACCCGTCACTTTGGCAGCTGCTGCTGCAGATGAACTACCCTCGGCTGATGGTCACTGACCGTCGACCGATGGTGCCCTCGATCGGCCGATGGACTAGACCGTCGACCGATGATGTGAGTCCTTCGACCAGCGGTTGTAATTTTTTCGACCGACCGATATGGTAGTCCATCGACCGATGGTGTAGTGACGATCGGCCGACCGTCTCTGACTATCGACCGATGGTCTTGGCAGTTGTAATTTTGACTAAGTATTGATTTTTAGCCGTTATTCTGCCCGTTTATATTTTGATGTTCAGGATGTAAATTTTGAAAGTACACAAGTGTTAAGCAAAAATTTTTAGTGGACAGTTTTTGATACAAAAATTTATATACTGTGTTATTTGATGTTAACGGACAGTAACTAACTTGATTTGCCTTATGTTCGGGTGATAAGAATAAAGAAGCCGCTCAGTAGTAGATTATCTGAGCTGGTTGCTGGTAATTAGTGAGTGGGACTAATTGGAGAATATAGTATATAGTAGCATGTTATATTATGACTTCCATGGTTATTAGATATACTTATTGTTGTGGTTAGTTGGTACATATTGATGACTGCACGTTGGTTGATGCTTGTCTGCTGGAGCCCAGTGCATCCCTATTGTGTGGTGGCCTCGGTAGGAGAGATCAACCTGCGGGTTGGGTTCCTCATGTGGTGGCCTAGACAATCGTGGTGCATATATATGTGAATGACGCATCCGTCGTGTGTGGATTATATATATACATATGTTGGTGGAGGAACTTCTGTTAAGCCCCAGTCCGATCAGCTAGTGGTTAATGGTTTGGCCGAGCCGCCAGAGTCTCTGTAGACGGCACTTGGGTGATGTTTGTGTGTTAGACTATATGACACGATTAGTATAACACTTCTGTATGCTATGGCCTGTAATTAGTCGTACTCACTTAGCTTCGTGCTAATTCCCCCCCATCTCCTCCCTGCAGGTTGTAGCTTTGTAGATAGTGCTTTTTGGGAGAAGACAGGCATGGTGATGTTATGTTTGACAGGGTTAACTCTGATGTGGTCTTTTAGGATATGAATCGTGTACTTTTGAAAGCAGAATGTAATTACGTCTTTTTCAGTTAAATATGTAAATTGTTTTAATGACACGTGACATCTGTTTGTACAAAGGTTAATATCGTATTTATATAGTATAATGCTTCCGCCACGTATTATTAAAAAAAAATTAGCGGTGTCACAAAACGTGATCTTTTTTTTCCCAGTATTGATTTGAATATTATTTTTATTAACTATCAGTCTAAATTTATGTAACTTTATTTAATTTATGTCATGTATTAGTGCAATGTTTTGATGTTTTAATGTTGTTATTTTAATTTATTAGTGTAATGTTTTAATTATATTTATTTATATTTATTAAAAATCTAATGTTATTTTAATTAATAAAAGTATATTGTTTAAATAATTATGTTATTTTTTATTTTATAAAAATTAGAAAAATATAAGATTTAATTTATATAAATTATTTTAATTTAAAAAATAGTTAAATAATAAGAAAATATTTTCTATCCAAGTCATTAAAAACTGAAATTGAACCACTTTTTCACTTTTTCTCCGATGTCAGTTTTTCAGTGTCTGTCCAGTCAACGCTCAGTCATTAGGAAGACACTGAAAACTGACCATCACGACTCCTTATGCTCTTATGAGTATGTTGAATATTGATATAAACACATTTCTTATTTTTCGTTACATTATTATTATCAATTTTTTATATTCATATATAATCTCTTTGCATTCATTGCAAGTAGCGTAACGTTTTTGTATTTGTTGAAATTCTTCGATTATTATTGTGTTGATTTAGGTTAGTGTATCGGGTTTGAAGAAATGTAGTGACAGGTTGTGTATTTCACATAATTTGATTCTTTGTTGTTTTCTTATGCGTATTTACGCGAGCTAATTATAGTTTTATATATGTGTTTATAATGTTATTGTGTATCTATGTTTATGGTTGTTTTGTGGTTTTCTATAAAGGCGTAAATATATATAAACAGATATCAACTGTTACTGATAGATAAAACACATGTATTCAATACATTTTTTTCCAGGTGAATACAATTTACCTTAAAAAAAAACACATTATTATAATTTTTAGTTCAAACCAGTATTGGGTTAGCCCGCGTGTTGCTGCGGGTGTGGGTGAACATGGTGATTATCGTTTTACAAAACTATACGTGTTCAGTTAAAATATTGTACTCGTAATGTGCATAACAAAATTATAAAAAACCAAGCTAAAAATTCGAAATTCACATAATAAAAATTAATTACCATATTAACTATTAGACAAAAATGATGAATAGTACCAGAGGTATTTTCGCCATTTCGCCTTTTTTTTTTTACCAACTTCCACTTTGGCAAAAAACTCCCCCACACTTTGTTCAAACATTAAAATCGGCACACTTTGTTCAAACATTAAAATCGGCCCCCTAAACAGGGAGGTAAAGTGCCAAATCAACATTTTCATAAAAAAATCTTAAATAAACTCCACCCAAATATTCAACGGGTCATATCTTCTCGCTCGCAACGAGTTAAATTTTTCCGGCATCATCGTTAAACTCGAAATAATTTTACGAACACAATGTCACTAACTATACGGATTCTTTTAAAAAAAACCTAAATATTTGGGGTACTTTTCATACACGTTATTTTGTGTTAAATTTTTAAAAGTCGACAATTCCATAGCGAAACACGGAGATGCACATATATTGTTAATTTAAAATAACATTTAAATCTTTCACGGGCTATACCTTTTAGTTCGACTCAAGTTGCGCTTCAACGACATCATCGTTAGCCACGAAATAATTTTACAAACTAAACACAATAGAATACATTGAAAACCGAATCCCCGGCGCGAAACGAGGGTTCGAAAACTAGTTGAAGTGATTACACATTAGGAGGACACCCAAGTATATTATTTTATGTTTGTCACCCAAATTTATAATTTGTTTCACATGTACCAAATGTGTCTAAGCAATTTATCGTAAAAATGTAAAAGACATGCAATAATTCTTATATTTGGAGAAAACTTGAATAATAGATGTAGTGCTAATTAAGAAATTCGAGTGTAGTTACATTTTTCGGATGAGTTCTTATGCGAGTTTGGTATACATTGATCAATATATAAATTTGAGTTGCGTAAAAAATTATTTTCAAATACATGTGGCCTAAAAACTCAATTTAATAAACTTTGATGACTTCGAGTATACAATCCCTTAATTTAACCAATCAATATCATTTAGTTGTTTAAAATGCTTAAAGAATAATTGTTAACCAAATGGTAATAATAATCACTATATACATATTTATGTACGTTAACAATATCTATAGAGTTACCGTCAGAATAATTTGAGAGAATATGTAATTATAAAATAATACATTTGAAACTACGAATTAAATTGTAACACCCTGATATTTTTTTAAATCACAGCGGAAGACTTAATTTACATAAATACCCTTAGTTAATTACAAACATGATTAACACAAATCATTAGTTAGTTACTTAATTACAAACCACCGGTGTTACGTTAAACAACTAGTTACATACTTATAAAAGTTAAGACATCAGAGTTCGTCTTGTCAAACATATCATCAGCCCAACTCCCATCCCTACCAGCACTAAGATCCATAACCTGCAAGGGAGGAGGTGAGGGGTTAGCACAAGGCTAAGTGAATAGAAATATCACAGGGTCTAGCATACAGTACCAACTTGTACTCCTACAACAACAACATACAACAACAAGCAACGTACAACAACTGGAAACTATGCTCCAACTAGAGGATCGGCTGCGTGTACGGACACACGACCACTAGCTAATCAGTCTAGCGTCTACCGATAGTCTCTACTACTGAATCCCCAGTATAGTCATCCACACGCAGGTGATGCGTCATTCAGCACTATACTCAACAAACAGTAGCCAACTAGACCCAACCACAACTAGGTTGACCTCTCTGAGCTGAACCAAACAGATCAAGGTTCCAACTTCAACAACAACAACTTGTGCACCTACAATCAGTCGATTACTACTACTACATGCAACTAATAATACTAAAAGCATAGCAACTATAACTATGATCAACTGTACAACATAACTACTAGACATGGCAACTAACAACAATATAAACATAGTAGCACAACTTGCTACTCTATACTACACCAGGAGATAATCCCACTCACCGATTACCAGCAACAAAAGGAACTCAGAATTCTAATATTATCGAGCCTTCTCTTCGTCTTTTTCACCTGAGAATAGACATAACACAGTCAATATACGTATCTAAATCAATATTATAATCAAATCATACTATAAACTAGGTCATAACATCATTTCACAAGTCCACAACGTAACTCCATTCACTATTGCCAAACAAGTACGTGGAAAACGGGACACAAACGTCAAAACATATTTTCCCGCCCCAAAAACAGTTTGATCCAGCTTCTTAAAAGTTCTTCATTGAAAATTACTCTTCAATATGATTTCAACGATATTTGATTCATCAAAAACGGAATTACGGCTTAAAAATTATGACCAAAACAAATTTCTCAAAATGTTGAAAAGACACACTACCCAACTCGGCAGTGTGTGTCATAGACACTCGACCGAGTGTGTAGACACACGGCCGAATGAGTAGAGACACTCGACCGAATGTCTTTTCAAAAGACACACTACCGAGTGTGTAGACACACGGCCCAATTCAAAAGACACTCGACCGAGTGTGTACACACACGACCCACTTCCAAAAGACACTCGACCGAGTGTGTTCTTGAGCAGCTGAAAATTGGAAAAGTGACTGGTTTGAGCCAAAAATCACCAAATCTCGACCATATACTCGTTTTAAACCTCAAAACTCATCACATATTGTTTATAAAACCTTTTGGGACATAAACCCACAAACATAACATCAAAACAACAACAAATTAAGCAATTTTGACATCAAAACCCACTTTTTAACTCAAGAACATAAAAACCCAATTTCTAACAATCAAAGCATGGATTCAACAAGACAAACCTGAGATGATGCTCATAATGATGCTAGAAATCAGTTTCTAAAGTCTCTTAATCCAATTTCAAGTTTAGATCAATTAGGGTTTGAGAAGAGGATGATGTTTAGGTACGGGACTAGTTTCTCAATTTAGGGAAAATGAACAAGAAGTGTCCAGATAACTCCTTAAGTGGGTATTAAAACCCATACCCCATAACACACGGGTATTTACCAGTTATCTAATATCTTTCGTACCTCGTTAGGAGGCCCTAACGGAGTCCAAATTCAACAAACGAACCTGTTCTGTGACCCTTTTCACAAACTGGTCTCAACTAAACAACCAAATAATTATAAACATGGTCATTTCAACTAGGCCCAAAACGCGGGTGTTACAAATCTACCCTCCTTAAAAGAGATTATGTCCTTGGAATCGGGTCAACTATGGTCAACAAACCCAAAATTGCTACTCGAACCGCTAAAACACACGGTCAACTTTATCGATCTTATCCCCGATCCCGACAATATCCACCACAATTGCATAGGGAAATGAGATTCTTGACGTCAATACACTCCCGATACAAAATAAGTTGTCACAATCTTCATCGATCAACGTCCGTTAATCCACTTAAGCCCACAAATTACACGATCAAGTCAAATAATCAGAGTCAAATTCATGTTTCTTCGCCATTCCGTATCATAAATTTCACGATCTGTCATCCAATTCAACTCTTTATACAGTCCACTTTTCCCAATCATCCAAGGCTTAGGCAATAGAATTAGTTATCATGCTAAAATCTATACCTATGTCCACGAAATTGTCTCGTAAGTCAATAGAACTTCATGTCATACCCCGTCCTAATCCATCAGGACGAAGTCACCAACATCTGGTCCCATTGCAATGATCGACTCCAAATAATGTCTTTAAAATGAGCAAATGCACAGCGGAAGATTTCTTTCATACCTGAGAATAAACATGCTTTCAAGTGTCAACCAAAAGGTTGGTGAGTTCATAGGTTTATTATAAAACAATAAAATTCATCATTTTGATAGACCACAAGATTTAAATGCTGCATGGTACAAATGGGCCCGAATCCTACACCCACCTGTAATGTACATGCGATATCTTTTATATACAGTACACCTTTCTCGTGTACAAAATCATCTTTCATAAATCTTAGTAATCGTACACATATCTCGTGCACAAAAATTAACATACACATAACCTGTGTATAAAATCATTCTCTCGATACATAACATTCACTTTCATTTCTCTCATAGCTTGGCTTGGTAACCGACCTTAACATATAATGCGCATAAATAATATCCTCAAAACAGAACATCTCGTCTGTATAATAATCATATAAACTTCAAAGTACTAAACACCACGCCCACTAGCCCTTCCGTCTAGTGAACATTCTGGGTGGGGGTGTTAAACCCGATAGCTACCTTTAGGATTCGCGTCAATTAGGCGTGCACTAATTCTCAAAATTAGTGATGTTCCCTAATTCTTAGGTTACCAAGCAATAATAATCAGGGGGAAAATATTCATATCAATTGTGGTAATTATCACGTCCACATAATTCAATGGTGGCAATTATCACGTCCACATAATTCATTCGAGGAATGTTTTGCTTGTGTCTATCTCGTCAAACATTTATAAAAGCATTTCATGTATTCGCAGTTCAAAATGTATTTCAAAAGCATTTAATAAAGCAGTTGTAAAAGTAGCGCATGTATTCTCAGTCCCAAAAATGTAAAGAGTAAAAGAGAATCAAATGAACTCACATATTGTATTTTGTAGTAAAAATACATATGACAACATTGAATAATGCAGGTTTTGGCCTCGGATTCACGAACCTATATCATTCGTATATATATATATATATATATATATATATATATATATATATATTAAAACATATACTTGTAACCGAACAAATATATATATTATTATTAGTGATATAATTTTTATATTATTAACTTATATATTTTTCATTATTTAATAAAATGTATTCATTATGTATATAAAAGTATTAATATAGCTAAGTTATGTATGTTGAATATATTTATATATATATCATTTGTTTGTTGAAGCTAGTAATCATAATAATAATAATATTTGTAATGATAAAAATGATAATATTGATAATACTTAAAATTACTAGAATTAATACTGTTAATAATCTTAATGATAAATATAATGATATTAATAATATTAACTATAAAAATATTACTTTTATTGTGAATGATAGTTTTTAATAATAAATCTTATGATAATGATAATAATAGTAGTTTATAATAAATTGGAAAATTTAGTAATAAATATTGTAATGTGTTTTTATACAAAGTTTTTATTTGTAATAATAACCATAATAATAATAACATTAGTAATGATAATACTAATAATAATAATAATAATAACAATAATAATAACAATAATAATAATAAAAACTACCTTAAAAGTATAATCTCCCAAAAAAAAAAAAATTGTCTTTGCCAGGAATCGAACCCGCTACCTCCCACTAACCCAACACCACACTAAACCACTCCACTGCCCATTCATTTTTGTATTATTACCCGACTTCTATCTATAAAACCCGCATCTCTTATAACTTGGCCCAACAACAATTTCGACCCAACAGTAGGTTTATAGGATTCAAGGGTTACGGCCCAACAATAGATTAGTGGCCTGCGGCCCAAGTGAAAGTTAAATTATCTTGGCCCAAACATGTATCAAGGTTGTATTTGCTTTTATAAGTGTCGGCCATTAAAGCCAAGTGAGAAATACGCCAGTTGTTTAAAACCGAAAAAATACAATCATCGTCCCTACTCGATCATCATCATTATTCTTTTAATCATCATCATCTTTTCATTATTATTCCATCATCATCTTTAATCATCCTCATCAATCATTATCAAAGTTCACCATTACTTTCTCTACTTCCTTCGATCACAATTAAAACAGAAATGAAATGTGCAATTGATGGTTGTTTGGGACGGTTGCAGTTGAAGAACTTTCAAGTTGCAAGTGGTGGATGGCGACGGTCTTCAAACAGAAAGAAAAGAGAGAGAGAGAGAGAGAGAGAGAGAGAGAGAGAGATGGTGGCGGTTGTGGATGGTGCTTGTGACAACCCGGAAATTTCCAACCAAATTTAAACTTTAATCTTTATATGTTTTCGACACGATAAGCAATATTTGTTAAGTTAAATTTCAAGAATTTTAAACTATGTTCATACATTCATTCAACCTCGACCAAGTTCCAACGATTCACGAACCATTAAACGAATATGATTATATATGTATATGTGTATATATATTATAACTTGAAACGTAAACAAAATATTAGATTAAATACTTTATATGATTGTATCTGTTTCAAAATGTTTATCAATGGAATTAGAAGATAAGATCAAATGATTGAATTATCAGATATATTGAATTATGATTACAAGTCTCTGTTGAAAGGCCCACGTTGATTTGAGAAATCTTTCCATTTTAACAATATTTGGAAAATGGTAAAGTGATTTATAAATAAGAACAAATTGTCAATCATTGAGAACTATACAAAGGATAGTGGAAGATTGAATCTCATAAAGACTCGATTGATCTATTTAGTTTCAAACGTACAAAAACGTTTTCAGTTTAAAAAGAACTTTATTATTAAAACGTATATAACTTTTATAAATATCTAGAACCACTTTTGACAACTCATTACTTAACTAGTATGATAAAGATAACGAATTTATATTTTATTTTATTAAATGATTTAAATTAATATTATATATATTTATACGCGTATTATACGTACATAGTTTTATACTTTTACTATACTTAAACTTTACCTTTACTTTATTTTTACTTTACTTTAACTTTAATAATTCACTTTAATAATTCATACTTTAATAATTCACTTTAATAATTCATACTTTAATAATTCACTTTAATAATTCATACTTTAATAATTCACTTTAATAATTCATACTTTAATAATTCACTTTAATAATTCATACTTTAATAATTCAAAAATCTATTATAAATAGAATTCATTAGGTTTCATTATTTCATAGAAACTTGAAAATATTTTTCTCTAAACTCTCTCAATCGATTTACATATATATATTTACTCCGTATTATTTCAAGATATTATTAGTATACATAAAATATTACGACGGAGTGCTGTTCGAGTGATTTCGAAATTGTTTTTCGAGTAGGATAGGATTAAGGAAATTATGGGTTATAGCTATGGAGGTGATTGAGTATGGTTCATGGGTATGCTCGTGAGGTCAATATAGTGTTTATCATTTCCGTTGCGTCTACGTACCTTTCCTGCAATATTGAATCTCAATATTGATACGTGAGTACTCATAATTTAACTTTTACATACTAATAGTGTATCCCTGACTAGTGCTCGAGTATTTAGGATTATGCATGCTTGTACTTTTGATATTGCCCTTAGATAGGTTAGGTTGAATCTTGAATTAGTTACACTTGCGGTTGAGATAAGGTATCAGATATGCATGTCCTTGGAAAGCTAGCGAAAAATTAAGAACTTTCCCTTTAGATATCGAATGGTTTCGATGAACGGATTAGAAGTTATAATCAATTGAATTTTCGATATTTTATTAAAAATGATTATTATTATCGTCGTTCTAGTTTTATCTTATTATTATCATTATTATTATCTTTATCAATAAAAGGGATTTATCATTAAAAATTGTTATTTTTTTATTACTATCGTTATTATCGTTAAAGTTATAATTAGTATTATTATTATTATCCAATTATTATTATTATTATTATTAGTATTATTATTATTATTATCATTATTAATATATATATCATTATTTAAAAATGGTTATTGTTATTGTTATTATTATTATTACTATATTATCATTAAGATAATTATTAGTATTATCGTTAATAATGTTATAGTAACTATCATTATTAATATTAGTGTAATTAAAACAAATATTTGTAACACCTAATTATTTTGATTACTATTATTATCATTATTATGAACACGATATAAAAGACGATTAAAAGCTATTAAACGAAACGATTAGGAAATAATGAGTAAGAGCATCATGATAAAATTAAAATATTATAAGATATTGATTTAGATAAAATTATCGTTCTTATTATTTTTATCATTACTATTATTATTAAAAGTATCATTAGTATTAAAACTATCATTTTAACAAAAATTATCATTTTAATAGAAATGTCATTGTTACTATAAAATATTATTATTATTATTATTTTAAATAGAATTATTATTTTAAAGATAATATTAAAAATTATCGTAAATATTAAAGTTATCATAATTAGAATTATCGTTTTATCATAATGTCATCTTAGTAATTATAAATATTGATATTTTTATAATAATAATTATTATTACAAAATAATACAACTTTTACTTACTATCATTATAGATATTATTTTATCAAATAAATATGTGATACAAACATATTTTACTACGTGTAATAACTTACTTTAATAATACCTATCATATTATCTTTATGATATTAAATGAACCTGGCCTATAAACTTTATTACTTAATATATATAAAAGTATATTTTATTATATAAATTTAATATATAATTTTATTTATTAATAAATAAATTATATTATTTACTCTAATAAATCTTTTAAAAATATAAAACGACGATATTTAAACTATATATTAATCATGTATAGATTTTTAGAAATTATTTTGAGTCAAATTTACTTTTGTTGACTTTTGCATATTAGTCTCGAGCATTTGGATTGTGGTACACTATGACTTGACCTAATTTGTTAGACAAATATTGACCAACACATAAATATATATAATTAATTTAGGTTCGTGAATCCGAGGCCAACCTTGCACTTGTTCAATGACGTTATATGTATTTTTACTACGAAATACAGTATGGTGAGTTTCATTTGTCTTTTTACCCTTTCTATTTTTGGGACTGAGAATACATGCGCTTTTATAAATGTTTGACAAAATAGACACAAGTAATTGAAACTACATTCTATGTTTGAATTATCGAAATCGAATATGCCCCTTTTTATTAAAGTCTGGTATTCTAAGAATTAGGGAATAGACACCCTAATTGATACGAATCCTAAAGATAGATCTATTGGGCCTAACAAACCCCATCCAAAGTACCGGATGCTTTAGTACTTCGAAATTTATATCATGTCCGAAGGAGGATCCCGGAATGATAGGGGATATTCTTATATGTATCTAGTTAATGTCGGTTACCAGGTGTTCACCATATGAATGATTATTTTTGTCTCTATGCATGGGACGTATATTTATGAGAACTGGAAATGAAATTCTTGTGGTCTATTAAAATGATGGAAATAAATGATTATGATAAACTAATGAACTCACCAACCTTTTGGTTGACACTTTAAAGCATGTTTATTCTCAGGTGTTAAAGAAATCTTCTGCTGTGCATTTGCTCATTTTAAAGATATTACTTGGAGTCTTTCATAGCATATTTCGAAGAACGTTGCATTCGAGTCATTGAGTTCATCAAAGATTATTATTAAATCAATTTATAGTTGGATAGTGGATATTATGAAATGGTATGCATGCCTGTCAATTTTTGATGTAAAGAAAGTTTGTCTTTTAAAAACGAATGCAATGTTTGTAAAATGTATTATATAGAGGTCAAATACCTCGCAATGTAATCAACTATTGTGAATATTTTATAATGTATATGAACGGGTCCTTTCAGTTGGTATCAGAGCGGTGGTCTTAGCGAACCAGGTCTGCAATAGTGTGTCAAACTGATAAGTCGATAGGATGAATTAGTGAGTCTAGACTTCGACCGTGACTGCATGTCAAAAGTTTTGCTTATCATTTTGTGTCGAAAATTAACTACTTATCATCCTCAGGAAATTACCTGCTTATCATTTTTAGTCTAAGACACTTCTTGCTGCATTGATTGCATGAATAGTGTATAGACAAAAATTCATATCTTAGCATATCTACTAAATCATATCTTATCGTATCTATTACTTTAAACTTTGCCTGACATATCCCGCAAAGTCCTCCGTAATCTACGAAATCTTTTGATCTATATATATATATATATATATTCTATGTAATTAGAATACCATCCGTTAGCCAAAATCATTTCATATCAAAAAAAAAAAAAATTCCTTTATCCAATCGTACGAAATGGAATTCGTCATCAGTTCAAGTCACTTAGATTCCGAAATGGAATCCCATTCAAGCTCCGAAAGCAGTGTGACCGGAATAGATCAACCAATCAATCATCACCTATTCTGGATGAATTGGGGATGGGTTCGTAGCCTCCTCAATCATTGGAGACAAGAAGAAGGTGATCCTTTCCATCCACCACATTGCCCTCTTAACGAAGAACCTGAAGCACTTACCGACGAACCTGTCCGAAACACCATTTTCTCGCTCATTTCCAGAGTATCTCGTCACGATTATATATTACATCAAATTTTAGATTTTATTTATCCGCTCGTCCGAACTAACAATCACCCCGGTGTAATAGAAGAAGTCAACGAGCTTCGCGCTCGGGTAGTGGCTTTGGAGAATATGGTGCAGAGATTACAAACACCAGCAACAGCATCAGCAGCATAACTAGTACCACCATCATCAACGCCAACAGTACCATTACCACCTCCAACCACAACCGCATCGTAAACCTCAACTTCACAATCTGTCCCACGAGCATCAACGTCATACGCACCATAGATACCAAGGAGTACCAACAACAATAACTGACGAAGTATTAATTCATAACTTCATTGGAGAAACATTCCGCGGCGATTATGTAATCTCTAAAGTCTTAGAGATTATCTAATCTAGCCCTAACCATAAATCAGTTAAGCAAACCAAAATGATAGAAGGAAGAGTAGAAACCCTGACAAAAATGGTGTGCGATTAACAAGCTAAACTTGCTTTACCAACAGCATCAACAGTACCGTCAGCGTTACCAGCATCGTCAGTACAGTCAACATCCGAATCAACAACACTGATAACATCACAAACTCCGTCAGTTCAAGAATCACTGTGGACATCATTACGAATCAATAACGTGTATATTGTATCAACGAGTTATGAAGAATTAACTCATTCCCTCTGAAGAAATTATATATATATATATATATATATATATATATATATATATATATATATATATATATATATATATATATATATATATATATATTGAAATAAATCTTTCCGTGCTAAGCTATTGTGTGTGAATCTTAACTACTCAGTTAATTCATATTACAAATATGCAATAATGTACGTCCTTCGGCCGCAACTTAACCAGCGTTAACTACAATCTCTGTTGCAATTCAACAAATTCCAATTCATAATAAATCAAGTATATATTTGATTTTACACTTTCATTATCGATGTACCCGAAACTTTTCAGATAACATCATTCGTACTTTGCGAAATTCACAAGAATTCCACGAACCGAACATCATACATCAACAAATAACGAAGTATTGATTCATAATTTCAATGTCATTAAAGAAATACTGCGTAAAAGTTATGTACTTTTTAAAGCCTTTAAGGATTATTCAATTCTAGTTTCAACCGTAAATCAAATGAGTTTAATTTAACATTAACTCATTAAATCTATGTTACATCTGAAGAAAATATACATATATATATTTTTATAAAGACTGTAATAAAATTCTTTTGTACAAAATATTAATTGTGAATTTTTTTTAACGGGTAGGTAATACCCGAGAGATATATAAATTCACAATTAATATGTTACATTCTTCGAATCTGATTCAGCAAATCATCCATTATATTCCCTACTTTCACAACAATATACATTCTTTTATAGAAATCAAAACAACCATACTCATTCAAAATTTAATTACATATTCTGATTTTGAAATCTCAAAATTCAACTTGAGATATGACCAAAATCATCACTCTTAGATCCTTACATCTTTCACAAGCTATATTTTGACTTCAAAACTGTGTTAGAATATCAAATGTATGTTAACGATTACAATCTGTGTTCAAACCCTTCGAAAATTTCTGAAGACACTTCGAATGATGAGCAATCGAGATGATGATCCAACCACATGTTACCCACAGTTATGTACCCGAAAAACTCTTGAAACCAAAGAAAAATTTTAAACAACGTATCCGCGTCAGATTCTTTGGCATTTATTAGCAAAAATAACTTTGCGACTCCTATTCAAAGTAGCCAGTTTTGTCACAGCTCCAGCAAGTCAACTTCGACTTTTCAGTCAAACTAACCTTATTATAACCTTGAGATATACACCATCGTTACCAGGGAACCTTTTACATTCCACCACATTATTAGCAGATGTACCAACAACTTTATTACCCTTTGACTTTAGCCTCTCCAAAAAGTCATTATAATTATTCATTGAAACCCCATCATTTACTCATTCGCATCTTGTAATGAGAATTGCCATACGAATCATTGGAAATTAGCAATCAGTATTTTGAAATCTCGCAGCATGTCTACGCCAACAGTTATATGTGTATATATAACGTCTATCTTCTGGACTAAATTTGAATGTGAAGTTTCTGAAAAACACTCCGAACTACGAATTGGTTCTCCGAAAATGGAAAAAAAAATGCTGATGAAGCAGCAAAAACTATAAACAACTTTAAATGGTAAAAGCTGGATGATAATGATGAAGTGTACTGGCAAAGCGCAGAAAAAGAGAAGTTTTGGAACTGGAAAACGGATTGAGCAAAGTAGGAAGGAGGCTGTGGACAAATTATAAAGACTGAACCTGACTTCAAAGGATCCAAATGATTCAGTACCTGCTGAAGTCATTAATGAATACCTTGCTCCTGACTCTAAACCCCTGCGGACAATATTCTTCATCATCCTCTGATATTAGAAATTCTAAAATATCATCATATCTTTCATTATAAATATCCTCCATATTTCTGAAGATATTTTCTTAATTTTTCTTATTTGAAATCATTTACCTCTTCGCGCTATCTGTATTACATCATAAAAGAAACTATTTTAGTTTCTAAATTCTGAAACATTCAAGTTTAAAATAGGAATATTTTGAGGTAATGTTGGGAACTGAAGCATGAATTAGTATAATATAATGACACTTGATCAATGTGATTATATTACAGTAAGTCATGCTGAGTTTCTAAATGGAACGTGATGATTCACAGATCATAACATCATCATGTGCCATGTTATACGACTCTTGTATTCTATTTAACCTCTAAAATATCAAGAAAATATTTCTTGATGATTCGGCCTTTTCCAAGGTATTCTAGTAATTTGACAAGTCAAGATCGTGCCATCACAATTTCCTTCCTAGAACATTAGTAATGTTCATTCCAAAATTCATATCTGTGAATTCTGGACCATTACAAGCGGTGCTTAATCGCAAGAAGAAGAAACGAAAGGACAAAACTCCGAAATAGAAATTGGGGTATAAATTGCAGCAAATAAAAGAGAGCATTAACTGTGAATGATAATGATTATAGAAGACAGAAGCAGAGACTTTGAAATATAAGGGAACATATAAAGTCCAACGACAAACCAAAAATTATAAACCATATATATCGATGCATATAGCAATATAAAGACACGGGAGAACTAGAAACACTATAAACCCAAGAGTATAGTAGAAGTAAATAGATTCTTCCGGCGGTAGATGAAAAAAAAGAATGACCGATATGAAAGTTAGAAGTATATTGAGAATCAGAACTGGATGGAGCATATTGATGAATACTTTAAAATATGAGTTGAGGGGGAAAGAATAGAAGGTGATGAAACATGACTAGGAACTTAGAAATCAATAGATTTAACTCACACAATGGCGAAATAAGTGAATCAAACCCTCTAGTGAATAGGTTAAGTTTTTTTTGATTAATTTAGTCAAACCACAACTAAATCAAGTGTGATTAGATCAACACCTAGAGCTATTATTCACCACCTGGGTGATTTGGATTGAGAGAGAGAATCAGAGGAGCTCACTAGATCTGAGTGTGTGTAACAAATGAGAGGCTTTACCTAAAATGAAGAACATAAGACTTTATATACCCCTGCTGTTGACTCACCCATACGATTCATTCATCATACGTACGAGTTGGCTTCATCAGCCGTACGGGTGATCACTCACTCGTGTCTTCTCATTTAGGTTCTAATTGTGACTTAGCTCAGCATCAACCGTGCGTATGAGCTTGTCAGCCGTACTAGTGAGGCTTCACTCGTACGTCTGACTAAGTCTAACATAGTCAAACATCTAAATCTCGTTCCTGCAGTTCCTGTAACCACATACAAACACGGATAGGATAATAACGAGCAATCATGGTGGCCTGTAAACTGTTGTACCTGCAATGGACGTGGGTAGATGTCTAGGGACTTGCATAAAATGCATCAACAGAAAGTGTGAGTTGTAAGGAAACGAAGGAGGTGAATTTATAAGAAAATCTCCGAAAGAACAATTAAAATGGACGATCACATTTAAAGAGGATCCTAATTCCCTTGAGTACCGGAGAGTCAAATCTTATTAAGAAGATTTTATTCAAATCCCTTAAAATCTGGGAATCAATCATATCTACGTCAAATGATAAGATGAATCTACACTTACTCATTTCACTCTTCTATGTTAGCTTCATTCGTACTCTTCATATAAATGGATTGTTTATCCAAATTATTCGCTGATGATAAAACTCTAATTTTCAGCCCGTATGCATCATGAAAACATACTTATTATCATTCACGACCTTTCCACTCAAATTTCGGGACGAAATTTCTTTAACGGGTAGGTACTGTGACAACCCAGAAATTTCCAACCAAATTTAAACTTTAATCTTTATATGTTTCCGACACGATAAGCAATATTTGTTAAGTTAAATTTCAAGAATTTTAAACTATGTTCATACATTCATTCAACCTCGACCAAGTTCCAACGATTCGCGAACCATTAAACGAATATGATTATATATGTATATGTGTATATATATTATAACTTGAAACGTAAACAAAATATTAGATTAAATACTTTATATGATTGTATCTGTTTCAAAATGTTTATCAATGGAATTAGAAGATAAGATTAAATGATTGAATTATCAGATATATTGAATTATGATTACAAGTCTCTGTTGAAAGGCCCACATTGATTTGAGAAATCTTTCCATTTTAACAATATTCGGAAAATGGTAAAGTGATTTATAAATAAGAACAAATTGTCAATCATTGAGAACTATACAAAGGATAGTGGAAGATTGAATCTCATAAAGACTCGATTGATCTTTTTAGTTTCAAACGTACAAAAACGTTTTCAGTTTAAAAAGAACTTTATTATTAAAACGTATATAACTTTTATAAATATCTAGAACCACTTTTGACAACTCATTACTTAACTAGTATGATAAAGATAACGAATTTATATTTTATTTTATTAAACAATTTAAATTAATATTATATATATTTATACGCGTATTATACGTACATAGTTTTATACTTTTACTATACTTAAACTTTACCTTTACTTTATTTTTACTTTACTTTAACTTTAATAATTCACTTTAATAATTCATACTTTAATAATTCACTTTAATAATTCATACTTTAATAATTCACTTTAATAATTCATACTTTAATAATTCACTTTAATAATTCATACTTTAATAATTCACTTTAATAATTCAAAAATCTATTATAAATAGAATTCATTAGGTTTCATTATTTCATAGAAACTTGAAAATATTTTTCTCTAAACTCTCTCAATCGATTTACATATATATATTTACTCCGTATTATTTTAAGATATTATTAGTATACATAAAATATTACGACGGAGTGCTGTCCGAGTGATTTCGAAATTGTTTTTCGAGTAGGATAGGATTAAGGAAATTATGGGTTATAGCTATGGAGGTGATTGAGTATGGTTCATGGGTATGCTCGTGAGGTCAATATAGTGTTTATCATTTCCGTTGCGTCTACGTACCTTTCCTGCAATATTGAATCTCAATATTGATACGTGAGTACTCATAATTTAACTTTTACATACTAATAGTGTATCCCTGACTAGTGCTCGAGTATTTAGGATTATGCATGCTTGTACTTTTGATATTGCCCTTAGACAGGTTAGGTTGAATCTTGAATTAGTTACACTTGCGGTTGAGATAAGGTATAAGATATGCATGTCCTTGGAAAGCTAGCGAAAAATTAAGAACTTTTCCTTTAGATATCGAATGGTTTCGATGAACGGATTAGAAGTTATAATCAATTGAATTTTCGATATTTTATTAAAAATGATTATTATTATCGTCGTTCTAGTTTTATCTTATTATTATCATTATTATTATCTTTATCAATAAAAGGGATTTATCATTAAAAATTGTTATTTTTTTTATTACTATCGTTATTATCGTTAAAGTTATAATTAGTATTATTATTATTATCTAATTATTATTATTATTATTATTATTATTATTATTAGTATTATTATTATTATTATTATTATCATTATTAATATATATATCATTATTTAGAAATGGTTATTGTTATTGTTATTATTATTATTACTATATTATCATTAAGATAATTATTAGTATTATCGTTAATAATGTTATAGTAACTATCATTATTAATATTAGTGTAATTAAAACAAATATTTGTAACACCTAATTATTTTGATTACTATTATTATCATTATTATGAACACGATATAAAAGACGATTAAAAGCTATTAAACGAAACGATTAGGAAATAATGAGTAAGAGTATCATGATGAAATTAAAATATTATAAGATATTGATTTAGATAAAATTATCGTTCTTATTATTTTTATCATTACTATTATTATTAAAAGTATCATTAGTATTAAAACTATCATTTTAACAAAAATTATCATTTTAATAGAAATGTCATTGTTACTATAAAATATTATTATTATTATTATTTTAAATAGAATTATTATTTTAAAGATAATATTAAAAATTATCGTAAATATTAAAGTTATCATAATTAGAATTATCGTTTTATCATAATGTCATCTTAGTAATTATAAATATTGATATTTTTATAATAATAATTATTATTACAAAATAATACAACTTTTACTTACTATCATTATAGATATTATTTTATCAAATAAATATGTGATACAAACATATTTTACTACGTGTAATAACTTACTTTAATAATACCTATCATATTATCTTTATGATATTAAATGAACCTGGCCTATAAATTTTATTACTTAATATATATAAAAGTATATTTTATTATATAAATTTAATATAAAATTTTATTTATTAATAAATAAATTATATTATTTACTCTAATAAATCTTTTAAAAATATTTAAAAATATAAAACGACGATATTTAAACTATATATTAATCATGTATAGATTTTTGGAAATTATTTTGAGTCAAATTTACTTTTGTTGACTTTTGCATATTAGTCTCGAGCATTAGGATTATGGTGCACTATGACTTGACCTAATTTGTTAGACAAATATTGACCAACACATAAATATATATAATTAATTTAGGTTCGTGAATCCGAGGCCAACCTTGCACTTGTTCAATGACGTTATATGTATTTTTACTACGAAATACAGTATGGTGAGTTTCATTTGTCTTTTTACCATTTATATTTTTGGGACTGAGAATACATGTGTAACAACCCAACTTTTTCCGTTACTTTAGTTAACTGTCCGTTAGTTAGTTAATGGAACTTACGTGATTTTTTTTTTGTATTTAAAGAAATTAAATGCGTACTTGATCCTTAGTGAATTACTTGAATTAATATGTTATATTAATTAGTAAACTTAATTCGGTTGACGAATTAAACTAGAAACGACACGATTAAAGTTAATCGCCTAGAAAACTTTTCAGTTAACGGAACTCAGAAAAACGATAGAATAATTATTGTTAATAATTATTGAACTTACGAAAGAAATTTAATTTATTATTTACTTAATGAATTAAACACGGTGATTTTGTTTCAACGACTAGTTAATGTTCCGGAGATTCGGTACGGTTAACGGCACTCGAAACGAACCACGCGCGAACGAGCTTTTACACAAAACGAGTCCGAGACCCGAGCCCGAGGCCACATGGCCGTGACCTCATACATCATATCCTAAAATATCTCATATTAGTCAAAAGAAGGTGGCCATTATATCTTAAAATATATTATATTAGTCAAAAGAAGGTGGCCATTATATCATAAAATATCTTATATTAGTCAAAAAGAGGAGGCCATTAGTAGGTAATCCCATAATTTTTTTTAGACATATGCATCACCTTTTACATGTAAAACTAGTAATCAGAAAATAAAGAGTTAAATGGTGCATCATATCTCATGAATACTCACCATCATCGATCATCTTTTCTTCAAGAACACCCTCGATGTTTGCTTGATCGTTAAATTGATCGCATATCCGTGTTCCTCTCGACGAGCCCTACGTATCTATACCAACAATTGTATAATTAGGGTAAGATCTAAAAACTCTATTTTTCCAGATTTAATTGTTTATCATATGATTTAGATGTTCTATTGCTCAATTGGTCGCGTTTGTACATGTATTTAGTCGTTATATTGTTCGAATTACGAGTTAGGGTTTAATCACGAATTGTATTTATATGCTAATGATTTTGTGACTTTGTTTTATATAATTGAAAAGTGTTTATATGGATAGCTATCGAAAAACTATTGATTTTAGGCTTTGGATTCGCTTGATTTCGTTTCCGGATGATCAAGTTATGTCCATTTGAAATTAACGTTGTGTTTTTGTTGTGTAATCAGAAATCTGGGTTTGATAGACCACGAATTGGCTTGTGAAACTTATACCAATGGAAAGATAATTTAAAAACACACACTTTAGACTAGGATATCATGTCGTTTGCTCATGTGAAACTCGAGTTATGCTTGAATTAGTGTAAAAGTAGTTTTATACAGCGCTTGCATGAAAACGACCTTGTATAATAAGATGTGTTAACTTCTGTGATTAAATCTTTGCATATTTGAAATCTACTCAAAAATTACTTCATCTTTCATGTAGATATCATAGGCTAATTGTATTTAGATCTTTGGATAATCGCGTGCCAATGTGACTAGCGAGACTAGAATCGAATATGTAAATTGCTCCCTGTTTTATACTCTGAGGATTGTGTTTATTGAATGAGCATGTAAGCTTATGGAATATGAATTTTAACATGATATGTGACTTATTTTTAGTTTATGTCAATCTCTGAAACCTTATGCATTGGGCACAATAGAGCCATACTTTGTGTAAATTCTGATTGAGCTGAAAAACCGAATATTCAACTTGCATGAATAAACTGTACAAATTGGCTAAACCAAAATTGCTCGATTTTTGAAATGTGTTAGTTTAACTTGTTTGTGAACTATGTCCACTGGTCTTGTATCAATTTCATGTTCCTAACTCCGGTTATAGCCGAAACCAAATCAATGCGCGGTCAGAAACTGACTTGGTGAACCCCAAATGTACCCCTTCTGATTTCTGACTTTTAATTATCGTATGAGACCCTATCCGGACTTTTTGGAATTGATTTTAAGTATATTTACGATCTGGAGTTTGCCATGTTTGCATGAATTATGTACCATGAGATAATATGCTAAGTATGCTACGTGTTCATGAATTTTGTGCACAACGATAAACTGAAATTGTGAAAATGATTATTCATGACCTGAAACGTGTTGTTTGACTTAGGTTTGACATGTTGACCCATATTTGACATGAACCAACTGATTTTTACTTTAGTTGACTACTTTGACCAAGTCTGACTTTCGGTTTGACTTCGGTTGACTTTGTTTGACTTGCATGAATTAGTTGACTGTATGTTGACTTATACTTTGAAACGCGTCGATTCGAGCAATAAAACAACTTATACTATGAAACCACACTTGTTTAAGACATATTTATTGACCAACCTAAATACATATACTTAGGTTGCATTACTCGGCTATAAACCGTACAAGTAAATTGTCCACTTTTCAATCCGAGCTTTATTCAAAGGTGAGTCTACAGTCCCACTTTTTACATGTTTTCAGGGATGAGAATACATGCTGTTATACTTATATTATCAAATGCTTTTTGTATTGACACGAGTACTATATCTGCATATTGAGTTTGTACACAAAGCCTCTAGCTTGAATACTTTAAATACCATCGGTGTAGGCACAATTTAGATGGACGGATCCGTTAGGTTGACAACCTCACCCACTATAAAAACTGTGGTGCATTTATTTTGAACATAATACATTCGTACAAGTGTATAACATTTTTATGAGGTAAAGGCGGGTATAGTGGATTCTATACTCGGGTCATTGCTAGTATTCAGGTGCTCATAGATTATGCAAACGTTTCGCAACTTGGAGTTGTACTTGTAAAATCTTGTGGTCAAGGAACTTAAACTATTTTCTGATAACTGTTTTTAGATACTATACAACGTTATTTAAAATTGTGGTTTACGAACAAATGAAATAAAACTTGACATGGTATTGTCTACGAATATTTGAAACTTGACATGGTATTGTCTACAAATGATTGAAACTTGACATGGTAGTGTCAACAAACTTTTGAAATGGGACACAGAGTTGTCTACAAACTTTAAACATTGAACCTTGGTGGTCTTCCACTAATAACCGTTTTCGAAATGTATTTCTTAAACATACTGTATTGTTTACCTAAAACCTGTAGATTCACTCAACATTGTTGTTGATCCGTTTTGCGTGTTTTATTCTCAGGTATTAATTGCTTCCGCTGTAGAATATTGCTGTCACGTAGAAGTCAAGCCAAGCACTGGGACCAGAGTTAACATTCCGTTAAAGGGATTTTTGACGGGGTGTTACATTTGGTATCAGAGCTTTGGCTATAGGGAACTAGGATACATTAGTGTGTCTAACCGTAGGACGCATTAGTGAAGTCTAGTCTATAGCCGTGTGTCTTGGACGACTTTTATGCACCGTACTTACACTGTATGTGTCACTATACTACATGTAGAGCTACACATTACATCACGTACATATACACCTTACACTCATATGATATGGAATTGAACTGAACACCATACTACAAAACACATACGTACACGTGACGCGAGATTTAACTAAATTAAGTTGATTACGCCATCTTGAACTTATGGAGTGATGTCGAATGGAAATGTGAGATAGCGTAATGTAATGACCGGGATTACATTACGGTAACTCATATAGAAGTTCCGACACCGCAAAATAAGGAATTGGGAGCGAGTCAAGTAGGTTACTTGGATAAACAACGTTTAGAACAAACCGTGTAATCTCAAATGCAAGTAGAAACTTACACTATGCAAACTAATTGTTATTATAACTTATAAGTAACTTGTAATCATGACACAACTCTTCACTGCTCGACGCCGTCCGTTCCCACCGACCACTACTTGTCACAACAAAGACACTACTTGGACACACTCGTCATCTTATACCACTACCCAATACTGTTTATCACTGCTAACTACTACTCAACACCGCCTCTCACTACTAGTCGCGACCGATCACTACTTCTCACTGCTTATCATTTTTGATCCACCGACATCTTACTGTAATTATTACACCGATTATATATAGACTAATCCTGTCGCTATCATACTTATTATATTTGATTTTGTCTGATATATTTCCTAAATTTCCTCCGTAAATTACGGAAATCTTTTTGCTATATACACGTATTCAAGGAGACGAATATATCATCCAACATTCAATTCATATCAAACCTTATTCCAAACACATAATATGGATTTCTTATCTGATTCCTCGAACTCCATGGACAGCGTAACCGGAACGAATGAACCTATTAGCCATCATCTTTTCTGGATGAATTGGGGGTGGGTTCGTAGTCGACTTAATCAATGGAGGCGAGAAGAAGGCGATCCCTTCCACCAACCGAATTCACCTATTGGCGAAGAACCTGAAGCACTTACAGGCGAACCAGTTCGGAATACTATTTTCACCCTCATTTCCAGAATATCCCGTCACGAATATATAATATCTAGAATTCTAGATCTTATTCATCCACTCGTCCGAACTGCCAATCATCCCGGAATAGTGGAAGAAGTCAATGAGCTTCGCGCTCGAGTAGTGGCTCTAGAGAATATGGTGCGAAATCTAAGAGCATCAGCAGCACCAGCAGCATAACCAGCACCACCAGTACCATCAACATTACCACCAACAGCATCAGCTTCACCAACAACAACATCCGCATCCCACACCCCAACATCACACTCGGTACTTCGGATATCAACATCATAAGCCCCATAGATACCAAGGAATATTATTAATTGTGAGTTAAGATGTATTGACTCATTCTTCCTTGAAAAAAAAATTATATATGTATACTTTATATAAATATATGGTTTGGAACAATAATAAATCTTTTCGTACTAAGCTATTACGTGTGAATCTTAACTAGTATGTGCTACTTGGTTAAATCATATCATTAATATACTATGATGTACATCCTTCGTTAATGACGTAACAATCATTAATCACTGCTTCAGCACAATAAACTCCATTTCATAATAAACTAAGTGTATTATTCAAATACATGTTTGATTTTTCACTTCTATTTTCGATGTACTCGAAACTTTCTAGAAAACATTATTCGTGCCTTGTAAATTTCACAAGAACTCCACGAGCATCAATATCATATACCGAGGTATATCAATAAACAATGAACGATGAAGTATTGATTCATAACTTCATTAGCGAAATATTTCGCGACAATTATGAAATCTCTAAGGCTTTGGAGATTATCTTCAACCGTAAATCAAATGCGTTTAATATTATATTAACTCATTAAATCCATGATTACATCTGAAGAATATATACGAATATACATCTTCATAAAGATTGTAATTAAAAACCCTTATGTAGAAACTGTAAATTGTAAAAATATTTAACGGGTAGGTAAAACCCGAGAAATATTTATATCTCACATTAATATGTTACATTATACATTCTTCAAATTCTGATTCAATAATCAGTAACTATACTAATTACACTCACAAGATATGTGTATCCGTTCACTAAAGAACAACTACTACATATTCTGATTTTGACGTATCAGAATCTAAGTAAAGCTTTAGCACGTGTTATCTTCCTAAAGATCACTACATTCATGAATTATATTCATTTGTATTCCATGATGAATTATCACATCAAACCATTGGAATTATCATTCATTACTTTTGAAATAAACAACGCCTATTCGTCAACCATTAGATTCGTTAACGATTACAATCAGCGTTTAATCATCTAAAAATAAAATCTCTTAAAACCATCTCGGATTGATAACCAACGATTCAGATTCGTTAACCTTGAGAATGCTGACGAAGCAGCAAAAGCTATAGATGGTCTTAATGGCCAAAAGTTTGATGATAAAGAATAACGTATTGAAAAAGCTCAGATTTGGAACTGAAAAACGGATTGAGCTAACCATGAAGGAGACCAAGGACAAATACAAGGACCAAACCTTATATTCAAAGAATCCAGGTAATTCTGGATCCGATGATATCTTTAGAGAATATCTTGCTCCGAAGTCATGCTGAATTTCTAATGGAAGATGATGATTCACAGACCTTACAATCATCATGAACCATGTTACATAACTCTTTCATTCTATTTAACTACTAAACATATCAAGGAAATATATTTCTTGATGATTCAGTCTTTTTCGAATATTCTGGTAATTTGACAAATCAAATCGTGCTATTACCTTTCCTTTCTACCTTGTATATTATGATCATTCGAAACTCCATACCTACGAATTCTGGACCATTACTTGCTTGATTTAAAGTCGAGAAGAGAAAACAAGGTGAAAACGGATACTATGACGATGAACAGCGAATGTTTCTGCATCATCATCGGCTATTGATCCATATTATTTGACCATGTATACAAGAACAAGTTGAAGATCTTCTTGGATAAAAAGCACGAGTCTTCGAAAAATAGGTCAGAATATAAAAGATAACAAACATGGAAGATCATAAACCATTTATATCAATAAGTATTGAAAAACAGAGGAGTGGTAGAATTAAAAATACTGTCACCCCTAGAGCATTATAGAAGAACAGAGATTCTTCTGGTGGTAGATTAAAAAGAAGAATGACTGTATACACAGTCAAAATAGTAACGAAAATCAAGAGCGGATGAAGCATCTTCACAAAATTTTCGAAAATAGAATCTTGAAAGTAAGAAGATTGAGGTTGAGAAAATAAGGCCGCAGAGATGATTAATTTATATCAGAACTTTTTACCATAGCAACGCGTCAGCCGATTAAGATAATCGTATTAAATTAAAAAGAAAAGGATTCTAATTTCCTTAATTATCGGGATTCAAATCTCACAGATTTCAAACGATTATATTCAAATCCCTTGAATTTAGGAGAATCAATAGTGATTACATCGAAAAGTCAAGGCGGACAACTATTACTTCAATACATCCATTAGTGACATATTCAGTCGTATTTTTACACGTAACCAAATCATTTCATTCATATTCTTGATGATAAGAAATTCTATACACTTAACTGGTATTCATTACGAAATCGAACGGACCTTAGAAGTCCATCCGTATAGAGATCTCGAAAGATTATTTAATCTTATAATATTATTTGACGAAACAATCGTATATGACCAAATTCTTTTATTAAAAGAATCTATGAAGGCTTACGTCTGGAAAGACAAACTATTCAAGCCAAGTATGAACTTTATTTGCAAACTTCGTTATAGAATTCAAGCTCACGTTGAAACGTGGATTTCTAATGATACGAAAATATTTTATTTTCATCAAAAACTGCCATCATCCAAATTTCGGGACGAAATTTCAATAACGGTGAGGTAATGTAACAACCCAACTTTTTCCGTTACTTTAGTTAACTATCCGTTAGTTAGTTAATGGAACTTACGTGATTTTTTTTTTTGTATTTAAAGAAATTAAATGCGTACTTGATCCTTAGTGAATTACTTGAATTAATATGTTATATTAATTAGTAAACTTAATTCGGTTGACGAATTAAACTAGAAACGACACGATTAAAGTTAATCGCCTAGAAAACTTTTCAGTTAACGGAACTCAGAAAAACGATAGAATAATTATTGTTAATAATTATTGAACTTACGAAAGAAATTTAATTTATTATTTACTTAATGAATTAAACACGGTGATTTTGTTTCAACGACTAGTTAATGTTCCGGAGATTCGGTACGGTTAACGGCACTCGAAACGAACCACGCGCGAACGAGCTTTTACACAAAACGAGTCCGAGACCCGAGCCCGAGGCCACATGGCCGTGACCTCATACATCATATCCTAAAATATCTCATATTAGTCAAAAGAAGGTGGCCATTATATCTTAAAATATATTATATTAGTCAAAAGAAGGTGGCCATTATATCATAAAATATCTTATGTTAGTCAAAAAGAGGAGGCCATTAGTAGGTAATCTCATAATTTTTTTTAGACATATGCATCACCTTTTACATGTAAAACTAGTAATCAGAAAATAAAGAGTTAAATGGTGCATCATATCTCATGAATACTCACCATCATCGATCATCTTTTCTTCAAGAACACCCTCGATGTTTGCTTGATCGTTAAATTGATCGCATATCCGTGTTCCTCTCGACGAGCCCTACGTATCTATACCAACAATTGTATGATTAGGGTAAGATCTAAAAACTCTATTTTTCCAGATTTAATTGTTTATCATATGATTTAGATGTTCTATTGCTCAATTGGTCGTGTTTGTACATGTATTTAGTCGTTATATTGTTCGAATTACGAGTTAGGGTTTAATCACGAATTGTATTTATATGCTACTGATTTTGTGACTTTGTTTTATATAATTTAAAAGTGTTTATATGGATAGCTATCAAAAAACTATTGATTTTAGGCTTTGGATTCGCTTGATTTCGTTTCCGGATGATCAAGTTATGTCCATTTGAAATTAACGTTGTGTTTTTGTTGTGTAATCAGAAATTTGGGTTTGATAGACCACGAATTGGCTTGTGAAACTTATACCACTGGAAATATAATTTAAAAACACACACTTTAGACTAGGATATCATGTCGTTTGCTCATGTGAAACTCGAGTTATGCTTGAATTAGTGTAAAAGTAGTTTTATACAACGCTTGCATGAAAACGACCTTGTATAATAAGATGTGTTAACTTCTGTGATTAAATCTTTGCATATTTGAAATCTACTCAAAAATTACTTCATCTTTCATGTAGATATCATAGGCTAATTGTATTTAGATCTTTGGATAATCGCGTGCCAATGTGACTAGCGAGACTAGAATCGAATTTGTAAATTGCTCCCTGTTTTATACTCTGAGGATTGTGTTTATTGAATGAGCATGTAAGCTTATGGAATATGAATTTTAACATGATATGTGACTTATTTTTAGTTTATGTCAATCTCTGAAACCTTATGCATTGGGCACAATAGAGCCATACTTTGTGTAAATTCTGATTGAGCTGAAAAACCGAATATTCAACTTGCATGAATAAACTGTACAAATTGGCTAAACCAAAATTGCTCGATTTTTGAAATGTGTTAGTTTAACTTGTTTGTGAACTATGTCCACTGGTCTTGTATCAATTTCATGTTCCTAACCCGGTTATAGCCGAAACCAAATCAGTGCGCGGTCAGAAACTGACTTGGTGAACCCCAAATGTACCCCTTCTGATTTCTGACTTTTAATTATCGTATGAGACCCTAGCTGGACTTTTTGGAATCGATTTTAAGTATATTTACGATCTGGAGTTTTCCATGTTTGCATGAATTATGTACCATGAGATAATATGCTAAGTATGCTACGTGTTCATGAATTTTGTGCACAACGATAAACTGAAATTGTGAAAATGATTATTCATGACCTGAAACGTGTTGTTTGACTTAGGTTTGACATGTTGACCCATATTTGACATGAACCAACTGATGTTTACTTTAGTTGACTACTTTGACCAAGTTTGACTTTCGGTTTGACTTCGGTTGACTTTGTTTGACTTGCATGAATTAGTTGACTGTATGTTGACTTCTACTTTGAAACGCGTCGATTCGAGCAATAAAACAACTTATACTATGAAACCACACTTGTTTAAGACATATTTATTGACCAACCTAAATACATATACTTAGGTTGCATTACTCGGCTATAAACCGTACAAGTAAATTGTCCACTTTTCAATCCGAGCTTTATTCAAAGGTGAGTCTACAGTCCCACTTTTTACATGTTTTCAGGGATGAGAATACATGCTGTTATACTTATATTATCAAATGCTTTTTGTATTGACACGAGTACAATATCTGCATATTGATTTTGTACACAAAGCCTCTAGCTTGAATACTTTAAATACCATCGGTGTAGGCACAATTTAGATGGACGGATCCGTTAGGTTGACAACCTCACCCACTATAAAAACTGTGGTGCATTTATTTTGAACATAATACATTCGTACAAGTGTATAACATTTTTATGAGGTAAAGGCGGGTATAGTGGATTCTATACTCGGGTCATTGCTAGTATTCAGGTGCTCATAGATTATGCAAACGTTTCGCAACTTGGAGTTGTACTTGTAAAATCTCGTGGTCAAGGAACTTAAACTATTTTCTGATAACTGTTTTTAGATACTATACAACGTTATTTAAAATTGTGGTTTACGAACAAATGAAATAAAACTTGACATGGTATTGTCTACGAATATTTGAAACTTGACATGGTATTGTCTACAAATGATTGAAACTTGACATGGTAGTGTCAATAAACTTTTGAAATGGGACACAGAGTTGTCTACAAACTTTTAACATTGAACCTTGGTGGTCTTCCACTAATAACCGTTTTCGAAATGTATTTCTTAAACATACTGTATTGTTTACCTAAAACCTGTAGATTCACTCAACATTGTTGTTGATCCATTTTGCGTGTTTTATTCTCAGGTATTAATTGCTTCCGCTGTAGAATATTGCTGTCACGTAGAAGTCAAGCCAAGCACTGGGACCAGAGTTAACATTCCGTTAAAGGGATTTTTGACTGGGTGTTACATTTGGTATCAGAGCTTTGGCTATAGGGAACTAGGATACATTAGTGTGTCTAACCGTAGGACGCATTAGTGAAGTCTAGTCTATAGCCGTGTGTCTTGGACGACTTTTATGCACCGTACTTACACTGTATGTGTCACTATGCTACATGTAGAGCTACACATTACATCATGTACATATACACCTTACACTCATATGATATGGAATTGAACTGAACACCATACTACATGTAACATCCCGCATTTTTCCGTTAAATTATTTTAACGCCCGTCTTTTTTTTTTTAAATAATACCTTTCGTTATTTAAATTCGTAGTTTCCGTTGACTAACGTTCATAATAATTCCGTCATTTAATTATAACATCTCTCGTTAACTTGCGTTTTAAAAATATTCGATCGGTTAAATCCCGCACCCGCTTCTAAACTCGAGGGACTAAAATTGACACAGGGCAAACTAGTTGACTAGGTCAACTAGTCCACCCCAATCACCACCATTCAATCACCTCCATCTCTCTCTCTTTCTCTCTAGCAAGAACACACACACACAAACACCCAATTCAATCATTCATCATCTAAATTCGATCTAGGAGGCTTACAACAAAACAAATTACATATTTGGAATCCTCTCTTCATCCTCTACATTTTGATACCAATATCATCAAGTTTGGGTAACATTTCTAAAACTCTAGATTTCTCTAAATTCGTGTTTTTGACTTGAAATGGTGTTAGTTAGTGTCTATGGCTCATTGTGATGTCGTGTATGTAATTTGTATGCTCGATTTGTTGTTTTTGGTGTAACTAGCTTGAATATGAAAATTGCTTGCTTAATCTTTGATTTTGGATGATTAAAAGTTGTTTAATTGTTAAAGTTCATGTATTAAATGTGTTACTAGCATCATTAACTTCAAATTGATGTGTAGGTTGATTTGTAAAACTTCATAAACTTGATTAGTGATTTTGGTGATCTTGGATTAGGGTTTGATAAGCTTTATATGAACTTTTGGTGCATCAAATGCTATGAATTGTTGTTGATAAGTGTTTAGTTGCAATGTGTGTTTGATTACCTTCGAAACGGCATATCATACATGTAAATTGGTTGCCCGAATCATGAAATGCATTTTTAGAACTTGAAACTTTGATTATGAACGTTTAATGCGGTTTTGGGTTGTTGTAAGTGTTGAATTGCTTGATGAAATGTGTCTAGGTGTTCTCCTCGTCAAATTACCTTTCCGATGATATAAGATACATGTTCTAATTGTTTACGGATCATAAAATGTGGTTATCTGGTTTTTAGCTCGTGCATACTTGTGAAAAACTGACCAGAATTCTCTGCCCAGATGGTGGCGCGGCGCGCCCCATCCCCGCGCGGCGCGCGGATTGGCCTGGTCAGATTCTGACCTCTTTGTCCCATTTCACGTGAAATGTTTGACTAGCTACCGACCTCCGATTCACATGAAACTTGTTCTAATATACTTGTATATGAATAATTAGCATAGAAAAATAGTCCGGGACCCGACCCGAACATGTTGACTTTTTCGTTGACTTTGACCCGACCAAGTTTGACTTTTTGTCAAACTTAACCAATTAATTATGCAATCTTTCTAACATGATTCTATACTTGTATCTTGCATGGAACTTGACAATTTTCCTCACATGCTACATAATCGAGTCGTGTCGAGCCATAGGACTAATTGAACATCTTTGACCGTTTGTGCTTACCGATATTGATGTAACCTATATGTTTAGGTCAAGACTAGCTTTGTCTTTGCACGCGTTTACTTGTTGAAGTACTTTATTAACTCTCGCGCTCAAGGTGAGATCATAGTCCCACTTTTTAATCACTTTTATTCTTTACATCGTGGGCTGAGAAACACATACATTTCATACTTATTTACTTTTCATGCTTTTACATTGTGAACAATACGAATACAAGGATGCATACGAGTTTGAACAAAAGTCCTCAATCCAATTATCATTAGTTCCACTTGCAGGGTGTAAGTGTAAGCGTGTAATTATGTTGTGTGGCCATACGGGTTTAACAAACCCTCATTCAGACGGTTCGCTACCGTTAGTGAATGAAATATAATTTCAACAATGTATTGTGTAAGTTCTAACACTAAATTCAAAATTCAGAGGGAAGATTCGGTTAAGCCTTGATAATTGGGTGCTCGTGATACAAATACTATTTTGGAATGTGAACGATTTTGGTTGAGCAATTCTTAAAGAACCTTGTGGTTCAATACAATTTACTTACTAAACCTATGATTTCACCAACGTTTTCGTTGACAGATTTCTATGTTTTTCTCAGGTCTTGCACGATATGTGATACATGCTTCCGCTCATTATTTGATACTTGCATCGGATGTCGAGTATACATGCTTTTCATGGAGCGTCTTTTGACTTTACTTTAAACCGTGTCGCCTAGATTTCAATCGTACTTATAACGTTGTAACTTAACTTTTGGTTGAACAATTCTTGTAAACTTTGAAACAATCTTTATTTTGAAATGAAGGCGACATATTTTGGTCAAACGTTATCTTAAAGACTTATAATCAGGTAATGGGACCCACGTAGCCGACGCCGTCACTTGACGATTTGTCGGGGTCGCTACAAGTGGTATCAGAGCCTTGGTTGTAGGGATTTAGAGTTCATTTGTGTCCACCCCGAGTCATAGGGTACATAGGTGAATCTAGACTACAACCGGCATATAGACTGAAGTAGGAATTACTTGACTATTTGTGCATTTATACTCGAACTCTTCTATCATATCTAACTCGTATTCGATCTTGATCTTACGTTGATAAATTTTGTTGACGCGCCACCTTGACTTTATGAAGTAATGTTAAATGCACATGAGAATCAGGGTAATATAATTTCCGGGATTATATTACGGTGATTCACATGGACGTTCCGACATTATGACATAAAGAATTTAGGGTGAGTCAAGGAAAATTTTCTCTCTATCCTTATTCCTTACTCCGGTTAGTATTGTTGAAAATACTAACCAACGATATTCTTGTGTCATGAAGGAACAATGGCTCGTCGACGCGCTCCTCCCGAAACTCCCGAACAAGCCCTCCAACGTATGATAGCCACTGTCGTGGATGCGGCCATGGCCGGTCACTCCTCCAACAACAACAATAACAACAATCATCACAACAACAGCAATGGAGCCGGAAATTCCAACGAAGGATGCTCCTATAAGAATTTCATGGGGTGCAAACCTCACACTTTTGATGGAACCGGGGGACCGGTTGTGCTCACCCGATGGTTTGAGCAAACGGAAGCCGTCTTTAGCATAAGCGGTTGTCGAGACCAAGACAAGGTTAGATATTCCACTCACACCTTCGCCGGTATCGCTCTCACATGGTGGAATTCGTATGTACAATCGGTGGGTATCCACGAAGCCCACGCTCTCTCTTGGGCCGACTTAAGAGGAAAGATGATCACCGAATATTTTCCTCGCGAAGAAACCCGAAGGCTCGAACAAGAGCTAAGAGCTCTGAAAGCGGTCGGGAACGACCTTAAGGCCTATAATCAACGATTCTCCGAACTTGCTTTGATGTGCCCAAATCTTGTGAACCCCGAATCTTTAAGGGTTGAACTTTACATGGATGGTCTCCCCAAGAGCATCAAACAAGGAGTAATATCATCCAAACCCGCTAACCACCAAGAGGCTTTGAATATGGCCCGCCAATTGATTGAAACAGTGGACGAAATTGAAGTGCCGGCACCTAAAGCCGAGGATAAATCGGGTGACAACAAAAGAAAATGGGAAGCCCCCCAATCAAGCAATTACAACAACCCCGCCAAGAAGCCCTTCATCCCCAATGGCAAGAAAGGTTATACCGGACACCTACCGTATTGTAACGAGTGCTACAAACATCATTTAGGTGAATGTGGCAAACCATTTTGCTTGAAGTGTCAAAGAAGTGGCCATGTAGCCCACGATTGTAGGAATACCACTCCCGTCGCTCAAAAGGAGCACAATGCACCCAAGACGGGTGTTTGTTTTGAATGTGGCCAACCGGGTCATTTTAGGAGTGCGTGCCCAAATAAGAAAATCGACCCCAACGCACGCCGTTAAACTTTCAACATCAACGCCTAGGATGCCCGAGACGACGATGGACTAGTCACGGGTATGTTTCTTCTCGAAATTCTCACGTTTCATGTTTATTCGATTCGGTCACCGTTAGACGTTTTATAAACAAGACTTTGACTCGTACCCTTTGCACTCCACTTTTTTTTTCCCTAGACACTACGTAGGCAATTTAAGTGACCAACGAAAAATATTGTGTGCCTATAAATTTTATTGGAGGATATACATTAAGACTTTTGACTTGACACCTATAGAACTAGGGAGCTCGGAACCTATTCGTTAAAAAAAAAAAAAAAAAAAAAAAAAAAAAAAAAAGTTTTCCCATCGTCTTGTATAGATTATTGTGAACTGAGTAATTTTCGGTTGGAAACCGATACCCTCTCCCTCGCATCCATGACCTCATGATTTCTTGCATGAATCCCGTGTGTATTCCAAAACGACCTCCGTTCCGGTTATCATCAATTGGGGGTTAAGGGAGACAATGTCTCCTGAGTCTTTTCCGAACTCGCAACGTTAGTTGTAAATCCCTCTTAGTACCATTCGATTTATCCAAGGCTCGTCCGTATCCATAAACCTCCTAAACCACGTATGCAAACTTATCTAGACAAATCTGTTATCGTATTTATAGATGACATCTTAACTTATTCAAGTAAAGAAGGAAAACGAACAACATCACCATCTTACGCTCGAACTTTTGAGAAAAGAGCAACTCTATACCAAATTCTCCAAGTGAGAATTTCTGTTGAACGAAGTCCAATTTTCTAGACCATAATGTTAATGGTCAAGGCATTTCAATCAATCTCGAAATCAAGCCACATGTAATCAGGAAACTCTCCCCACTCAGACTTGTATTCGTAAAATCTTAGATCTCGTCTGTTACTACCGAAGATTCATTTCTGACTTTTCTCGTGTTACACGACTTTTAAACTCGTGAACTCACTAAGGAAAAACTATAAACCTCTCCGTGTTCGAGCCTTGAGCGTGATTCGTCACACCAACATTTCTAGTTAAATTCGTTATTTTGCACGAAGAAGTCGAATACTAAATTGTGGACCCGATCAATTTTCTCGTCATCACTTACCACACTACACACCTCTGATATTTCACCGTTACCGTCTGATATTACTGGAATTTAAGATAACACACAATCCAACGATATTTCACTCTTCTTTGACTTAACGCCCTTGTGTTTCTGATAATCGGCCAACTATTATTCAACCCCGAACTATACAACTACGTGTACTATCTCGTTTCTCTTTCAGACTTCAACTTTTGACAACTAGAGGCACGTTATGGCAACCTCGAGATGTAAGCTCATCCTATTCAAAGTTCTCATTTCGCTCCTATCTTTATCGCTCGCACTTCCGTATAAGGAAACTTTTGTAACATTTCTCAATGGATAGAGAAACTCTTCATATTACATTAGTATTCGCCACGAGGGTGAATAGTCCTAACGAACATTTTTGAGCCCTAACTAACTTGTTCAAACATATCTTAAGGAATTCTTTTTCTAATATGGTGTACCATTGCCAATGCCAATTACCTCGGATCAAAATACTCGTATCGCTTCTAGTTTTGCAAGAAACCTTGGGAACCCGCTTAGACATGAGTACCACGTATCTCTCACAAACCGACGAACCGAGCAAACGAACGATTTACATCCTGGAAGGACATGTTTCAAACTCGCATTATCGCTTTTAGTTGATCCCTCATACTACGATAGTTACCGTTCTTGTACTAACGCCGCACTTCTGAAACCCTATATGACCGCAAATGTCATACCCCTATTCGTTGGACCAACGCATGTGGCAAACAAACACCGAAATCTGAACTACATCAGGAAACAACAATTGAGATCATTCAAGTCCGAGAAGGGCTCGAGACGACCCGTAGTCGCCAAAAGAGTTATACCAAACTTAGATGAAAACCTCACAAAATCCCAGTGTGTAACCGCGAAATATTGAGAAACCGCACCTTGGAAAGGTGTAATCCATTTTGGGAAATCGAGGAGGGTTATATTCGCAATATTTAACCTTTTGAAACTTTGGGGCGTATTGGAACCGCTCCCTACCGTTTAGAACTGCCGACTCAATTAAGTTTCCGTTTACCTTACATTTTGTGTAACAAACTTAGAAACGCGTCCTGCGGAACAGGAATGTGCAATCATTCTAAATGCACCAACTATTGATGACAAACTCCGCTTCATAGGAAAACCGGCTGAACATGTGGATCATAGAACCAAACCTTACTACTACGTAACACCCCGACTATTCAGATTCGTGGAAATGCCTAAGGATGTATCTTCACTTCTCCGTAGATTGAACAACACTATGTCTCGAGTAAGAGACATCGACTGTTACTTCCAACTAAATTTCGGGACGAAATTTCTTTTGAGGTGTGGATAATGTAACATCCCGCATTTTTCCGTTAAATTATTTTAACGCCCGTCTTTTTTTTTTAAATAATACCTTTCGTTATTTAAATTCGTAGTTTCCGTTGACTAACGTTCATAATAATTCCGTCATTTAATTATAACATCTCTCGTTAACTTGCGTTTTAAAAATATTCGATCGGTTAAATCCCGCACCCGCTTCTAAACTCGAGGGACTAAAATTGACACGGGGCAAACTAGTTGACTAGGTCAACTAGTCCACCCCAATCACCACCATTCAATCACCTCCATCTCTCTCTCTTTCTCTCTAGCAAGAACACACACACAAACACCCAATTCAATCATTCATCATCTAAATTCGATCTAGGAGGCTTACAACAAAACAAATTACATATTTGGAATCCTCTCTTCATCCTCTACATTTTGATACCAATATCATCAAGTTTGGGTAACATTTCTAAAACTCTAGATTTCTCTAAATTCGTGTTTTTGACTTGAAATGGTGTTAGTTAGTGTCTATGGCTCATTGTGATGTCGTGTATGTAATTTGTATGCTCGATTTGTTGTTTTTGGTGTAACTAGCTTGAATATGAAAATTGCTTGCTTAATCTTTGATTTTGGATGATTAAAAGTTGTTTAATTGTTAAAGTTCATGTATTAAATGTGTTACTAGCATCATTAACTTCAAATTGATGTGTAGGTTGATTTGTAAAACTTCATAAACTTGATTAGTGATTTTGGTGATCTTGGATTAGGGTTTGATAAGCTTTATATGAACTTTTGGTGCATCAAATGCTATGAATTGTTGTTGATAAGTGTTTAGTTGCAATGTGTGTTTGATTACCTTCGAAATGGCATATCATACATGTAAATTGGTTGCCCGAATCATGAAATGCGTTTTTAGAACTTGAAACTTTGATTATGAACGTTTAATGCGGTTTTGGGTTGTTGTAAGTGTTGAATTGCTTGATGAAATGTGTCTAGGTGTTCTCCTCGTCAAATTACCTTTCCGATGATATAAGATACATGTTCTAATTGTTTACGGATCTAAAATGTGGTTATTTGGTTTTTAGCTCGTGCATACTTGTGAAAAACTGACCAGAATTCTCTGCCCAGATGGTGGCGCGGCGCGCCCCATCCCCGCGCGGCGCGCGGATTGGCCTGGTCAGATTCTGACCTCTTTGTCCCATTTCACGTGAAATGTTTGACTAGCTACCGACCTCCGATTCACATGAAACTTGTTCTAATATACTTGTATATGAATAATTAGCATAGAAAAATAGTCCGGGACCCGACCCGAACATGTTGACTTTTTCGTTGACTTTGACCCGACCAAGTTTGACTTTTTGTCAAACTTAACCAATTAATTATGCAATCTTTCTAACATGATTCTATACTTGTATCTTGCATGGAACTTGACAATTTTCCTCACATGCTACATAATCGAGTCGTGTCGAGCCATAGGACTAATTGAACATCTTTAATCGTTTGTGCTTACCGATATTGATGTAACCTATATGTTTAGGTCAAGACTAGCTTTGTCTTTGCACGCGTTTACTTGTTGAAGTACTTTATTAACTCTCGCGCTCAAGGTGAGATCATAGTCCCACTTTTTAATCACTTTTATTCTTTACATCGTGGGCTGAGAAACACATACATTTCATACTTATTTACTTTTCATGCTTTTACATTGTGAACAATACGAATACAAGAATGCATACGAGTTTGAACAAAAGTCCTCAATCCAATTATCATTAGTTCTACTTGCAGGGTGTAAGTGTAAGCGTGTAATTATGTTGTGTGGCCATACGGGTTTAACAAACCCTCATTCAGACGGTTCGCTACCGTTAGTGAATGAAATATAATTTCAACAATGTATAGTGTAAGTTCTAACACTAAATTCAAAATTCAGAGGGAAGATTCGGTTAAGCCTTGATAATTGGGTGCTCGTGATACAAATATTATTTTGGAATGTGAACGATTTTGGTTGAGCAATTCTTAAAGAACCTTGTGGTTCAATACAATTTACTTACTAAACCTATGATTTCACCAACGTTTTCGTTGACAGATTTCTATGTTTTTCTCAGGTCTTGCACGATATGTGATACATGCTTCCGCTCATTATTTGATACTTGCATCGGATGTCGAGTATACATGCTTTTCATGGAGCGTCTTTTGACTTTACTTTAAACCGTGTCGCCTAGATTTCAATCGTACTTATAACGTTGTAACTTAACTTTTGGTTGAACAATTCTTGTAAACTTTGAAACAATCTTTATTTTGAAATGAAGGCGACATATTTTGGTCAAACGTTATCTTAAAGACTTATAATCAGGTAATGGGACCCACGTAGCCGACGCCGTCACTTGACGATTTGTCGGGGTCGCTACACTACAAAACACATACGTACACGTGACGCGAGATTTAACTAAATTAAGTTGATTACGCCATCTTGAACTTATGGAGTGATGTTGAATGGAAATGTGAGATAGCGTAATGTAATGACCAGGATTACATTACGGTAACTCATATAGAAGTTCCGACACCGCAAAATAAGGAATTGGGAGCGAGTCAAGTAGGTTACTTGGATAAACAACGTTTAGAACAAACCGTGTAATCTCAAATGCAAGTAGAAACTTACACTATGCAAACTAATTGTTATTATAACTTATAAGTAACTTGTAATCATGACACAACTCTTCACTGCTCGACGCCGTCCGTTCCCACCGACCACTACTTGTCACAACAAAGACACTACTTGGACACACTCGTCATCTTATACTACTACCCAGTACTGTTTATCACTGCTAACTACTACTCAACACCGCCTCTCACTACTAGTCGCGACCGATCACTACTTCTCAATGCTTATCATTTTTGATCCACCGACATCTTACTGTAATTATTGCACTGATTATATATAGACTAATCCTGTCGCTATCATACTTATTATATTAGATTTTGTCTGATATATTTCCTAAATTTCCTCCGTAAATTACGGAAATCTTTTTGCTATATACACGTATTCAAGGAGACGAATATATCATCCAATATTCAATTCATATCAAACCTTATTCCAAACACATAATATGGATTTCTTATCTGATTCCTCGAACTCCATGGACAGCGTAACCGGAACGAATGAACCTATTAGCCATCATCTTTTCTGGATGAATTGGGGGTGGGTTCGTAGTCGACTTAATCAATGGAGGCGAGAAGAAGGCGATCCCTTCCACCAACCGAATTCACCTATTGGCGAAGAACCTGAAGCACTTACAGGCGAACCAGTTCGGAATACTATTTTCACCCTCATTTCCAGAATATCCCGTCACGAATATATAATATCTAGAATTCTAGATCTTATTCATCCACTCGTCCGAACTGCCAATCATCCCGGAATAGTGGAAGAAGTCAATGAGCTTCGCGCTCGAGTAGTGGCTCTAGAGAATATGGTGCGAAATCTAAGAGCATCAGCAGCACCAGCAGCATAACCAGCACCACCAGTACCATCAACATTACCACCAACAGCATCAGCTTCACCAACAACAACATCCGCATCCCACACCTCAACATCACACTCGGTACTTCGGATATCATGTAACATCCCAAATATTTAAGGTATTATTTTACGTAAATTTTATTATTTAGAAATTAAATGGTATAGGTTGTTTTATTTAGATGGTCAAAAGTTAAGTTTGTTGGTTAAGTTAGGAAGGACTAAGGATGCAAAGTTAAGATTAAGGATCTCCCTAACTATAGTTGTGATGGGGAGGGTAGAAATTGCAAATAAGTCATAGTTGTTTTAAATAAAAGAAAAGAAAAAGGCTGTAACTCTTTTTTATAAAAAAATAAAAGTGCAGAGAGTTTATTGTGTGTGTGTGTGTCTGTAAGTGGCGACCCAAGAGGAAGAGCAAGGAGAAATCATCAATTGTTAAAATTGTGTTCATGCAAGCTTGATTTAGTGAAATCTAAGACATCTTAAGCACTCTAGCAAGTCTTGAATCTTCAATTTCATCCTCTTTGTGCATAATTAGAGTTCTTGAACTCTAAAAGCTAAGGTATGAGTTTCTATGACTAAGTGTTGCTATTGTTGGATGATTGTGATGAATTTTAGGCTTAAATGTTGTTGTTTGTTGTTATTGTGCACGCTTGTATGATTGAAAACGAATTTGTTAGTAATTTTAGGAATAAGTTCAAGTATGAACTTGCATTATGAAAGTATGGAATGATTATGGTCAATTTGATGATGTTCTAGCTTAAATTCTAGTCATGCACACTAAGTGTTTGATGAAATGCCTCAATGAAATGTTGATGTGTTCTAGTTAGTAATTTTGAAGAAGAATGTTCATGTATGAATTATTGTTATTGTGTAAGTCATAGAATTTGAATAATTGATAATTTAGGGTTGCTAGTAATGGAAATGGATTTATGCACATTTGATATTTAATGGAAGAATTGAAGGAAATTGCATGTTATGGTTAAAAGAGATGAACTAGAGATTTGCATGATTAAGGAAAATGATGTTGGATTGATAATGTTGTTATATTAGAAAAGATGAGATCAAAGACTATGTGTGAAATTGTTCTTGTGTATTTGATGTGATTAGGGGGTTAAGTAAATGTGTAAGTGCATGAATGTGTTAAAAGCTTGTGAAAGTTGTGATTTTGATTAAGTTGTGTTATTAATGAGATTAGCTCATGTATAGGTGCTAATCAAGGTAAAGGAGCCTCAAGTGACCAAGGAAATCCATTTAAACAAGGTGAGTTTATAGGGGGTAATATGGGCGGGTCAAGAGTGGCTTAGTGTTCTCGGATTGCATCCGTGCAAGAGAGTAACGACTAAGTGCACTAGTATGTAGCTTAGATAGAACTATTGGGTTAGCTCAATAGTTGTATCTATGGTTGATGTTTAGCTTAGGCAAGGTTATCACATTGCTAGTAATCTTGCCTATGGTTCGTGTTAGCTTAGACACTTTGGGTGTCTACGTATGAGATGATGATAGCTTAGGCATATTTAGTATGTCTATGGTTAGCTTAGACATGATTACTAGGTTCGGCCTAGTAAGTCATGTCTATGGTATGAATGATCGGATCCGAAAGTATGCAAGCAACCTAAGGGTTGAAGGATAAGTGTTTCGATTATGCCCAAATGATTTATGTTTATGTTTTATGTTTATTGCTTTCCTATAACTCACTAAGTGTAAAAGCTTACCCCCATGATGTTTTATGTTTTAGGTGCTAAAGTCCATCGAGAAGGTAAGGAACCCGTGTGAAGAGCTTGAAGAGCATTGGCCTTGTGTAAGTGGTATTGCAAGTCCCTTTTTGTAATCACGCTCTATAGTTACCGCTTACCAAACGCCAAGTATTTTGAAGTGTCAAGTTGTCATTGTTGAATTTGGGACCAAATGTTGGTTTTGATTCATGGAAACATATTTTATTGACTAAATGTTGTTTATGGATGGTTTAAGATATTAGAAACGGAATTTTATGGTTGTGTATGAACTACGCTGTTTTGAAAGTGTTTGAAAATGATGAAAAGTGCAAAATTGGTTTAAGTTAATTGTTGCAGGTCTGGCACCCGGACAAGTGTTATGTCGCGCCGCGGTAAAGGGGTCCGCGCCGCGGCAAACAACTAATGTTCAAAACAGAAAAGGAGTTAACAAGGTTAAAAAGTTAAGTGTTATGTCGCGCCGCGACAAGGCAGGCCGCGCCGCGGCAATTGCCTTGTCCGGCCAGTGACTTAACTTTTCAAAAAAAAAAAAAAAAAAAAAATTTTACTCGATTCAAGGCGTTAAAAGTTGGTATCAGAGCTGTGGTTTAAGGGACTTGGATAACCCACGATAGGGATTATCTAGGCTTAAACCATTGTTGTGAAGGATAAGCGGTTTAGGACTTGCATAAGTGTTAAAGTCGTATAGTTGTGCCATGCTCCATAGGGTAGAGTCATTGACGAGACCCGTAGTATAATGATTGATCTATGAAAGGAGTTTGATACCCGTTAGCCATGATGTCATAGTGGACTTAATGTGTAATGAAACGGTGTAATAACAACAGGCCATTGTTATTACTTCATTTTAGTACACATGAACGTCTACTATAGTCATGGTGAATCGAGTTAGGAATTCTTTCGAATGGTTTGGTTTGTTGAATAATGGTGTTACCGGTATTTGAACTAATGGATTAATTGTGATTTTCAGTATGGCTATTGTATCACCAAACCGAGGTCAAGATGAGGATGATGAGTACGTCCGCACCCCATCCACGGAGTCTATAGAAAACTCTCACAATGAATCGGAAGAAGTTAACATGCCAAATGACATTTCGGGGCAAATAGGGCAAGCCTTGATACGTTATACCCCAACCTTGCTAGAAAAGATCAAGACGTTGATCAATGATCAACTAGATGAAAAGTTAAAGACTTTGGTTGCTAATAACCCTACCTTAAGAGGTGAAGGGGGAAGTGGGGTAAGGCAAGAAGAGGTAGAAGCCCCGAAAAGAAAGGATGATCGTTTTGAATATAAAAACTTTGCAAATTGCCATCCTCCCGAGTTTCATGGAAAGGTTGACCCTATTGTTAGTCAAAGATGGATTGATGAAATCGAGGAAACTTTCATGTTGTGCGGATGCCCCGAGCAATTAAAGGTAATTTATGCGGCTCATCAAATGAAGGGTAGTGGTTATGAGTGGTGGAATTTCATAGTTAAATCTCATGGGCGAGACGTGGCTACAAGTTTCTCATGGGACAAGTTCCGTGAAATGTTTATGACTCAATTTGCTCCACCCGCCGAGGTTAGTAGGTTGAAATCCGAGTTTATGAATATAGAGCATGGAAGTAAGTCGGTGACCGAGTTTAATGCCGAGTTTAATGACAAGTCTCGTTTTTGTCCGGACTTTGTGTCAAGTCCCAAGTTGATGATGGATCATTATCATGAAAAGTTGAATCCCGAAATAAGTGAGTTTATCGATAAGAGTACTTATAAGACTCTAGCCGAGATGATGAATCGAGCCCTTGTTAGAGAACATGAACTTAGGAAGAAGGCGGCGTTTAAACGAAAGTTAGATCAAGACTCTAAGGCGATGCAAAATGTTAGTCCGAAAAAGGGCAAGTTTGGTTCCGAATCCCCGTACAAGTCAAAAGGGGGTTTTGTGTCGGGTAAAAGCGGTGGGAAAGAAGCCAAGTTGTGTACTAGATGCGGTAAAAATCATACGGGTGAATGTAAAGCGGGTACCTCCGATTGTTATTTTTGTGGAAAGCCGGGACATAGGGCCGCCGAATGTCCTAAGAAAGGTAAGCAATGTTATTATTGTTTTGAGAAAGGTCACTTTCAAGCCGAATGTCCGGAATACAAGAAGGATTTAGCTAGTGGTAGTGTTAAGAAAGAGGTTAAGACGGAACCAAAGACTAGTGATAGCCGACCAAGGGCCCGAGCTCATCAGATTACCGCACTCGAAGCGAAGGAGTCCCAAAATGTGGTGTCAGGTACCTTTATTGTAAACTCTTTACCTGCGCATGTTTTGTTTGATTCCGGTGCTACGCGGTCGTTTGTTTCGTATTCTTTTTGTAAACATTTTAATATGACTCCAAGTATGTTAGAGCATCCTTTAGAGGTTGAGATAGCGGACAATAAGACTGTTATGGTGTATAGTATTATTAAGGGATGTGAAATTGTTTTGGATGATGAAAAGTTTGTCATTGATTTAATACCTATGCATATGGGGGAATTTCAAGTAATTGTGGGCATGGATTGGTTAGATGACAATGAAGGGATAATTTTGTGTCGTAAGAAAATTGTGTTAGTACAATCACCAAGTGGGAAGGTTATATGGATTTATGGGGAATGGGCTAGGCGTGCTATTCCTATATGCACGTATGCTAGAGCTAAAAGATTTTTGTCTCATGGGTGTTGTGCGTTTTTGGCACATGTTGTTGATGATTCGAAAAAGGTTGTTGAATTAGATGATGTACCAATAGTTAACGAGTTTCCGGATGTGTTTCCAAGTGAATTGCCCGGTGTACCTCCCGAGCGAGAGGTAGAGTTTAGAATAGATTTGATACCCGGGGCCACGCCAATTGCCAAAGCTCCCTATCGACTAGCCCCGTCGGAAATGAGAGAAATGATGACTCAATTACAAGATTTGATAGATAAAGGTTTTATACGTCCTAGTAGTTCACCTTGGGGAGCTCCGGTTTTATTTGTGAAAAAGAAGGATGGAACTATGAGAATGTGTATTGATTATCGAGAATTGAATAAAGTCACGATTAAGAATAAGTATCCGTTGCCAAGGATAGACGATTTGTTTGATCAATTACAAGGTGCAAGTTTCTTTTCAAAGATAGATTTAAGGTCGGGTTACCATCAATTGAAAGTGAGGGAAGAAGACGTCCCTAAAACGGCTTTTCGAACGAGGTATGGTCATTATGAGTTTGTGGTTATGCCGTTTGGGTTAACGAATGCACCGGCCGCATTTATGGATTTGATGAATAGAGTTTGTCGACCGATGCTTGATAGGTTCGTAATTGTATTTATTGATGATATTTTGGTATATTCTAGGAGTGAAGAGGAACATGCGGTACATCTAAGACAAGTATTAGAGACTTTAAGAAGAGAAAGATTGTTTGCTAAGTTCTCTAAGTGTGAGTTTTGGCTTCGTGAAGTTCAATTTTTGGGTCATGTCATTAACAAGAAGGGTATTTGTGTTGATCCGGTTAAAATAGAGGCAATTATGAGATGGGAACCACCTACGAATCCTACCGAGGTTAGGAGTTTTCTAGGTTTAGCGGGGTATTATCGGCGATTTATACAAGATTTTTCTAGAATAGCCACCCCACTCACCAAGTTGACTCGTAAAAGTGTGCCATGGAGATGGGAAGAAAAGCAAGAACAAGCGTTTCAACTCCTTAAGGAGAAGCTTGTTCAAGCTCCTATATTGGTTTTACCGGAAGGAAATGAGAACATGACGGTTTATTGTGATGCTTCTAAGAAAGGCTTAGGGTGTGTATTGATGCAAAATGGGAAGGTCATAGCATACGCTTCCCGACAATTGAAGGAACACGAGAAACGTTATCCCACACATGATCTAGAATTGACGGCCGTAGTTTTTGCTTTAAAGATTTGGCGTCATTATCTTTATGGTGTTAAGTTTTCCATTTATACCGATCATAAGAACTTAAAGTATTTGTTTGATCAAAGGGATTTGAATGATAGGCAAAGGAGGGGTCTTGATTTAGTGAAAGATTATGATTGTGAGATCTTATATCACCCCGGAAAAGCGAATGTAGTAGCGGATGCTCTTAGTAGGAAGTCTAGTCATCAACCGATTAAGATAACAAGTTTGGCTATGGTAATAGCACCTCAAATATTTGATGATATTCGTGTTGCACAAGGTGAAGCATTATCACCCGAAAACGTGAGAAAAGAAAGAATCAAGGGGCAAGTTGACGATTTTGTGGTAGATTCTCGTGGTTTAAGGCTTAGATATGGGAGAATTTGGGTACCTTTGCAAAGTGATGTTAGAAGTGAGCTCCTTGACTTAGCTCACAAGTCTAAGTATTCGATTCACCCCGGTGCTACGAAAATGTATAGAGATTTAAGGAAAGACTATTGGTGGCCGGGAATGAAGAGGGATATAGTTAAGTATGTGCACAAGTGTCTTACTTGTCTTCAAGTGAAAGCCGATCATCAAATGCCTTACGGTAAGATGCAACCTTTAGAGGTACCGGTTTGGAAATGGGAGCATATCACGATGGATTTGGTGACTAAGTTGCCTAAGACCCCTAGACAACACGATGCAATTTGGGTTATTGTTGATAGATTGACTAAGAGTGCATTATTTTTGGCAATAAGAGAAGTTTCGTCATCGGAAGCAATGTCTAAGTTATATATGAAAGAAGTTGTTGCAAGGCATGGAGTGCCGGTTTCCATAGTTTCGGATCGAGACACTCGATTTACATCTAGATATTGGAGAAAGTTTCAAGAGGAAATGGGTACTAAGTTACATATAAGTACCGCGTTTCACCCACAAACGGATGGTCAAAGTGAACGGACTATACAAACTCTTGAGGATATGTTAAGAGCATGTGTCATTGATTTTGGTGGAAGTTGGGATACTCATTTACCGTTAGTTGAATTTTCATACAACAATAGTTATCACTCTACGATTGGGATGGCACCATATGAAATGTTGTATGGAAGGAGGTGTAGAACCCCGATATGTTGGGGCGAAGTAGGTCAACGAGAATTAGGAAGCACGGAAATAGTACAACAAACCACCGAGATGATTGATCAAATTCGTGAAAGAATGAAGGCGGCACAAGATAGACAAAAGTCATATGTTGATAAGAGGAGAAAGCCGATAGAATTTCAAGTAGGTGATAAAGTGATGCTAAAAGTTTCTCCATGGAAAGGCATCATCCGTTTTAGAAAGAGGGGAAAATTGGGTCCAAGGTTCGTGGGACCATTTGAGATAGTGGCGAAAGTGGGGAAGGTAGCCTACCGTTTGGCTTTACCCGATGAATTAAGTAATATACATGACACGTTTCACGTGTCACAATTGAGAAAGTGTTTGGCGGATGATTCAACCTATGTTCCTTTGAATGAAATTGAGGTCGATAATAAGTTAAGATATGCGGAGAAGCCGATAAAGATTTTGGATCAAAAGGTTAAGCACTTGAGAAATAAGTCGGTTATATTGTTGAAGGTGTTATGGCAATTTAGAAAAGGTTCCGAATGTACATGGGAACCCGAAGAATGGCTCATGAAGTATTATCCGTCGTTGCATCAAGAATGGTTCGCGAGGACGCGAACGATCCAAGAGGGGGAGAGTTGTAACATCCCAAATATTTAAGGTATTATTTTACGTAAATTTTATTATTTAGAAATTAAATGGTATAGGTTGTTTTATTTAGATGGTCAAAAGTTAAGTTTGTTGGTTAAGTTAGGAAGGACTAAGGATGCAAAGTTAAGATTAAGGATCTCCCTAACTATAGTTGTGATGGGGAGGGTAGAAATTGCAAATAAGTCATAGTTGTTTTAAATAAAAGAAAAGAAAAAGGCTGTAACTCTTTTTTATAAAAAAAATAAAAGTGCAGAGAGTTTATTGTGTGTGTGTGTGTCTGTAAGTGGCGACCCAAGAGGAAGAGCAAGGAGAAATCATCAATTGTTAAAATTGTGTTCATGCAAGCTTGATTTAGTGAAATCTAAGACATCTTAAGCACTCTAGCAAGTCTTGAATCTTCAATTTCATCCTCTTTGTGCATAATTAGAGTTCTTGAACTCTAAAAGCTAAGGTATGAGTTTCTATGACTAAGTGTTGCTATTGTTGGATGATTGTGATGAATTTTAGGCTTAAATGTTGTTGTTTGTTGTTATTGTGCACGCTTGTATGATTGAAAACGAATTTGTTAGTAATTTTAGGAATAAGTTCAAGTATGAACTTGCATTATGAAAGTATGGAATGATTATGGTCAATTTGATGATGTTCTAGCTTAAATTCTAGTCATGCACACTAAGTGTTTGATGAAATGCCTCAATGAAATGTTGATGTGTTCTAGTTAGTAATTTTGAAGAAGAATGTTCATGTATGAATTATTGTTATTGTGTAAGTCATAGAATTTGAATAATTGATAATTTAGGGTTGCTAGTAATGGAAATGGATTTATGCACATTTGATATTTAATGGAAGAATTGAAGGAAATTGCATGTTATGGTTAAAAGAGATGAACTAGAGATTTGCATGATTAAGGAAAATGATGTTGGATTGATAATGTTGTTATATTAGAAAAGATGAGATCAAAGACTATGTGTGAAATTGTTCTTGTGTATTTGATGTGATTAGGGGGTTAAGTAAATGTGTAAGTGCATGAATGTGTTAAAAGCTTGTGAAAGTTGTGATTTTGATTAAGTTGTGTTATTAATGAGATTAGCTCATGTATAGGTGCTAATCAAGGTAAAGGAGCCTCAAGTGACCAAGGAAATCCATTTAAACAAGGTGAGTTTATAGGGGGTAATATGGGCGGGTCAAGAGTGGCTTAGTGTTCTCGGATTGCATCCGTGCAAGAGAGTAACGACTAAGTGCACTAGTATGTAGCTTAGATAGAACTATTGGGTTAGCTCAATAGTTGTATCTATGGTTGATGTTTAGCTTAGGCAAGGTTATCACATTGCTAGTAATCTTGCCTATGGTTCGTGTTAGCTTAGACACTTTGGGTGTCTACGTATGAGATGATGATAGCTTAGGCATATTTAGTATGTCTATGGTTAGCTTAGACATGATTACTAGGTTCGGCCTAGTAAGTCATGTCTATGGTATGAATGATCGGATCCGAAAGTATGCAAGCAACCTAAGGGTTGAAGGATAAGTGTTTCGATTATGCCCAAATGATTTATGTTTATGTTTTATGTTTATTGCTTTCCTATAACTCACTAAGTGTAAAAGCTTACCCCCATGATGTTTTATGTTTTAGGTGCTAAAGTCCATCGAGAAGGTAAGGAACCCGTGTGAAGAGCTTGAAGAGCATTGGCCTTGTGTAAGTGGTATTGCAAGTCCCTTTTTGTAATCACGCTCTATAGTTACCGCTTACCAAACGCCAAGTATTTTGAAGTGTCAAGTTGTCATTGTTGAATTTGGGACCAAATGTTGGTTTTGATTCATGGAAACATATTTTATTGACTAAATGTTGTTTATGGATGGTTTAAGATATTAGAAACGGAATTTTATGGTTGTGTATGAACTACGCTGTTTTGAAAGTGTTTGAAAATGATGAAAAGTGCAAAATTGGTTTAAGTTAATTGTTGCAGGTCTGGCACCCGGACAAGTGTTATGTCGCGCCGCGGTAAAGGGGTCCGCGCCGCGGCAAACAACTAATGTTCAAAACAGAAAAGGAGTTAACAAGGTTAAAAAGTTAAGTGTTATGTCGCGCCGCGACAAGGCAGGCCGCGCCGCGGCAATTGCCTTGTCCGGCCAGTGACTTAACTTTTCAAAAAAAAAAAAAAAAAAAAAATTTTACTCGATTCAAGGCGTTAAATATCAACATCATAAGCCCCATAGATACCAAGGAATATTATTAATTGTGAGTTAAGATGTATTGACTCATTCTTGCTTGAAAAAAAAATTATATATGTATACTTTATATAAATATATGGTTTGGAACAATAATAAATCTTTTCGTACTAAGCTATTACGTGTGAATCTTAACTAGTATGTGCTACTTGGTTAAATCATATCATTAATATACTATGATGTACATCCTTCGTTAATGACGTAACAATCATTAATCACTGCTTCAGCACAATAAACTCCATTTCATAATAAACTAAGTGTATTATTCAAATACATGTTTGATTTTTCACTTCTATTTTCGATGTACTCGAAACTTTCTAGAAAACATTATTCGTGCCTTGTAAATTTCACAAGAACTCCACGAGCATCAATATCATATACCGAGGTATATCAATAAACAATGAACGATGAAGTATTGATTCATAACTTCATTAGCGAAATATTTCGCGACAATTATGAAATCTCTAAGGCTTTGGAGATTATCTTCAACCGTAAATCAAATGAGTTTAATATTATATTAACTCATTAAATCCATGATTACATCTGAAGAATATATACGAATATACATCTTCATAAATATTGTAATTAAAAACCCTTATGTAGAAACTGTAAATTGTAAAAATATTTAACGGGTAGGTAAAACCCGAGAAATATTTATATCTCACATTAATATGTTACATTATACATTCTTCAAATTCTGATTCAATAATCAGTAACTATACTAATTACACTCACAAGATATGTGTATCCGTTCACTAAAGAACAACTACTACATATTCTGATTTTGACGTATCAGAATCTAAGTAAAGCTTTAGCACGTGTTATCTTCCTAAAGATCACTACATTCATGAATTATATTCATTTGTATTCCATGATGAATTATCACATCAAACCATCGAAATTATCATTCATTACTTTTGAAATAAACAACGCCTATTCGTCAACCATTAGATTCGTTAACGATTACAATCAGCGTTTAATCATCTAAAAATAAAATCTCTTGAAACCATCTTGGATTGATAACCAACGATTCAGATTCGTTAACCTTGAGAATGCTGACGAAGCAACAAAAGCTATAGATGGTCTTAATGGCCAAAAGTTTGATGATAAAGAATAACGTATTGAAAAAGCTTAGATTTGGAACTGAAAAACGGATTGAGCTAACCATGAAGGAGACCAAGGACAAATACAAGGACCAAACCTTATATTCAAAGAATCCAGGTAATTCTGGATCCGATGATATCTTTAGAGAATATCTTGCTCCGAAGTCATGCTGAATTTCTAATGGAAGATGATGATTCACAGACCTTACAATCATCATGAACCATGTTACATAACTCTTTCATTCTATTTAACTACTAAACATATCAAGGAAAAACAGAAGGCAGATTGCAGTTGCAGTAGTAGTGACAAAAGGGTGTTTAGTTTGGTTATAAATCGAAACAGAAACTGAAGTAAGTAGCTGCAGCAGTAGTGGTGATCGGTCATGGTAAACGGTGATGGTTCCCAGTGATTTTGGAAGCTCAATTGTGGTGATTGTTTATGGTTGTAGTTGATGAAGGTGGTGTGTGTTCCCGTTTCTTGCTTGGTTCGAACGAAATCAATAACGAGCTTAGACAATTCATGTTGAAAACAGAAAGAAAAATGTAGTAGGAATTTAGCAAGTTCATAATGTAAATCGATGATTGTTTGGGTCTGTTTGAAAGTAACAGAAACATATAAAAGACTGCAGCAGCAGATATGGGTGTTTGATTAGGAAGAAGAGATGTAGTAGTGATGGTTGTCGGGAATCGGTTAGGATGATGGTTCGTTGTTAGAGAAACTTGGACGAACCAGAGAGTGAGGGAGATGGTTGGAGATAGTTAATATATCTCAAATGTATGTGATCATAGTAGTTGAGATAAAAGGCGTGGCTTTGGTGAAGATGACGACAACAGGAACTATGAGTATCATAAACAATCCAATGGGTTGGGCTTGCAGCTTGATCACGAGTACATAGAAAAGAAAGTTAGTAGTAGAAGGTTGTAGGTTATATTATGGTTGTATAGCGGTTGGTGATGATCATTGTTTAAGGCTCGTGGGTTGATCAAATGAAGAGGATGATATACATCCGAAATATGGTATTTTATTGGATTGTTGTTTGATAAAATATAAAAGGAATAAGGGACACAGAAAAGCCTCCCTCCCCATGTGTATGTAGTAGTATATGTAACATATAGGTAAAGAAGATAATAGATAGGTAATGAAGAAAGACAGCTTGTACTCAATCATCATTTGAGTTCACGGATGTAATAATAATTTAAAGTAATAATATAGAATTAATAATAGTTAATAATAATAATAAAATAATTAACTTTATCTTAAGTGAAAGGAGTGACGGATAACAGTAATGGAATAGTATGCAGCCGGGTGTTTGGCTTATTATCAATTCACGGAGTGTTATATCGTGGTTCATTGCTAAACAGTTTAAAATATAAAAGTGTTCCGAAAAATCCCATAATTTTAGATTAAATATATTTAATTATTTCACTCATTAACTGTTTGAAACCTGATCAAAAAGGTTCGATAATTATTTATTTTCTGTTCCAATTTATATGTACGGAGTACTAATATTTAAACTTAAAAATGTAAAAATAATTTTAACAAATCAAAAATTTTCGTAATCAATTTACAGTCCAACTTTTATTTCAATCCTTCATGAACATGTACAATATCTATATTAAATCTAATGAAACGTCAACCGAGTGTCACTGACGTTTACTAATTAGGCTCGAAATCATTCATTTTAAATATACACATTATATATATATATATATATATATATATATATATATATATATATATATATATATATATATATATATATATATAATCTTAATTAACAAGTTTAAGTAAATAAATATATTAATTATATTCTTTTAAACAACTAAATATAATATTATATATTTACAAGTAATATTTATATATATATTTATATATATATTATTATATATATATTTATATATATATTATTATATATATATATATTTAAATATATATGTAACTATTTACAAATAGTTGTTCGTGAATCGTCGGGAATGGTCGAAGGTCAATTGAATATATGAAACAGTTCAAAAATTTTGAGATCCAACCTAACAGACTTTGCTTATTGTGTTGAAAATACAATATCGTATCGAGAGTTTGATTTAAAATTAGTCGAAATTTTCTGGGTCACTACAATACCTACCCGTTAAAGAAATTTCGTCCCGAAATTTGAGTGAGGTCGTCATGGCTAACAATAAAAATGTTTTCATGACGAATATGAGTTAGAGTTTTATCATTATTGATTAATATAGATAAAATGATTCGATCATGTGAAGCGTACGAGTAAAGCTATCACAAAAGAGTGAAAAGTTTCGTCTGAACTTTTGACGTAGTCATGGCGGATTTCCAGAATTCAAGGAATTTAAGGAAATCTTCTAATCAGAAGGAAAATGTAATATCATGATTAATTAGCAAACTGCTGGAATCATGGTAAGGATAGAACTATCAAGAAAATAATTTCTTGATATGTTTAGAGGTTAATTAGAATGAAAGAGTTATGTATCATGACACATGATGAGGGTAAGATCTGTGAACCATCATCACGTTCCATTAGAAATTCAGCATGACTTACTGTAATATAATCACGTTGGCCTGACGTCATTATATTATACTAACTCATGCTTCAATTTCCAACACTTCTCCAGAAACCATTCATAATTCAAACTCGAATTTTAAAGAAATTTAGAAACGAAGATAGTTTCCTTTATGACATAACACGAATATCACGAAGAGATAGATAATTTCGAATAAAGATATTTATGAAGGTATCTTCAGAAATATCTAAGATATTTATAACAAAAGATACGATGATATCTTTAGAATTTAAAATATTTAAGATCAGAAGATGATGAAGAAATTCGTCCGCAAGGATTTAGAGTAAGGAGAAAGGTATTCGCTAAAGATTTCATCAGCTTTTTCAAAACTCAGAAAACTGATTCATAGGCTAAAGCGCTTTTCAGAAATTCAGAATTGAAGTTTTGTAAATCCAGGAGATAGAATATATATATATATATATATATATATATATATATATATATATATATATATATATATATATATATATATATATATACTTATATATATATATATAATTGTTGTCATAGAATCGCTGAGGAATTCGAGATTATCGATTGGTGCCTCTCAGTATTCGGTATGGTAATTATCGTTACAAGATGCCGATGAACTCATGACAAGACTCCAATAGATAAATATAATGATTTATCGGAGAGATTTAAACTACGGAGAAACGAGGGTGCTGGTACGTCTGCTGGTAATATGATGGAATATAAAAGGTTCCCCGATAACAATAAAAGAGCACGCATATATAACAAGGTTGTTTCGAATGAAAAGTCGAAGTTGATTTGATGGAGCTGTGATAAAACTGACTATTATGGAAAAGAATTGCGATGTTATTTTCTGTAATAACAATGCCAAAGGAGCTAGCACAGATACGTGTTAAACCTTTACTCAGGTTCCAAGAGTTTTTCAGGTGCATAACTATATGCATAAATCTTTTCTTCCGTAGATGAAGTGCGGTGGGTTCATCCTCTTGATTGAGGTGTTTTCAAGAATCATGAAAGGTTTGAACGCAGATTGTAATCGTCAAGATACAAACAAGGTTTAAGATGAAATCAAGTGGCAAACTTGAAGAATTGTTTAGTTTCATATGTTATAATCAATATTTTAATTCATTTTAATTGTCCAATGTCGGCAGTCCACAATTGATAGTCCACAGTTAACAGTCCAATAATTCATATATAGCTTAATATATAATATTCAAATTAATTAATACGTATCGTGACCCGTGTACATGTCTCAGACTCGATCACAACTCAAAGTATATATATTATTGTAGAATCAACCTCAACCCTGTATAGCTAACTCCAGCATTACTGCATATAGAGTGTCTATGGTTATTCCAAATAATATATATATATATATATATATATATATATATATATATATATATATATATATATATATATATATATATATATATATATATATATATGCGTCGATATGATATGTCAAAACCTTGTATACGTGTCCCGATATTTAAAGTGCAGAAAATAAATGACGATAAATAAAATTGCGAGAATATAAATTGCGATAATTAAATTGCGATAAATAAAATGTAATCAGTTAGCTAGGAACAGTTAGCTAGGAACAGTTAGCATGGATTCTTAATAGAATTTTTCATAGTTAATTTGCTTGTTTCTAACAAATTTTATTTTGTCCAATGTTTTCTTCATTATGCCACTTGTTGGATTCTGGTAAATCAAAATCCAAATATGAAATTGGATGAAAATGGCTATTCTGCGGTGAACGAATACGTATATCTGTGGATGTAAGTAGGATAGTAAATGACCGTTGAATCAAATTTGAAGAATGTACAGTGTAACTTATTAATGTGAGATCTAAATATTCCTCGGGTATTACCTACCCGTTAAAATATTTTCACCATTAACAGTTTGTACAAAAAAACTTTTAATTACAATCTTTATGAAAATATATATACATATATATTTTCTTCAGATTTAATCATGGATTTAATGAGTTAATATGATATTAAACTCATATGATTTTCGGTTTGAGCTAGAATAAGTAATCTCTAAAACTGTTAGGAACCACATATTCTTCGCAGAATATTAATGAAGTTATGGATTAATACTTCATCGTTCATTGTTGTTGATACTCCTTGGTATATATGGTTCGTATGATGTTGATGTTCGAGGTATAGGTTTTGATGTTGAGGTGTGGGATGCGGATGTTGCTGTTGGTGGTGGTGATGGTACTGTTAATGTTGCTGATGGTGGTACTGTTGGTGCCAGTGATGTTGCTGAAGCTGATACGTTTTGTACCATGTTTTCCAAATTGATTTCTCGAGCGTGAAGCTCTTGACTCCTTCTATTATTCTGAAATGATTGTTGGTCGGAATGAGTGGATGAATAAGGTTTATAATTGTGGATACAATATAATCGTGTCATGATACCCTGTAAATGAGGCTGAAAATAGTGTTTTGGATAGGTTTGCTGGTAAGTGCTTCAGGTTCTTCACCAAGAGGACAATATGGTGAATGAAAGGGGTCGCCTTCTTCTTGTCTCCAATGATTAAGTAGACTACGAACCCATCAGATGAATTGGGGATGGCTGATTGGTTGATTCATTCTGGTGACGCTGCTTTCGGAGCTCAAGTGAAACTCCATATCGAAATCCAAGGAACTTGAACTGGTTGCAGAATTCATCTTACACGGTTAAATAAAGGATTTTCGATATGAAATGATTCTCGGATATCGGATGATATTCTATCTACATAGAATACCTATATATAGTACAGAAGATCCCGTAGATTATGGAGGGAATCAAGGAAACGTGTCAGACAAGGTCTAATGTGATGTGATATGAATTTGTCTGTACACCATCTATGCAGTAATTGCAATAAGATGTGTCGAGACTGAAAATGATAGATAGATATTTTTCGACAAGGAATGATAAGCAAAACTTTTTGACATGCAGACCAGGTTCAAGTCTAGACTTATTAATATATCCTAACAACTACTATGTCGAAGTCCAGACTCATTAATGCATCCTAACAACTATATGTTTAGACACACTAATGCAAGACCTAATTCACTAAGACCACCGCTCTGATACCACATGTCATACCCCGTCCTAATCCATCTGGACATGTCATACCCCATTGCGATGATCGAATCCAAATAATGTCTTTAAAATGAGCAAATGCACAGTGGAAGATTTCTTTCATACCTGAGAATAAACATGCTTTCAAGTGTCAACCAAAAGGTTGGTGAGTTCATAGGTTTATCATAAAACAATAAAATTCATCATTTTGATTGACCACAAGATTTAAATGTTGCATGGTACAAATGGGCCCGAATCCTACACCCACCTGTAATGTACATGCGATATCTTTTAAATACAGTACACCTTTCTCGTGTACAAAATCATCTTTCATAAATCTTAGTAATCGTACACATATCTCGTGCACAAAAATTAACACACATAACCTGTGTATAAAATCATTCTCTCGATACATAACATTCACTTTTCATTTCTTTCATAGCTTGGCTTGGTAACCGACCTTAACATATAATGCACATAAATAATATCCCCAAAACAGAACATCTCGTCTGTATAATAATCATATAAACTTCGAAGTACTAAACACCACGCCCACTAGCCCTTCCGTCTAGTGAACATTCTGGGTGGGGGTGTTAAACCCGGTAGCTACCTTTAGGATTCGCGTCAATTAGGCGTGCACTAATTCTCAAAATTAGTGATGTTCCCTAATTCTTAGGTTACCAAGCAATAATAATCAGGGGGAAAATATTCATATCAATTATGGCAATTATCACGTCCACATAATTCAATGGTGGCAATTATCACGTCCACATAATTCATTCGTGGAATGTTTTGCTTGTGTCTATCTCGTCAAACATTTATAAAAGCATTTCATGTATTCGCAGTTCAAAATATATTTCAAAAGCATTTAATAAAGCAATTGTAAAAGTAGCGTGATAATGCTAAAAAGGAACATATATTTCATAGCATTATCCCTCAAGAAAGACAAGCTTTTAGTTGCAATTGTCGTATTTACAAGTGATATTCGTTTAAATAATAAAAGGTGAAGACAAAAGACAGATTCAACGAATTGAAGACGCAAACGACCAAAAAGTTCAAAAGTACAAAATACAATCAAAGAGGTTCCAATTATTGATAAGAAACGTCTCAGAATTACAAGAGTACAAGATTCAAAACGCAAAGTACAAGATATTAAATTGTACGCAAGGACGTTCGAAAATCCGGAACCGGAACCAGAGTCAACTCTCAACGCTCGACGCAACGGACTAAAAATTACAAGTTAACTATGTATATAAATATAATATAATATATAATTAATTATATAAATTATATATATATTATATTTATATATTAAAACCGTCGGTAAAGAAGATCCAAAAAGGGATGAGCTGTAAAAGTAAACTCCGTGACTTGCGGAGTTTGAAGGGCAAAAATGCCGCGACTCGCGGAGCAGCCAAATTTGAAAATGCCTATAAAAGGCAACGCATTCTGAACGTTTTATATATCTTAATTCTATCTATCTCTCTATATACGTAAATATATATATATATATAATTTATATTTTAATTTTAATTTTAATTTCCAATAATAAGGGTATGTTAGCGAATATTGTAAGGGTGTAAGTCGAAATTCTGTCCGTGTAACGCTACACTATTTTTAATAATTGTAAGTTATGTTCAACCTTTTTAATTTAATGTCTCGTAGCTAATTTATTATTATGCTTATTTAATACCGAAGTAATCATGATGTTGGGCTAAATACTAAAATTGGGTAATTGGGCTTTGTACCATAATTGGGGTTTGGACAAAAGAACGACACTTGTGGAAATTAGACTATGGGCTATTAATGGGCTTTATATTTGTTTAACTAAATAATAGTTTGTTAATTTTAATATAAAGATTTACAATTGGACGTACCTGTAAATAACCATATGCACTCAATCGGACACGATGGGCGGGATATTTATATGTACGAATAATCGTTCATTTAACCGGACACGGGAATGGATTAATAGCCACTAGAATTATTAAAACAGGGGTGAAATTATGTACAAGGACACTTGGCATAATTGATAACAAAGTATTAAAACCTTGGGTTACACGCAGTCGATAACCTGGTGTAATTATTAAACAAAGTATTAAAATCTTGTTACAGTTTAAGTCCCCAATTAGTTGGAATATTTGACTTCGGGTATAAGGATAATTTGACGAGGATACTCGCACTTTATATTTATGACTGATTTACTGTTATGGACAAAAACCAGACGGACATATTGAATAATCCAGGATAAAGGACAATTAACCCATGGGCATAAAACTAAAATCAACACGTCAAACATCATGATTACGGAAGTTTAAATAAGCATAATTATTTTATTTCATATTTAATTTCCTTTATTTTATATTTAATTGCACTTCTAATTATTGTACTTTTATTTATTGTTATTGTATTTAATTGCACTTTTAATTATCGTACTTTTTAATTATCGCACTTTTATTTTATCGCACTTTCATTTATCGCAATTTCATTATCGTTATTTACTTTACGCTTTAAATTAAGTCTTGTATTTATTTTTAATATTTTACATTAGGTTTTAACTGTGACTAAAGTTTTAAATTCGACAAACCGGTCATTAAACTGTAAAAACCCCCTTTTATAATAATAATATTACTTATATATATATTTGTATTTTTATAAATTAAACTAATATAGCGTTAAGCTTCGTTTAAAGATTTTCCCTGTGGAACGAACCGGACTTACTAAAAACTACACTACTGTATGATTAGGTACACTGCCTATAAGTGTTGTAGCAAAGTTTAAGTATATCCATTCTATAAATAAATAAATATCTTGTGTAAAATTGTATCGTATTTAATAGTTTTTCCTAGTAAAATATAAGCTATTTCATATAAACCTCGCACCACATCAAGTATTTTTGGCACCGCTGCCGGGGAACTTAATTTCTTGCTTAAACGCCGGAAGCGCAACGCTATATATATAAAAAAAGATTTTTATTTTTAGTTTACTTTTATAAAAAAATACGCTTTTGTAAAAATACGTTTTAAAAATTCAAAAATATAAAAAGAAAAACAAAAATTTATATATTTTTAAAAGTTTGTTAAAAGTTTTATAAAGTTTCTTTATTTTTATTTTAGTGTTAAAAAAATATATAAGTTTTATTTAAATATTTCTTATTTATTTAAAATTAAAAAAAATCAATATAAAATTAAAAAATATATATATATATAAATCTATTTTTAAGATTTTTATTTATAAAATTATAAAGTATTTCTATTTTTTTATTTTAGTTTTTAAAATATAAGTTTTTATTTATTATATTTTATATAATTATTAAAAACAGAAAAATATATAAAATATAATTTAAAAAAAAAACTACAGAACCTGTCGAACGATATTTGTGCATTTAAAATTTTAACCTCCGCGACTCGCGGAGTTTTCTGGTACGTGGCACCGCGACTCGCGGAGCCACCCTGACACGCGTACACAGAAACCCTAACCAGCATCATTACGGAGTAATTATTATTATTATTATTTTATTTAAAACCCTAATTAGGTTTTTAGTTTTTAATTAGTTAATTTAAGTTATTATTTTGTTTAATTAGTTTAATTAGTTTAATTAATTTACAAAATTAATAGTTTTATAAAATAAATAATATAAAAATAATATTTTTATAAAAATTGTACTTTTTACAACTTTTAGTATATTTTTATATTTTGTCCTTTTTTTTAATTGTTTTAGCGTAATTTGTTGTATTTTTCGCTCGTAATTAGTTTTAAGTCATAGTTTTTGCCTAAATTTTTTTTTTCTTTCTAGATTTTTAGGCTTTGCCGTAAAATCCCTTAAGTGCTTTCTCTTTAGACTAAGATCTAGGTGTTTTAGAATTTTGCGACGCCTTTTTAAGTTTTAGTACCTTTTTAAGATATTGCCATTTGGGATATAGTATTTCTTTTAAGCTTTAATATTTTTAGACGCAACTTTTAATTTTTTAGTTTTTAGTTCCTTTTTAAGTTTTAACGCGCTACTTTCTTATTTTTATTTTTCGACGCCTTTTACCTATGTATCAATTATCACTCCAATTAGTAATCTCAATTTGCAATTTTAATTTTAAGTTAGTGATAATAATAAGGTTGGGTTAGTCGAGTGGTTTAAAGTTTTATAAGTCACTTTTTTTTCTTTCTTATTTCTCCAAATTTAATATCGACGCGCTCTTTTTCTTTCTTATTTCTCGCCATTCTAGTTTTTAGGACATAGATTTTTATTCTACTTCTTATCTAAATTTCTTAAAATTACGAAAATTTATTTTAAGTGGTTAAATTGATAGACATCAAAATTTTCTGGTTCGTAGTAATAGTTAGATTTATACGTGGACCGGGTTATTGGAGCCAAACAGTACTCAATTATATTGAGACCAAACGAATCCTGCCCCTCTGCTGCATCTTTTGGCTATTCGAAACGTGGGCAAAATCAGAAAAGTCTATTAATTGGATAACTTATATAATTTTTCTTTCCTTTTAAAAACTAATAGGATATTCAGTGAATACACCGAGCAAGACGTTCACCATCTTTTGTACGTTCACCACCTGTAACTCGATCAAGACATCTAGCAAATATTGTCGTCGTTGATTTTTCTTTAGAATCGTCATCCAGTCGACCAAGTACTCCAATTCAAATTTCCGATAATCCATTTTTTGAACCCGACCTCACAATTGAGAATCCGGAGAATATTCAGGGACAATTCATAGATCCTGAACCATTAATTTTTCCTCCGGAACCACCAATCATTCAAACAGAGATTGTTGAGGAACGAACCATTAAATCAGAATCCTCTAGTGATTCAGATTCAACAAATTCAATCATGGAAAATCTGGAACCTTTAAGTATGGAAGACCGAATGCGAGCTAAATGCACTGGCCAAGGTCACGCAATTACTCATCCTGACATTAGTGTGCCAGATTATGAAATCAAAGGACAAATTCTACATATGGTGACTAATCAATGCCAATTTAGTGGTGCGCCGAAGGAAGATCCAAATGAACATCTTCGTACCTTTAATAGGATCTGCACACTATTTAAAATAAGAGAAGTGAAGGATGAACAGATATATCTCATGTTTTTTCCCTGGACTTTAAAGGGAGAAGCCAAAGATTGGTTGGAATCGTTACCTGAAGGGGCGATTGATACATGGGACGTTTTAGTTGAAAATTTTCTTAAACAATTCTTTCCGGCATCTAAAGCCGTAAGACTTCAAGGAGAAATTGTTACGTTCACACAAAAACCGAATGAAACTCTATATGAGGCGTGGACAAGATTTGGAAAGTTATTAAGAGGATGTCCGCAACATGGTTTAGACACTTGTCAAATAGTACAAATATTCTACCAAGGATGCGACATCACTACAAGGAAAGACATCGATATAGCAGCTGGTGGTTCTATTATGAAGAAAACCGAAACTGATGCTTACAAAATTATTGATAACACTGCTTTCCACTCACATGAGTGGCACCAAGAAAAAGATATCGTTAGATCATCTAAAGCAGCTAGAGCCGATTCTAGCCATGACTTAGATTCCATTTCTGCAAAGATAGATGCTGTCGAGAGACGAATAGAAAAGATGACTAAAGATATTCACTCAATACGAATTAGTTGTGAGCAGTGTGGAGGACCACATTTGACAAAAAATTGTCTCAGTATTGAACTAACAATGGAACAAAGAGAGAATATTTCATACATAAACTAAAGGCCTGGAAATAATTATCAGAATAATTATCAACCGCCAAGACCGATTTACAATCAAAACCAGAATTATAATCAAAATGTTCCATACAACAACCAACAAGGTCCTAGTAATCAACAAGTATCTAACAATACTTACAACCAGCAAAGACCTAATTTTCAAAACAAACCACCACAAACCGATGATAAAAAGCCGAATTTAGAAGATATGATGACGAAGCTAGTTGAAACTCAAACGCAGTTTTTCACATCTCAGAAACAAACCAATGAACAAAATGCTCAAGCATTTAGAAATCAACAAGCTTCTATTCAAAATCTGGAACAAGAAGTAAGTAACCTAGCAAGGTTAATAGATGAAAGAAAACCGGGAAGTCTACCTAGTGATACAAATGCTAACCCCCGGAATGAAACAGCTAAAGCCATTACCACAAGAAGTGGTACAACACTTAAACCACCTGAAATACCTGTAATTTCTAATGAAGCTATTCTTACTCCACAAGAACCACAACCTGAACAAGATAAGGAAAAAGAACCGGTAGTTGAAAAGGTTAATGAAGATAACACAGTTAAGGCTAAACCTTATGTTAAACCATACCAACCACCACTTTCTTACCCGAGTAAAATGAAAAAAGAGAGACTTGAAGCCGAGCAATCCAAATTCGTGGATATGTTTAAACAGATAAATGTAAATCTTCCTTTCATTGATGTGATTTCAGGAATGCCTAGATATGCTAAATTTCTGAAAGATCTAATCTCGAATAGAAAGAAAATGGAAGAGCTCTCGACTGTTACTATGAATGCTAATTGTTCAGCAGTGCTGTTGAATAAGATACCAGAAAAATTATCTGATCCAGGAAATTTCACAATTCCATATTTTCTGGGTAGTCTTAGTTCAATAGAAGCATTGGCAGATTTAGGTGCTAGTATAAATTTAATGCCGTATTCACTATACACTAAACTAGACCTTGGAGAATTGAAACCAACAAGAATAAGTATACAACTAGCCGATAGATTAATAAAATATCCAAGAGGGATAATGGAGAACATGCTAGTTAAAGTTGGTACTTTAGTATTTTAAGTAGATTTTGTTGTTCTGGACATGGAAGAAGATTCTCAAGTTCCTCTCATATTAGGAAGACCATTCTTAAATACGGCTAAAGCAATGATAGACGTGTTTGGTAAAAAACTGACCCTAAGTATAGAGGACGAGAGTGTTACCTTTTCAGTTGATAGAGCTATGCAACAACCGCAATCTGCAGATGATACATGTTATTATATTCAAACTATAGAATCACATGCAGAATTGTTAGAAGAATTTCCAGAATTACAAGGAACAGGAGAATGTTCTTTAGGAGAAGGAACTGAACCAATTGATGAAACTGAAATGTTAGCTACACTAATGGCTAATGGATATGAACCAACAACAGAAGAAATTCAAATGTTAAAAGAAGAAGACAGATACCGATATAAGTCATCAATAGAAGAACCAACGACATTAGAGTTAAAGCCACTTCCAAACCATTTGGAATATGGTTATTTACATGGTGAATCTGAATTACCTGTAATAATATCGTCTTCTCTTACTGAAAATGAGAAATCACAACTCATTTCTGTGTTGAAAGCTCATAAACCAGCCATTGCATGGAAGATTCATGATATTAAAGGAATAAGTCCTTCGTATTGCACACATAAAATCCTTATGGAAGAAGGTCATAAAACGTATGTGCAACGCCAACGAAGACTAAATTCTAATATGCAAGATGTTGTTAAGAAAGAAATTATTAAACTGCTTGATGCAGGTTTAATTTATCCAATTTCTGATAGTCCATGGGTAAGCCCAGTTCAATGCGTACCTAAGAAGGGTGGCATGACTGTCATTACAAATGAAAAAAATAAGCTTATTCCTACTAGGACTGTAACAGGATGGCGTGTGTGTATTGATTATAGAAAATTAAATGAAGCCACCAGAAAAGATCACTTTCCCTTACCTTTTATTGATCAAATGTTGGAAAGATTAGCCGGAAACAGTTACTATTGTTTTCTTGATGGTTTTTCCGGATATTTTCAAATTCCAATAGCACCCGAAGATCAAGAGAAAACCACGTTCACGTGCCCTTATGGTACTTTTGCTTATAAACGCATGCCATTTGGACTTTGCAACGCCCCTGCAACCTTTCAAAGGTGCATGATGGCAATTTTTCACGACATGGAAGTTTTCATGGATGACTTTTCAGTCTTCGGTGATACATTTGAATCATGTTTAGTTAATCTGGAACGAATGCTTATTAGATGCGAACAATCAAATCTAGTACTTAATTGGGAGAAATGCCATTTCATGGTTAAAGAAGGCATCGTTCTTGGACATAAAATTTCAAAGGAAGGAATTAAAGTGGATAGAGCTAAAGTAGATGTAATTGCTAAACTTCCACATCCCACCAATGTTAGAGGAGTTAGGAGTTTTCTAGGGCATGCCGGTTTTTACCGACGTTTCATAAAAGATTTTTCTAAAATTGCCACTCCTATGAATAAACTCCTAGAAAAGGATGCTCCATTCATCTTTTCAGATGAATGCATCAAATCTTTTAATATTCTTAAAGAGAAACTCACTAATGCGCCGATCATGATAACTCCAAATTGGAATCTACCGTTTGAACTTATGTGCGATGCAAGTGATTTTGCAATGGGAGCCGTTTTAGGACAAAGGATTGAAAAACGATTTCAACCTATTCATTATGCTAGTAAGACATTACAAGGAGCACAAACAAATTACACAACTACTGAAAAAGAACTCCTTGCTATTGTCTTTGCTTTTGACAAATTTCATTCATATCTCGTTCTAGCAAAAACGGTGGTCTATACCGACCATTCTGCTCTTAGATACCTATTTTCGAAACAAGATGCTAAACCACGATTAATCCGTTGGATCTTACTCTTACAAGAGTTCGATATTGAAATTCGAGATAAAAGAGGAGCAGAAAATCTCGCCGCTGATCATCTTTCTCGTCTTGAAAATCCCGAATTAGAAGTTCTAAATGAATCGGCCATACAAGACAACTTTCCTGATGAATATCTATTGAAGATAGATTATAATGAAATTCCATGGTTTGCAGACTATGCAAACTACTTAGTATGTGGATTCCTTGAGAAAGGATTGTCGTTCCAAAAATGAAAGAAATTCTTCAGTGATATAAAACACTATTTCTGGGAAGATCCACATTTGTTTAAAAGTTGTCCAGATAGAATAATACGCCGATGTGTATTCGGAGATGAAGCTAGTAAAATCTTAAACCATTGTCACACATGACCAACAGGAGGGCATTATGGGCCTCAACTCACAGCAAGAAAAGTTTATGATGCTGGATTCTATTGGCCTACAATTTACAAAGACGCACACCTTCTTTGCAAATCCTGTGATGCTTGTTAAAGGGCCGGAAAAATAAGTTAACGTGATGAAATGCCACAAAATATCATTCAAGTATGTGAAGTATTTGACATTTGAGGTATTGACTTTATGGGTCCATTTCCAAAATCGCATAATAATCTATATATTCTCGTTGCCATTGATTATGTATCTAAATGGGCGGAAGCACAAGCTCTCTCAACTAACGATGCACGAGTTGTAGTCAACTTTTTAAAACGTCTTTTTGCAAGGTTTGGAACACCGAAAGCTTTAATAAGTGATCGGGGTACTCATTTCTGTAATAATCAACTTGAGAAAGTTCTTAAAAGATATGGAGTAACTCATAAAATCTCCACCGCTTATCATCCATAAACAAGTGGACAAGTTGAAAATACCAACCGAGCTTTAAAACGTATTCTAGAAAAAATCGTAGGATCAAATCCGAAGGAATGGTCCATTAAATTGGAGGATGCACTCTGGGCTTTTAGAACAGCCTACAAAACTCCAATTGGAACCACACCTTTTAAACTCGTTTACGAAAAAGCATGTCATCTTCCAGTAGAAATTGAACACAAAGCATTTTGGGCTTTGAAGACATGTAATCTTGATTTTTTTTTTTTTTTTTTTTTTTTTTTTTTTTTAAAAGGCAAACTCACACACCCATCTAAATCTAACTCGAATATATACACCACGAATTGTCCTAAGCAGGACTCGAACCCTCAACCTCAAGGTTGTAAGGATGGCCTCGATACCGCCAAGCCATTGGCTCTTTGGTACATGTAATCTTGATTTACATGAAGCCGGACGTCTACGGTTAAGTCAACTAAATGAATTAGAAGAATTAAGACAAGAAGCATACGAAAATTCGTTAATCTATAAGGAAAGAACGAAGAAATGGCATGATAAAAGAATCAGAAGTTCAAAAGAATTTAAAGAAGGAGATAGAGTTCTTCTTTTTAATTCACGATTCAAGCTATTTCCTCGAAAATTGAAATCAAGATGGTCTGGACCATTCATAGTCAAAAGAGTTTTCCCATACGGAACAGTAGAATTAATAAATTCAAATGGGATTGAATTTAAGGTTAATGGTCACAGAGTTAAACATTACATAGATAGTCCAATGGAAGTTGACAACGAAGTTAATCACAATTTCGATACCACAGCTAACTAAGTGTGGGGAGAATCAAGTCTTTAAAGGATAATATGTATTTCTGTTAGAATTAGATTTTCTGTTTTCGTGTAGTTCTCGAAAATGGAACCCGAATGGTCTTTTCCTAGCAGACCCTAAAGAACTAGTCTTCTCCCCCCATTCTGAATTTTTATTTTTTTTAGGTTTTCACTAAATGAAGACTTCCTGTGAACTGAACCATGGTCTAATGCTATACGCTTTGATCACTAAACGTAATAATGACACACTTCCAAGTGAATTGGTATCATTAATCAGAGAAAAATTGGACGGAGTAAGAAAAGAATCCAGATGCGAAAATAATAAGTTACAATTTGGTAAAGGAAAATCAAAATCCCCAGCGAAAAGAAGAGCACGACACCTTGAAAAATGTCACAAATGCGAAAAATGGTCATACGAAGGTAAATGTTCAAATAATCAAACCTATTCAAATACCGAATTTGTTACTTTATGCAGAGACGGACCGTTTATATGTTTAGAAGAAAAAACATTAAATGCTCGAGGTTACGCCTATGTAGCCATGGAAAACCAATTAGTCCGACTATCTTATGAGTGGGCTAGAGCATATCACTAAGAAATCTATTTCACAGGTAAGTTTGTACAGTTTTCATTTTTATTTTTATTTTTATTTTTAACCTTTTGATAATAAACGCTAATTTGTTCGCTATAAAGTATTAAATTGGTATTCAATAAAATTAGGTCTTGCGACCGAAATTATTGATATCATACAAAAATTTATTACATCACTGCGAAATTTACCGTTTATTCTTAAGGTATAAATATCTTTAATCAATCAACTCAAAATATTTCAAAAATTCGTCATGAGTTAAATTAGGTCATGGAACCGAAATTACTTTACCGAAAAGAGGGGCGTATATTTTTGATAATATTTGATTGATTAAAGTGGGATAAAAGCCAAAAAGATTTTTAATTTTATTTTTAAAAAAATTAATAAATTAATATTAAAATAATATTGTAAACTTTTTAAATTAATATATTTAAAATTGTAAATATTTGAAAATTTGATATTTTTAAGTTTGTATGTAAAAAATATATAATATAAGTTTGGTGTGAATTTTTAATTTTAATAATATGAATTTTTAATTTTATGCATTTTAAATTTAAGTTTGGTGTGAATTTAAAAATAAAAATTTACTTTATTTTGCTAAGTTAAAAATATGATTTTTAAAAATTCGTCGTAAGTTGAAGACTATATCGTTGAACCAAAATTGCTTTACCCAAGGGAGGGACGAGAACTTTTATTATAATTATTTTTAATCTTATTGAATTAAAGTATTCCAAAAACATTAAAAAACCCATAAATCTTTGCTTTTAAAACCGCGCTTTAAATTGACAAATTCTAAAATTTTGTCGAGGGACGAACTAGGACATCGTTCCGAAACGAGCTCGCCCTAAATAACAAGGGAAACAAAATTTTAGAATTAATTAATATTTGTTTTATAAGTTAAAAATTTAGAAGAAAAAAAAAAGCTCGAAGGGAAACACCACCGCGACTCGCGGAGGTTGCGAAATCCAGAAAAAAATAAAAGGGATCGAACAGACCAGTTTCTTCCCAACCAAACTCAAATACTGCGAAAAACACACACGAAAACACACACAAATTCGCAATTTTTGGCCATTTTTCATCAAATCTTTCACAAAATCATGTTGAGAAGGATGCTATCAAGGAATTACTCAAGGAAAATGGTAAATTTCTACACCAAATCACCCTTTAATCCGAAAAATTAGTGTTCTTGAGCAATTTTATACTCAATTCGATTTTGATGCTTTTTAGTGTAATTATGCTTAAATTGCTTATGTATTATGCTTGTATAACCTAGATTGATGTTATTTAACATGATTAGAAGCCTTAAACTTCAACTTTTGAGTAATCTAGGGTTTGTGTTCTTGAGCAATTTGGGACTTTTTGATATAAACAGGTTATGGCCGATCTTTGTCATGAATTATTGCTAAATTAAGTAATGTAACATGTTTAGGTAGTTATATGATACAAACTTTGAGCCTAAACAAGATTTTTGAGAATTAAAGTGGACTTTTTCAAGTCTAAAATTCATGAATTTAATTTTTAAGAGATAATGCCATTTGAAACTTGTTTAATTGCTAATAATGATTATTTTGACATGTTATTTGAGTTGAATGCTTATGAACGTGGCAAACATTTTCGTATATGCTTATTTGAAAAAGTGTAGATTTGATAAAAATATGAAAATGGGCATAAGTTTGATATAAATTGAACATGTCATTGTAATTATTTTGATTGATGATTTTGCTGACACTAATGCATATTTGGATGCACAAAAATCATGTTTGATGTATTTTGCAGACTGAAAGGGGTGAATCTTCATCCCAAGCTCGCATTGCTCCTCCTGAGAATGCGGAACAACAGGATGTTGATAACTATTACAAACAAGATATACCTCATCCAGTTATGACATTTTCAGATATGCACGCGGAAGATTTACACCCGAACTTGAGATTAGACAGACGTTGGATAGATTATCCAAAATACCAAAGGGGCTTGCACACTCTTCATTCTAAAGCTGTTGAAGTACCTAGGGTAATAGAATGGGAACCGTTAGAAGCTGTAGGATTGGACGAACGGATTAGAGAATTAATTACACAAAGGTATGGTAATTCTACTTTTAATGATTGGGTACGATTATTCAACATGCGTAGACCTGTATATAAAGTATGGTGTGAAGAATTATTGTGTAGTATAGAAATAAATGATCGGGTAGCTACTTTAACCGATCGAACTTTTATTAGATTTTTGTTAGGAGGTTCGATGCACCACATGTCTCTACTAGACATGGCTCAGGCCTTACGTATATATACGCCTGAGGAGCTAGCATCTGCCGATTGTCAAGGGTTGATATTAAATGGTAGGAAGATTGATGAAAATTTTGATACGCATGGTGTATGGAGTCAAATGACTAGCCATCACTGATTTAAAGGGGAAATTACTCTTATCTTGATATTGATAGAGCTGAATTAAGAGTAATCCATAGGTTTCTAGCGAACTCGATTACACAGCGAGGTAAAAATAAGGAAAAGGTAAATGAGCAAGATTTATTTTATCACATGTGTATTCGAGACCCACAAAGCGCTGTAAGTATACCTTATTGTGTGGGTTATTATTTATCAGGTATGGTTAGGGGGATGAGACCGCACAGTATAATAGGAGGTGGTATATTTATTACATTAATTGCTGAGTATCTCGATGTGGATATAAGTCGAGGGGGATTATTAATCGAAGAACCAGAACCCCATGATACAATTGGTTTAAATATATATCATGGTGCTAAGGTTTTGAAGAGGCGAAATAACGCCGCAGTACAATATAATGGAAGACATCCACAGGTTGAAAGAAATCAACAGCCAGGTAATGTGGGAGGGGGAAATGAAATGACAGAAATGCAAAGGTTTATAGCTTCACAAGAATATAAAAATGCTAGATATCGAGCATTTGAAGATTGGCAAGTTCATCAAAACCACATCATAGCTCATTGCCAACATATAGGTAGAAACTATATTCCTACTCCAAAGCCCATATTTCCTCCCTGGTCTATAGAAATCCAACCACCGTATCCTACTTATAACCCAGCTGAAGCATTTTATAACACATACGGTTATGCATGGAACCCCTACTGGTATCAGTATCAACCCTAGTTTATTTAGTTTTATTTATTTTATTTTTGTAATGTTACTACATTTAACACTTATGTTGATATTGTAATAGTTTTTATAATTTTCTAACTTTTATTATTAGATTTTAATAATTTTTGAAAGTGGGGTAATATACCAAACTTCAAAAATATGTATATATGTTTGCAGTTTATCTTATGTACACAACAGGGTAAAACAACGCATTTTCAAAGACTGGCATTAAGTTCACCAAAAACAACTAATTTTGACGACAAGATGAAAAATAAATGTGATGTAACAACAAGACGGAATAAACAAATGATATGCACCATTTATCATTCAGCAAACAAACGCCAATATGTTTGGAAACTTTGGTAAAATTTGATCATTTTTCTACGCTAATCACCCTCAATAATTTAAATTGTTACTGATTTCTTGCAAATGAGGGCATTGCAAGATCTTAAGTGTGGGAAGGGGTTAAATTCTTTCGGATTTTAAAATTTTTACTTTATACACTTGGTTACCATTAGAAATACTAGTAAAGCAGTAGTTGTATTAGAATCTAGTGCTCTCTGATAATAAAGAACAGCCCTAGTCTTATATACTGACTACCCAATTCTAGTAATTTTTTTTCAAAATTTTCAATTAAATGAACTCAAAATCATGTTTATACATATTTATGAACGATAAAACTAGGTGTTAACACCGAAATTATTGTTACCTCGGAAAGGACATAAATTGAGAAACAAACCAAAATGTTAGAATTCATTTAAAATGGAATAGAGGACAATAAAAAGGAAAATAAAAGCCAAGTGTGTGAAAATTTACCAAGTTATTTTAAACATATGTCACATATTTCTGTAACAAATAACTGAAAATACTTTTGCTTTGGACTAAACTAAAAAGCTTTACCCGATTTACTGTAAGAAAGATGGATCTACACGATGAATCAATTCCATCATTAAAAGGAAGTAAAGTCTTCCGAAAAAGAAACGCGCTTCTTGATTTAGGTCATGAAGTTATCGTCTAGACCAGCTGTAGGTTGACGAAAAACCTAGAAAAGTCATCTCTAAAATTAGCAGGAAATCCACGGACCTCAGCATAAAACAGGGTCGCCAAGTGGTCAGACTTATCCTAACCATGAGAGGATCTGTCTCGTAAAATGGGGTGGACGCCGTGTAAATTAGCTGGATAAGACTAATGAATCAGATCCCCAGAAAGCATAATCTCCTTAAAGATCAAAAAATCAGCTTTTAAGACTGATATTACTCAATCCTAGAGATTGACCTTAAAGATTGAGAATTACAAACTCATGGAATTCAATGATATCTAAACTCGAGCTTGAACGAGAAAATATTTTGATCAAAATTTCAAACCGATTTGTTTTCTAAAAACCCATTTTCAATGCGTTCATTACCATTGAACGTAAAATCCTAGGAATTCACCTGGAATTCATTAGGTCACCTGAACCAAATCGGGTGTCAACCGTAAGAACGGTGGTTGCATAGTATGGTCAAAGACAGGACCTTGTGCCAGACCAAAAAACTATAGGGTGAGCTTTACTATTGCTCCTACCAAGGATAGTAATTGCATCCGACACGTTATAGACCATAATTAAAAGCATGTCAGGGGACATTGCCTTAACAGTTGTTTGTTCAACGCTTTCCTTTACAACCGGACGGTAGTTTATCGAAAGGTAATATACGGAGCAAGTATACTGGACGTGTTGCTTTCCCAATACAAGGTTAGCAAGTGGGTAACACAAAATCACAAGTTTTGAGCTAAAATTTTCAAATCTGAAACCCACCGAACCCACAAAAACAATTTGCAAACACCGGTGAAGGGTTATTCCGAAAAACTTATCTAGGGTAAAAACTAGATTTAATTTTCAAAAGATCAAATGTTTTCATAAAGATCCAATTTCCTTAATGGATCTAAATTTTTATAGTCATGTGGGACTGTAAACCACATCGTTACTACCATTGTTTATACAGCCGTATAGAAATCACTGATGTACAAAGTGTGAAGAATAAAGAAGAGATTCTAGTATTTCAAGACTATATTGCTTGAGGACAAGCAACGCTCAAGTGTGGGAATATTTGATAATGCTAAAAACGAACATATATTTTATAGCATTATCCCTCAAGAAAGACAAGCTTTTAGTTGCAATTGTCCTATTTACAAGTGATATTCGTTTAAATAATAAAAGGTAAAAACAAAAGACAGATTCGACGAATTGAAGACGCAAACGACCAAAAAGCTCAAAAGTACAAAATACAATCAAAGAGGTTCCAATTATTGATAAGAAACGTCTCAGAATTACAAGAGTACAAGATTCAAAACGCAAAGTACAAGATATTAAATTGTACGCAAGGACGTTCGAAAATCCGGAACCGGGACCAGAGTCAACTCTCAACGCTCGACGCAACGGACTAAAAATTACAAGTTAACTATGTATATAAATATAATATAATATATAATTAATTATATAAATTATATATATATTATATTTATATATTAAAACCGTCGGCAAAGAAGATCCAAAAAGGGATGAGCTGTAAAAGCAAACTCCGCGACTTGCGGAGTTTGAAGGGTAAAAATGCCGCGACTCGCGGTGCAGCCAAATTCGAAAATGCCTATAAAAGGCAACGCATTCTGAATGTTTTATATATCCTAATTCTATCTATCTCTCTATATACGTAAATATATATATATATAATTTATATTTTAATTTTAATTTTAATTTTAATTTCCAATAATAAGGGTATGTTAGCGAATATTGTAAGGGTGTAAGTCGAAATTCTGTCCGTGTAACGCTACGCTCTTTTTAATCATTGTAAGTTATGTTCAACCTTTTTATATTAATGTCTCGTAGCTAAGTTATTATTATGCTTATTTAAAACGAAGTAATCATGATGTTGGGCTAATTACTAAAATTGGGTAATTGGGCTTTGTACCATAATTGGGGTTTGGACAAAAGAACGACACTTGTGGAAATTAGACTATGGGCTATTAATGAGCTTTATATTTGTTTAACTAAATGAAAGTTTGTTAATGTTAATATAAAGATTTACAATTGGGCGTCTCTATAAATTACCATATACACTCGATCGGACACGATGGGCGGGGTATTTATATGTACGAATAATCGTTCATTTAACCGGACACGGGAATGGATTAATAGCCACTAGAATAATTAAAACAGGGGTGAAATTACATTCAAGGGTAATTGGTGTAATTGTTAACAAAGTAGTAAAACCTTGGTTTACACGCAGTCGATAACCTGGTGTATTCATTAAACAAAGTATTAAAACCTTGTTACAATTCGAATCCCCAATTAGTTGGAATATTTAACTTCGGGTATAATAATAATTTGACAAGGACACTTGCAATTTATATTTATGACTGATGGACTGTTATGGACAAAAACCAGACGGACATATTGAATAATCCAGGACAAAGGACAATTAACCCATGGGCATAAAACTAAAATCAACACGTCAAACATCATGATTACGGAAGTTTAAATAAGCATAATTCTTTTATTTCATATTTAATTTCCTTTATTTTATATTTAATTGCACTTCTAATTATCGCACTTTTATTATTTGTTATTTAATCGCACTTTTAATTATCGTACTTTTTAATTATCGCAATTTTATTTTATCGCATTTTTATTATTCGCAATTTCATTATCGTTATTTACTTTACGCTTTAATTTAAGTCTTGTATTTATTTTATATTTTACATTAGGTTTTAACTGCGACTAAAGTCTTAAAATCGACAAACCGGTCATTAAACGGTAAAAACCCCCCTTTATAATAATAATATTACCTATATATATATATTTGTATTTTTATAAAAGTAAACTAATATAGCGTTGAGCTTTGTTTAAAGATTTCCCTGTGGAACGAACCGGACTTACTAAAAACTACACTACTGTACGATTAGGTACACTGCCTATAAGCGTTGTAGCAAGGTTTAAGTATATCCATTCTATAAATAAATAAATATCTTGTGTAAAATTGTATCGTATTTAATAGTTTTTCCTAGTAAAATATAAGCTATTTTATATACACCTCGCTTGACATCAAGTATTTTTGGCGCCGCTGCCGGGGATCGAACCCGGGTCACCCGCGTGACAGGCGGGAATACTTACCGCCAAAAATACTTGATGTCAAGCGAGGTGTATATAAAATAGCTTATATTTTACTAGGAAAAACTATTAAATACGATACAATTTTACACAAGATATTTATTTATTTATAGAATGGATATACTTAAACCTTGCTACAACGCTTATAGGCAGTGTACCTCATCGTACAGTAGTGTAGTTTTTAGTAAGTCCGGTTCGTTCCACAGGGAAATCTTTAAACAAAGCTCAACGCTATATTAGTTTACTTTTATAAAAATACAAATATATATATAGGTAATATTATTATTATAAAGGGGGGTTTTTACCGTTTAATGACCGGTTTGTCGATTTTAAGACTTTAGTCGCAGTTAAAACCTAATGTAAAATATAAAATAAATACAAGACTTAAATTAAAGCGTAAAGTAAATAACGATAATGAAATTGCGAATAATAAAAATGCGATAAAATAAAATTGCGATAATTAAAAAGTACGATAATTAAAAGTGCGATTAAATAACAAATAATAAAAGTGCGATAATTAGAAGTGCAATTAAATATAAAATAAAGGAAATTAAATATGAAATAAAAGAATTATGCTTATTTAAACTTCCGTAATCATGATGTTTGACGTGTTGATTTTAGTTTTATGCCCATGGGTTAATTGTCCTTTGTCCTGGATTATTCAATATGTCCGTCTGGTTTTTGTCCATAACAGTCCATCAGTCATAAATATAAAATGCAAGTGTCCTCATCAAATTATTATTATACCCGAAGTTAAATATTCCAACTAATTGGGGATTCGAATTGTAACAAGGTTTTAATACTTTGTTTAATGAATACACCAGGTTATCGACTGCGTGTAAACCAAGGTTTTACCACTTTGTTAACAATTACACCAATTACCCTTGAATGTAATTTCACCCCTGTTTTAATTATTCTAGTGGCTATTAATCCATTCCCGTGTCCGGTTAAATGAACGATTATTCGTACATATAAATACCCCGCCCATCGTGTCCGATTGAGTGTATATGGTAGTTTATAGGGACGCCCAATTGGAAATCTTTATATTAACATTAACAAACTTTCATTTAGTTAAACAAATATAAAGCCCATTAATAGCCCATAGTCTAATTTCCACAAGTGTCGTTCTTTTGTCCAAACCCCAATTATGGTACAAAGCCCAATTACCCAATTTTAGTAATTAGCCCAACATCATGATTACTTCGTTTTAAATAAGCATAATAATAACTTAGCTACGAGACATTAATATAAAAAGGTTGAACATAACTTACAATGATTAAAAATAGCGTAGCGTTACACGGACAGAATTTCGACTTACACCCTTACAACATTCGCTAACATACCCTTATTATTAGGATTTAAAATTAAAATTAAAATTAAAATATAAATTATATATATATATCGTATATATTGAGAGAGATAGAGAAAATAAGATATGAAATTTGATCAGAATTCGGTTTGCTTTATAGCCAGAGTTAAAAATTGGGGCTCCGCGACTCGCGGCAAAAACCCCTTCAAACTCCGCGAGTCGCGGAGATAGAAATTACAGCTCAGTCCTTGGAGTTTTCTCTGCCGACGGTTTTTTAATATATATATATAATATATATATAATTAATATAATTAATTATATATTATATTATATTTATATACATAGTTAACTTGTAATTTTTAGTCCGTTGCGTCGAGCGTTAAGAGTTGACTCTGGTCCCGGTTCCGGATTTTCGAACGTCCTCGCGTACAATTTAATATCTTGTACTTTGCGTTTTGAATCTTGTACTCTTGTGATTTCGAGACGTTTCTTATCAATAATTGGAACCTCTTTGATTGTCTTTTGTTCTTTTGAGCTTTTTGGTCGTTTGCGTCTTCAAATCGTCGAATCTGTCTTTTGTCTTCACCTTTTATCATTTAAACGAATATCACTTGTAAATAGAACAATTGCAACTAAAAGCTTGTCTTTCTTGAGGAATAATGCTATGAAATATATGTTCGTTTTTAGCATTATCAAATATTCCCACACTTGAGCGTTGCTTGTCCTCAAGCAATATTGTCTTGAAATACTAGAATCACTTCTTTATTCTTCACACTTTGTACATCAGTGATTTCTATACGGCGGTATAAACAATGGTAGTAACTATATGGTTTACAGTCCCACATGACTATAAAAATTTAGATCCATTAAGGAAATTGGATCTTTATGAAAACATTTGATCTTTTGAAATCTAGTTTTTACCCTAGATAAGTTTTCCGGAATAACCCTTTACCGGTGTTTGCAAAATATTTTTGTGGGTTTGGTGGGTTTCAGATTTGGAAATTTTAGCTCAAAACTTGCGGTTTTGTGTCACCCACTTGCTAACCTTGTATTTGGAAAGCAACACGTCCAGTTTACTTGTCCCGTATATTACCTTTCGGCAAACTACCGTCCGGTTATAAAGGAAAGCGTTGAACAAGCAACTGTTAAGGCAATGTCCCGTGACATGCTTTTAATTATGGTCTATAATGTGTCGGACGCAATTACTATCCTTGGTAGGAGCAATAGTAAAGCTCATCCTTATAATTTTTCGGTCTGGCACAAGGTCCTGTCTTTGACCATTATGCAACCACCGTTCTTACGGTTGACACCCGATTTAGTTCAGGTGACCTAATGAATTCCAGGTGAATTCCTAGGATTTTACGTTCAATGGTAATGAACGCATTGAAAATAGGGTTTTCAGAAAACAAATCGGTTTATAATTTTGATCAAAATATTTTCTCGTTCAAGCTCGAGTTTAGATATCATTGAATTCCATGAGTTTGTAATTCTCAATCTTTAAGGTCAATCTCTAGGATTGAGTAATATCAGTCTTAAAAGCTGATTTTTAATCTTTAAGGAGATTATCCTTTCTGGGGATCTGATTCATTAGTCTTATCAAGCTAATTTGCATGGTGCCCCCCCATTGTACGAGATAAATCCTTCTCTTGGTTAGGATAAATCTGACCACATGGCGACCCTGTTTAATGCTGAGGTCCGTGGATTTCCTGCTGATTTTAGTGATGACTTTTCTAGATTTTTCGTCAACCTACAACTGGTCTGAACGACAACTTCATGACCTAAATCAAGAAGCGCGTTTCTTTTTCGGAAGACTTTACTTCCTTTTAATGATGGAATTGATTCATCGTGTAGATCCATCTCTTCTTTTCTTTCATCGGGTAAAACAGTTTAGTTTAGTCCAAAGCAAAAGTATTTTCAGTTATTTGTTACAGATATATGTGACATATGTTTAAAATAACTTGGTAAATTTTCCCACACTTGGCTTTTTATTTTTCTTTTTATCGTCCTCTATTCCATTTTAAATGAATTTTGACATTTTAGTTTGTTTCTTAATTTATGTTCTTTCTAAGATAACAATAATTTCGGTGTTAAAACCTAGTTTTATCGTTCATAAATATGTATAAACATGATTTGAATTCATTTAATTGAAAATTTTGAAAAATTTTACTAGAATTGGGTAGTTAGTATATAAGACTAGGGCTGTTCTTTTTTATCAGAGAGCACTAGATTCTAATACAACTACTGCTTTACTAGTATTTTTAATGGTAACCAAGTGTATAAAGTAAAAAATTTTAAAATCCGAAAGAATTTAACCCCTTCCCACACTTAAGATCTTGCAATGCCCTCATTTGCAAGAAATCAGTAACAATTTAAATTATTGAGGGTGATTTGTGTGAAAATGATTAAATTTTTACCAAAGTTTCCAAATATATTGGCGTTTGTTTGCTGAATGATAAATGGTGCACATCATTTGTTCATTCCGTCTTGTTGTTATTTCACATATATTTTGCATCTTGTCGTCAAAATTAGTTGCTTTTGCTGAACTTAATGCCAGTCTTTGAAAATGCGTTGTTTTACCCTGTTGTGTACATAAGATAAACTGCAAACATATATACATATTTTTGAAGTTTGGTTTATTACCCCACATTCAAAAATTATTAAAATCTAAGAATAAAAGTTAGATAATTATAAAAATGATTACAATATTAACAAAAATATTAAATGTATTAATAATTACAAATTACAAAATAAAAATAAAAAATAATAATAAGTAAACTAAGGATGATATTGGTACCAATAGGGGTTCCAGGCATAACCATAAGTGCTATAGAATGCTTCGGCAGGGTCATACGTAGGATATGGTGGCTGCATCTCTATCGACCAAGGAGGGAAGACGGGTTTCGGTGTAGGAATATAGTTTCTACCTATATGTTGGCAATGCGCTATGATCTGGTTCTGATGAACTTGCCAATCTTCAAATGCTCTCTGTCTAGCATTTTCGTATTCCTGAGAAGCTATAAACCTATGCATTTCTTGCATCTCATTCCCCCCTCCTACATTACCTTGTTCCTGGTTTCTCTCCACCTGTGGATGTCTACCATGGTATCGTACTGCGGCGTTATTTTGCCGCTTCAAAACTTTCGCACCATGGTATACATTTAAACCTATAGTGTCGCGGGGTTCCGGCTCTTCTAGTAATAATCCCCCCCGACTTATATCCACACCGAGATATTCACCAATCAAAGTAATAAAAATACCACCTCCTATTATGCTATGTGGTCGCATCCCCCGAACCATAGCTGATAAATAATAACCCACACAATATGGTATACTTACAGCGCTCTGTGGGTCTCGAATACACATATGGTAAAACAAATCTTGTTCATTTACCTTTTCTTTGTTTTTACCCCTTTGTGTAATCGAATTAGCTAAAAACCTATGTATTACTCTTAATTCGGCTCTATCTATATCCAAATAAGAGTAGTTTCCCCCTTTGAAACGGTGATGGCTTGTCATTTGACTCCACACACCGTGTGTATCAAAATTCTCATCTATCTTTCTACTGTTTAGTATCAATCCTCTACAATCGGCAGACGCTAATTCCTCAGGCGTATATATACGTAAAGCCTGAGCCATGTCCAGTAAAGACATGTGGCGCATCGAACCGCCTAACAAAAATCTAATAAAAGAACGATCGGTTAAACTAGCTACCCGATCATTCAACTCTATACTACATAACAACTCTTCACACCATACTTTATATACAGGTCTGCGTATGGTGAATAAACATATCCAGTCATTAAAAGAAGAATTACCATACCTCTGTACTAGTAATTCCCTAATTGGCCCGGCCAATTCTACAGCTTCTAAGGGTCCCCATTCTATGACCCTCGGTACCTCAACAACCTTGGAATGAAGAGTATGCAAACCCCGTTGATATTTTGGATAATCTATCCAAAGTCTGTCAAATCGCAGGTTCGGGTACAACTCTTCCAAATGCATATCGGAAAAGGTCATGACTGGATGAGGTACATCCTGCTTGTAGTAGTTATCTACCTCCTGTTGTTCCAAGTTCTCAGCCGGAGCATGTCGGGCTTGGGATGAAGATTCACCCCTTTCATTCTGCAAAACACATCAAACACAAATTTTGTGCATCCAAATATGCATTAGTGTCAGCAAAATCATCAATCAAAATAATTACAATGACATTATCAATTTATATCAAACTTAAGCTTATTTCCACATTTTTATCAAATCTACACTTTTTCAAATAAGCATATACGAAAATTTTCGCCAAGTTCATAAGCATTCAACTCAAATAACATGTCAAAATAATCATTACTAGCAAATAAACAAGTCTCAAATGGCATTATCTTTCAAAAATCAAGTTCATGAATTTTGGACTTGAAAAAGTCCACTTTAATTCTCAAAATCATGTTTAGGTTCAAAGTTTGGATCATTTAACTACCTAGACATGTTACACTACTCAATTTAGCAACAATTCATGACAAAAATCGGCCATAACCTGTTTATATCAAAAAGCCCCAAATTGCTCAAGAACACAAACCCTAGATTATTCAAAATTTGAAGTTTAAGGCTTCTAATCATGTTAAACAGCATCAATCTAGGTTATACAAGCATAATACATAAACAATTTAAGTCTAATTACACTAAAAAGCATCAAAATCAAATTGGGGAAAAATAGCTCAAGAACACCTAATTTCGAATTAATGGTGTTTAGGTGTAGAAATTTACCGTTTTTCTTGAGAAATTCTTAGATAGCATCCTTCTCAACATGATTTTAGCAAAAAATTTGGTGATTAACGGTTAAAAATTGAGATTTTTGGGGTGTTTTTGGGTGTATTTTCGGGTTCTTTTTTCGCAGTATTTGGGTGTTTATGTGTGTGGGAGCTGATCAGTTCGTGCAGCTCTTTTATTTTTTTTTCTGGATTTTGGTCCCTCTGCGAGTCGCGGAGGTTTTGTACTTCAAACTCCGCGAGTCGCGGAGTTTGCTTTTTTTTTTTTTTTTTTTTTATATAATCTTTAACTTATAAAACAATTAAGTATTTAATTTTAAAATTTTGTTTCCCTTGTTATTTAGGACGAGGTCGTTTCGGATCGATGTCCTAGTCCGTCCCTCGACAAAATTTTAAAATTTGTCTTTTTGTAGCGATTGTTTTAAAAGCTAAGATTTTTGGGTTTTTTCAATGTTTTTGGCATACTCTAATTCAGTAAGATTAAAAATAATGATAATAAAAGTTCTCGTCCCTCCCTCGGGTAAAGCAATTTCGGTTCAAAGACCTAGTCTTCAACTTACGACGAATTTTAAAAATCATATTCTTAACTTAATGAGATAAAGTAAATTTTTGTTTTTAAATTTACACAACTTAAATATAAAATTCAAAATTAATAAATAAAAAAAAATAATCACACCAAACTTAAAATTTGAAATGCATAAAATTAAAAATTCATATTTTAAAAATTAAAAATTCACACCAAACTTAATTTAAAAATTCATATTATAAATTCACACCAAACTTATATTAATTTTTCAAATATTTACAATTTTAAAAATATTGTTTTTATAAAGTTTACAATATTAATTTAAGGTTTAAATATTAATTTTAAAAACATGGTAAAAATAAAATTAAAAATCTTTTTGTCTTTTTATCCCACTTTAATCAATCAAATATTATCAAAAATATGCGCCCCTCTTTTCGGTAAAGTAATTTCGGTTCCAAAACCTAATTTAACTCATGACGAATTTTTGAAATATTTTGGGTTGATTGATTAAAGATATTTATACCTTAAGAATAAAATACTTGGCGTCAAGCGAGGTGTATATAAAATAGTTTATATTTTAGCAGGAAAAACTATTAAATACGATACAATTTTACACAAGATATTTATTTATTTATAGAATGGATATACTTAAACCTTGCTACAACACTTATAGGCAGTGTACCTAATCGTTCAGTAGTTTAGTTTTTAGTAAGTCCGGTTCGTTCCACAGGGAAATCTTTAAACAAAGCTCAACGCTATATTAGTTTACTTTTATAAAAATACAAACATATATATAAGTAATATTATTATTATAAAGGGGGGTTTTTACCGTTTAATGACCGGTTTGTCGATTTTAAGACTTTAGTCGCAGTTAAAACCTAATGTAAAATATAAAATAAATACAAGACTTAAATTAAAGCGTAAAGTAAATAACGATAATGAAATTGCGAATAATAAAAGTGCGATAAAATAAAATTGCGATAATTAAAAAGTACGATAATTAAAAGTGCAATTAAATAACAATAAATAAAAGTGCGATAATTAGAAGTGCAATTAAATATAAAATAAAGGAAATTAAATATGAAATAAAAGAATTATGCTTATTTAAACTTCCGTAATCTTGATGTTTGACGTGTTGATTTTAGTTTTATGCCCATGGGTTAATTGTCTTTTGTCCTGGATTATTCAATATGTCCGTCTGGTTTTTGTCCATAACAGTCCATCAGTCATAAATATAAATTGCAAGTGTCCTTGTCAAATTATTATTATACCCGAAGTTAAATATTCCAACTAATTGGGGATTCGAATTGTAACAAGGTTTTAATACTTTGTTTAATGAATACACCAGGTTATCGACTGCGTGTAAACCAAGGTTTTACTACTTTGTTAACAATTACACCAATTACCCTTGAATGTAATTTCACCCCCGTTTTAATTATTCTAGTGGCTATTAATCCATTCCCGTGTCCGGTTAAATGAACGATTATTCGTACATATAAATACCCCGCCCATCGTGTCCGATCGAGTGTATATGGTAATTTATAGAGACGCCCAATTGTAAATCTTTATATTAACATTAACAAACTTTCATTTAGTTAAACAAATATAAAGCCCATTAATAGCCCATAGTCTAATTTCCACAAGTGTCGTTCTTTTGTCCAAACCCCAATTATGGTACAATGCCCAATTACCCAATTTTAGTAATTAGCCCAACATCATGATTACTTCGTTTTAAATAAGCATAATAATAACTTAGCTACGAGACATTAATATAAAAAGGTTGAACATAACTTACAATGATTAAAAATAGCGTAGCGTTACACGGACAGAATTTCGACTTACACCCTTACAACATTCGCTAACATACCCTTATTATTAGGATTTAAAATTAAAATTAAAATTAAAATATAAATTATATATATATATATCGTATATATTGAGAGAGATAGAGAAAATAAGATATATAATTTGATCAGAATTCGGTTTGCTTTATAGCCAGAGTTGAAAATTGGGGCTCCGCGACTCGCGGCAAAAACCCCTTCAAACTCCGCGAGTCGCGGAGATAGAAATTACAGCTCAGTCCTTGGAGTTTTCTCTGCCGACGGTTTTTAATATATATATATAATATATATATAATTAATATAATTAATTATATATTATATTATATTTATATACATAGTTAACTTGTAATTTTTAGTCCGTTGCGTCGAGCGTTAAGAGTTGACTCTGGTCCCGGTTCCGGATTTTCGAACGTCCTCGCGTACAATTTAATATCTTGTACTTTGCGTTTTGAATCTTGTACTCTTGTGATTTCGAGACGTTTCTTATCAATAATTGGAACCTCTTTGATTGTCTTTTGTTCTTTTGAGCTTTTTGGTCGTTTGCGTCTTCAAATCGTCGAATCTGTCTTTTGTCTTCACCTTTTATCATTTAAACGAATATCACTTGTAAATAGAACAATTGCAACTAAAAGCTTGTCTTTCTTGAGGAATAATGCTATGAAATATATGTTCGTTTTTAGCATTATCAAATATTCCCACACTTGAGCGTTGCTTGTCCTCAAGCAATATTGTCTTGAAATACTAGAATCACTTCTTTATTCTTCACACTTTGTACATCAGTGATTTCTATACGGCGGTATAAACAATGGTAGTAACTATATGGTTTACAGTCCCACATGACTATAAAAATTTAGATCCATTAAGGAAATTGGATCTTTATGAAAACATTTGATCTTTTGAAATCTAGTTTTTACCCTAGATAAGTTTTCCGGAATAACCCTTTACCGGTGTTTGCAAAATATTTTTGTGGGTTTGGTGGGTTTCAGATTTGGAAATTTTAGCTCAAAACTTGCGGTTTTGTGTCACCCACTTGCTAACCTTGTATTTGGAAAGCAACACGTCCAGTTTACTTGTCCCGTATATTACCTTTCGGCAAACTACCGTCCGGTTATAAAGGAAAGCGTTGAACAAGCAACTGTTAAGGCAATGTCCCGTGACATGCTTTTAATTATGGTCTATAATGTGTCGGACGCAATTACTATCCTTGGTAGGAGCAATAGTAAAGCTCATCCTTATAATTTTTCGGTCTGGCACAAGGTCCTGTCTTTGACCATTATGCAACCACCGTTCTTACGGTTGACACCCGATTTAGTTCAGGTGACCTAATGAATTCCAGGTGAATTCCTAGGATTTTACGTTCAATGGTAATGAACGCATTGAAAATAGGGTTTTCAGAAAACAAATCGGTTTATAATTTTGATCAAAATATTTTCTCGTTCAAGCTCGAGTTTAGATATCATTGAATTCCATGAGTTTGTAATTCTCAATCTTTAAGGTCAATCTCTAGGATTGAGTAATATCAGTCTTAAAAGCTGATTTTTAATCTTTAAGGAGATTATCCTTTCTGGGGATCTGATTCATTAGTCTTATCAAGCTAATTTGCATGGTGCCCCCCCATTGTACGAGATAAATCCTTCTCATGGTTAGGATAAATCTGACCACATGGCGACCCTGTTTAATGCTGAGGTCCGTGGATTTCCTGCTGATTTTAGTGATGACTTTTCTAGATTTTTCGTCAACCTACAACTGGTCTGAACGACAACTTCATGACCTAAATCAAGAAGCGCGTTTCTTTTTCGGAAGACTTTACTTCCTTTTAATGATGGAATTGATTCATCGTGTAGATCCATCTCTTCTTTTCTTTCATCGGGTAAAACAGTTTAGTTTAGTCCAAAGCAAAAGTATTTTCAGTTATTTGTTACAGATATATGTGACATATGTTTAAAATAACTTGGTAAATTTTCCCACACTTGGCTTTTTATTTTTCTTTTTATCGTCCTCTATTCCATTTTAAATGAATTTTGACATTTTAGTTTGTTTCTTAATTTATGTTCTTTCTGAGATAACAATAATTTCGGTGTTAAAACCTAGTTTTATCGTTCATAAATATGTATAAACATGATTTGAATTCATTTAATTGAAAATTTTGAAAAATTTTACTAGAATTGGGTAGTTAGTATATAAGACTAGGGCTGTTCTTTTTTATCAGAGAGCACTAGATTCTAATACAACTACTGCTTTACTAGTATTTTTAATGGTAACCAAGTGTATAAAGTAAAAAATTTTAAAATCCGAAAGAATTTAACCCCTTCCCACACTTAAGATCTTGCAATGCCCTCATTTGCAAGAAATCAGTAACAATTTAAATTATTGAGGGTGATTTGTGTGAAAATGATTAAATTTTTACCAAAGTTTCCAAATATATTGGCGTTTGTTTGCTGAATGATAAATGGTGCACATCATTTGTTCATTCCGTCTTGTTGTTATTTCACATATATTTTGCATCTTGTCGTCAAAATTAGTTGCTTTTGCTGAACTTAATGCCAGTCTTTGAAAATGCGTTGTTTTACCCTGTTGTGTACATAAGATAAACTGCAAACATATATACATATTTTTGAAGTTTGGTATATTACCCCACATTCAAAAATTATTAAAATCTAAGAATAAAAGTTAGAAATTATAAAAATGATTACAATATTAACAAAAATATTAAATGTATCGATAATTACAAATTACAAAATAAAAAAAATAAATAATAATAAGTAAACTAAGGATGATATTGGTACCAATAGGGGTTCCAGGCATAACCATAAGTGCTATAGAATGCTTCGGCAGGGTCATACGTAGGATATGGTGGCTGCATCTCTATCGACCAAGGAGGGAAGACGGGTTTCGGTGTAGGAATATAGTTTCTACCTATATGTTGGCAATGCGCTATGATCTGGTTCTGATGAACTTGCCAATCTTCAAATGCTCTCTGTCTAGCATTTTCGTATTCCTGAAAAGCTATAAACCTATGCATTTCTTGCATCTCATTCCCCCCTCCTACATTACCTTGTTCCTGGTTTCTCTCCACCTGTGGATGTCTACCATGGTATCGTACTGCGGCGTTATTTCGCCGCTTCAAAACTTTCGCACCATGGTATACATTTAAACCTATAGTGTCGCGGGGTTCCGGCTCTTCTAGTAATAATCCCCCCCGACTTATATCCACACCGAGATATTCACCAATCAAAGTAATAAAAATACCACCTCCTATTATGCTATGTGGTCGCATCCCCCGAACCATAGTTGATAAATAATAACCCACACAATATGGTATACTTACAGCGCTCTGTGGGTCTCGAATACACATATGGTAAAACAAATCTTGTTCATTTACCTTTTCTTTGTTTTTACCCCTTTGTGTAATCGAATTAGCTAAAAACCTATGTATTACTCTTAATTCGGCTCTATCTATATCCAAATAAGAGTAGTTTCCCCCTTTGAAACGGTGATGGCTTGTCATTTGACTCCACACACCGTGTGTATCAAAATTCTCATCTATCTTTCTACCGTTTAGTATCAATCCTCTACAATCGGCAGACGCTAATTCCTCAGGCGTATATATACGTAAAGCCTGAGCCATGTCCAGTAAAGACATGTGGCGCATCGAACCGCCTAACAAAAATCTAATAAAAGAACGATCGGTTAAACTAGCTACCCGATCATTCAACTCTATACTACATAACAACTCTTCACACCATACTTTATATACAGGTCTGCGTATGGTGAATAAACATATCCAGTCATTAAAAGAAGAATTACCATACCTCTGTACTAGTAATTCCCTAATTGGCCCGGCCAATTCTACAGCTTCTAAGGGTCCCCATTCTATGACCCTCGGTACCTCAACAACCTTGGAATGAAGAGTATGCAAACCCCGTTGATATTTTGGATAATCTATCCAAAGTCTGTCAAATCGCAGGTTCGGGTGCAACTCTTCCAAATGCATATCGGAAAAGGTCATGACTGGATGAGGTACATCCTGCTTGTAGTAGTTATCTACCTCCTGTTGTTCCAAGTTCTCAGCAGGAGCATGTCGGGCTTGGGATGAAGATTCACCCCTTTCATTCTGCAAAACACATCAAACACAAATTTTGTGCATCCAAATATGCATTAGTGTCAGCAAAATCATCAATCAAAATAATTACAATGACATTATCAATTTATATCAAACTTAAGCTTATTTCCACATTTTTATCAAATCTACATTTTTTCAAATAAGCATATACGAAAATTTTCGCCAAGTTCATAAGCATTCAACTCAAATAACATGTCAAAATAATCATTACTAGCAAATAAACAAGTCTCAAATGGCATTATCTTTCAAAAATCAAGTTCATGAATTTTGGACTTGAAAAAGTCCACTTTAATTCTCAAAATCATGTTTAGGTTCAAAGTTTGGATCATTTAACTACCTAGACATGTTACACTACTCAATTTAGCAACAATTCATGACAAAAATCGGCCATAACCTGTTTATATCAAAAAGCCCCAAATTGCTCAAGAACACAAACCCTAGATTATTCAAAATTTGAAGTTTAAGGCTTCTAATCATGTTAAACAGCATCAATCTAGGTTATACAAGCATAATACATAAACAATTTAAGTCTAATTACACTAAAAAGCATCAAAATCAAATTGGGGAAAAATAGCTCAAGAACACCTAATTTCGAATTAATGGTGTTTAGGTGTAGAAATTTACCGTTTTTCTTGAGAAATTCTTAGATAGCATCCTTCTCAACATGATTTTAGCAAAAAATTTGGTGATTAACGGTTAAAAATTGAGATTTTTGGGGTGTTTTTGGGTGTATTTTCGGGTTCTTTTTTCGCAGTATTTGGGTGTTTATGTGTGTGGGAGCTGATCAGTTCGTGCAGCTCTTTTATTTTTTTTTCTGGATTTTGGTCCCTCCGCGAGTCGCGGAGGTTTTGTACTTCAAACTCCGCGAGTCGCGGAGTTTGCTTTTTTTTTTTTTTTTTTTTTATATATATAATCTTTAACTTATAAAACAATTAAGTATTTAATTTTAAAATTTTGTTTCCCTTGTTATTTAGGACGAGGTCGTTTCGGATCGATGTCCTAGTCCGTCCCTCGACAAAATTTTAAAATTTGTCTTTTTGTAGCGATTGTTTTAAAAGCTAAGATTTTTGGGTTTTTTCAATGTTTTTGGCATACTCTAATTCAGTAATATTAAAAATAATGATAATAAAAGTTCTCGTCCCTCCCTCGGGTAAAGCAATTTCGGTTCAAAGACCTAGTCTTCAACTTACGACGAATTTTAAAAATCATATTCTTAACTTAATGAGATAAAGTAAATTTTTGTTTTTAAATTCACACAACTTAAATATAAAATTCAAAATTAATAAATAAAAAAATCACACCAAACTTAAAATTTGAAATGCATAAAATTAAAAATTCATATTTTAAAAATTAAAAATTCACACCAAACTTAATTTAAAAATTCATATTATAAATTCACACCAAACTTATATTAATTTTTCAAATATTTACAATTTTAAAAATATTGTTTTTATAAAGTTTACAATATTAATTTAAGGTTTAAATATTAATTTTAAAAACATGGTAAAAATAAAATTAAAAATCTTTTTGTCTTTTTATCCCACTTTAATCAATCAAATATTATCAAAAATATGCGCCCCTCTTTTCGGTAAAGTAATTTCGGTTCCAAAACCTAATTTAACTCATGACGAATTTTTGAAATATTTTGGGTTGATTGATTAAAGATATTTATACCTTAAGAATAAACGTTAAATTTCGCAGTGATGTAATAAATTTTTGAATGATATCAATAATTTCGGTCGCCAAACCTAATTTTATTTAATACCAATTTAATACTTTTTAGCGAACAAATTAGCGTTTATTATCAAAAGGTTAAAAATAAAAATAAAAATAAAAACTGTACATACATACCTGTGAAATAGATTTCTTAGTTATATGATCTATTATATTCATAAGATAGTCGGTTTAATTGGTTTTCCATGGCTGCATAGGCGTAACCTCGAGCATTCATTGTCTTTTCTTCTAAACATATGAACGGTCCGTCTCTGCATAAAGTAACAAATTCGGTATTTGAATAGGTTTGATTATTTGAACATTTTCCTCCATGTGACCATTTTCCGCATTTGTGACATCGTTCTAGGTGTCGTGCTCTTCTTTTCGCTGCGGATTTTGATTTTCCTTTACCAAATTGTAACTTATTATCTTCGCATCTGGATCCTTTTCTAACTCCGTCCATTCTTTCTCTGATTACTGATACTAATTCACTCGGTAGTATATCATTATTTCTTTTAGTGATCAAAGCGTGTAGCATTAGACCATGGTTTAGTTCACAGGCAGTCTTCATTTTGTAAAAACCTAAAAAAATAAAAATTCAGAATGGGGGGAGAAGACTAGTTCTTTAGGGTCTGCTAGGGAAAGACCATACGTGTTCCATTTTCGAGAACTACACGAAAACAGATAATCTAACTCTAACAGAAATACATATTATCCTTTAAAGACTTGATTCTCCCCACACTTAGTTAGCTGTGGTGTCGAAATTGTGATTAACTTCGTTGTCGACTTCCATCGGACCATGTATGTAATGTTTAACTCTGTGACCATTAACTTTAAATTCAATCCCATTTGAATTTATCAATTCTATCGTTCCGTATGGGAAAACTCTTTTGACTATGAATGGTCCAGACCATCTTGATTTCAATTTTCCAGGAAATAGCTTGAATCGTGAATTGAAAAGAAGAACTCTGTCTCCTTCTTTAAATTCTTTTGAACTTCTGATTCTTTTATCATGCCATTTCTTCGTTCTTTCTTTATAGATTAACGAATTTTCGTATGCTTCATGTCTTAATTCTTCTAATTCATTTAGTTGACTTAATCGTAGACGTCCGGCTTCATGTAAATCAAGATTACATGTCTTCAAAGCCCAAAATGCTTTGTGTTCAATTTCTACTGGAAGATGACATGCTTTTCCATAAACAAGTCTAAAAGGTGTGGTTCCAATTGGAGTTTTGTAGGCTGTTCTAAAAGCCCAGAGTGCATCCTCCAATTTAATGGACCATTCCTTTGAATTTGATCCTACGGTTTTCTCTAGAATACGTTTTAAAGCTCGGTTGGTATTTTCAACTTGTCCACTTGTTTGTGGATGATATGCGGTGGAGATTTTATGAGTTACTCCATATCTTTTAAGAACTTTCTCAAGTTGATTATTACAGAAATGAGTACCCCGATCACTTATTAAAGCTTTCGGTGTTCCAAACCTTGCAAAAAGACGTTTTAAAAAGTTGACTACAACTCGTGCATCGTTAGTTGGGAGAGCTTGTGCTTCCTCCCATTTAGATATATAATCAATGGCTACGAGTATATATAGATTATTATGAGATTTTGGAAATGGACCCATAAAGTCAATACCCCAAATGTCAAATACTTCACATACTTGGATGACAATTTGTGGCATTTCATCACGTTGACTTATTTTTCCGGCCCTTTGACATGCATCACAGGATTTGCAAAGAAGGTGTGCGTCTTTGTAAATTGTAGGCCAATAGAATCCAGCTTCATAAACTTTTCTTGCTGTTAGTTGAGGCCCATAATGCCCTCCTGTTGGTCCTGTGTGACAATGGTTTAAAATTTTACTAGCTTCATCTCCAAATACACATCGGCGTATTATTCCATCGGGACAACTTTTAAACAGATGTGGATCTTCCCAGAAATAGTGTTTTATATCACTGAAGAATTTCTTTCGTCTTTGGTACGATAATCCTTTTTCAAGGAATCCACAAACTAAGTAGTTTGCATAGTCTGCAAACCATGGGATTTCTTTATAATCTATCTTCAATAGATATTCATCAGGAAAGTTGTCTTGTATAGCCGATTCATTCAGAACTTCTAATTCGGGATTTTCAAGACGAGAAAGATGATCAGCGACGAGATTTTCTGCTCCTTTTTTATCTCGGATTTCAATATCAAACTCTTGTAAGAGTAAGATCCAACGGATTAATCTTGGTTTAGCATCTTGTTTTGAAAATAGGTATCTAAGAGCAGAATGGTCGGTATAGACCACCGTTTTTGCTAGAACGAGATATGATCGAAATTTGTCAAAAGCAAAGACAATAGCAAGGAGTTCTTTTTCAGTAGTTGTATAGTTCGTTTGTGCTCCTTGTAATGTCTTGCTAGCATAATATATAGGTTGAAATCGTTTTTCAATCCTTTGTCCTAAAACGGCTCCCATTGCAAAATCACTTGCATCGCACATTAGTTCAAATGGTAGATTCCAATTTGGTGTTATCATGATCGGTGCATTAGTGAGTTTTTCTTTAAGAATATTAAAAGATTTGATACACTCATCTGAAAAGATGAATGGCGCATCCTTTTCTAGGAGTTTATTCATAGGAGTGGCAATTTTAGAAAAATCTTTTATGAAACGTCGGTAAAAACCGGCATGCCCTAGAAAACTCCTAACTCCTCTAACATTTGTGGGATGTGGAAGTTTAGCAATCACATCTACTTTAGCTCTATCCACTTCAATTCCTTCTTTTGAAATTTTATGTCCAAGAACGATGCCTTCTTTAACCATGAAATGGCATTTCTCCCAATTAAGTACTAGATTTGATTTTTCGCATCTAATTAGCATTCGTTCCAGATTAACTAGACATGATTTAAATGTATCACCGAAGACTGAAAAGTCATCCATGAATACTTCCATGCATTCTTCTATCATGTCGTGAAAAATCGCCATCATACACCTTTGAAAGGTTGCAGGGGCGTTGCAAAGTCCAAATGGCATGCGTTTGTAAGCAAAAGTACCATAAGGGCACGTGAATGTGGTTTTCTCTTGGTCCTCGGGTGCTATTGGAATTTGAAAATATCCGGAAAATCCATCTAGAAAACAATAGTAACTATTTCCGGCTAATCTTTCCAACATTTGATCTATGAAAGGTAAGGGAAAGTGATCTTTTCTGGTGGCGTCATTTAATTTTCTATAATCAATACATACACGCCATCCTGTTACAGTCCTAGTAGGAATAAGCTCATTTTTCTCATTTGTGATGACAGTCATGCCACCCTTCTTAGGTACGCATTGAACTGGGCTTACCCATGGACTATCAGAAATTGGATATATCAAACCTGCATCTAGCAGTTTAATAATCTCTTTCTTAACTACATCTTGCATATTAGGATTTAGTCTTCGTTGGCGTTGCACATACGTTTTATGACCTTCTTCCATAAGGATTTTATGTGTGCAATACGAAGGACTTATTCCTTTAATATCATGAATCTTCCATGCAATGGCTGGTTTATGAGCTTTCAACACAGAAATGAGTTGTGATTTCTCATTTTCAGTAAGAGAAGACGATATTATTACAGGTAATTCAGATTCACCATGTAAATAAGCGTATTCCAAATGATTTGGAAGTGGCTTTAACTCTAATTTCGGAGGTTCTTCTATTGATGATTTATATCGATATCTGTCTTCTTCTTTTAGCATTTGAATTTCTTCTGTTGTTGGTTCATATCCATTAGCTATAAGTGTAGCTAACATTTCAGCTTCATCAATTGGTTCATTACCTTCTCCTAAAGAACATTCTCCTGTTCCTTGTAATTCTGGAAATTCTTCTAATAATTCTGCATGTGCATCTATAGTTTGAATATAATAACATGTATCATCTGCAGATTGTGGTTGTTGCATTGCTCTATCAACTGAAAAGGTAACACTCTCATTCTCTATACTTAGGGTCAGTTTCTTACCGAACACGTCTATCATTGCTTTAGCCGTGTTTAAGAATGGTCTTCCTAATATGAGAGGAACTTGAGAATCTTCTTCCATGTCCAAAACAACAAAATCTACTGGAAATACTAAAGTACCAACTTTAACTAGCATGTTCTCCATTATCCCTCTAGGATATTTTATTGATCTATCTGCTAGTTGTATGCTTATTCTGGTTGGTTTCAATTCTCCAAGGTCTAGTTTAGTGTATAGTGAATACGGCATTAGATTTATACTAGCACCTAAGTCTGTCAATGCTTCTATTGAACTAAGACTACCCAGAAAACATGGAATTGTGAAACTTCCTGGATCAGATAATTTTTCTGGTATCTTATTCAACAGCACTGCTGAACAATTAGCATTCATAGTAACAGCCGAGAGTTCTTCCATTTTCTTTCTATTCGTGATTAGATCTTTCAAGAATTTAGCATATCTTGGCATTCCTGAAATCACATCAATGAAAGGAAGATTTATATTTATCTGTTTAAACATATCCAAGAATTTTGATTGCTCGGCTTCAAGTTTTTCTTTCTTCATTTTACTCGGGTAAGGAAGTGGTGGTTGGTATGGTTTAACATAAGGTTTATCCTTAACTGTGTTATTTTCATTAACCTTTTCAACTACCGGTTCTTTTTCCTTATCTTGATCGGATTGTGGTTCTTGTGGAGTAGGAATAGTTTTATCAGAAGTTACAGGTATTTCAGGTGGTTTAAGTGTTGTACCACTTCTTGTGGTAATGGCTTTAGCTGTTTCATTCCGGGGGTTAGCATTTGTATCGCTAGGTAGACTTCCCGGTTTTCTTTCACCTATTAACCTTGCTAGGTTACTTACTTCTTGTTCCAGATTTTGAATAGAAGCTTGTTGATTTCTAAATGCTTGAGCATTTTGTTCATTGGTTTGTTTTTGAGATGTGAAAAACTGCGTTTGAGTTTCAACTAGCTTCGTCATCATATCTTCTAAATTTGGCTTTTTATCATCGGTTTGTTGTGGTGGTTTGTTTTGAAAATTCGGTCTTTGCTGATTGTAAGTATTATTGGATACTTGTTGATTGCTAGGACCTTGTTGGTTGTTGTATGGAATATTTCGGTTATAATTCTGGTTTTGATTGTAAATTGGTCTTGGCGGTTGATAATTATTCTGATAATTATTTCCAGGCCTTTGGTTTATGTATGAAATATTCTCTCTTTGTTCCATTGTTAATTCAATACTGAGACAATCTTTTGTCAAATGTGGTCCTCCACACTGCTCACAACTAATTCGTATAGCATGAATATCTTTAGTCATCTTTTCCATTCGTCTCTCGAAAGCATCTATCTTTGCGGAAATGGAATCTAAGTCATGGCTAGAATCGGCTCTAGCTGCTTTAGATGATCTAATGATATCTTTTTCTTGGTGCCACTCATGTGAGTGGGAAGCAGTGTTATCAATAATTTTGTAAGCATCAGTTTCGGTTTTCTTCATAATAGAACCACCAGCTGCTATATCTATGTCTTTTCTTGTAGTGATGTCGCATCCTCGGTAGAATATTTGTACTATTTGACAGGTGTCTAAACCATGTTGCGGACATCCTCTTAATAACTTTCCATATCTTGTCCACGCCTCATATAGAGTTTCATTTGGTTTCTGTGTGAACGTAACAATTTCTGCTTGAAGTCTTACGGCTTTAGATGCAGGAAAGAATTGTTTAAGAAATTTGTCAATTAAAACATCCCATGTATCAATCGCCCCTTCAGGTAACGATTCCAACCAATCTTTGGCTTCTCCCTTTAAAGTCCAGGGAAATAACATGAGATATATCTGTTCATCCTCCACTTCTCGTATTTTAAATAGTGCGCAGATCCTATTAAAGGTACGTAGATGTTCATTTGGATCTTCCTTCGGCGCACCACTAAATTGGCATTGATTAGTCACCATGTGTAAAATTTGTCCTTTGATTTCATAATCTGGCGCATTAATGTCTGGATGAGTAATTGCGTGACCTTGGCCAGTGCGTTTAGCTCTCATTCGGTCTTCCATATTCTCCATAATTGAATTTGTTGAATCGGTATCACTAGATGGTTCTGATTTAATAGTTCGTTCCTCAACAATCTCTGTTTGAATGATTGGTGGTTCCGGAGGAAAGTTTAATGGTTCAGGATCTATGAACCGTTCCTGAATATTTTCCGGATTCTCAATTGTGAGGTTGGGTTCAAAAAATGGATTATCGGAAATTTGAACTGAAGTACTTGGTCGACTGGATGACGATTCTAAAGAAAAATCAACGGCGGTTATATTTGTTAAACGATGTCTTGATCTAGTTACAGGTGGTGAACGTATAAAAGGTGATGAACGTCTTGCTCGGTGCATTCACTGAATATCCTATTAGTTTTTAAAAGGAAAGAAAAATTATAATAAGTTATCCAATCAATAGACTTTTCTGATTTTGCCCACGTTTCGAATAGCCAAAAGATGCAGCAGAGGGGCAGGATTTGTTTGGTCTCAATATAATTGAGGACTGTTTGGCTCCAATAACCCGGTCCACGTACAAATCCAACTATTACTACGAACCAGAAAATTTTGATGTCTATTAATTTAACCACTTAAAATAAATTTTCGTAATTTTAAGAAATTTAGATAAGAAGTAGAAAAAATTCTAAGTCCTAAAAACTAGAATAGCGAGAAATAAGAGAGAAAAAGAGTTCGTCGCAAAAGGTCGAAAAAGAAAAAAAATGGTTGAAAAATAAAAGGTGACGGAAAAATAAAAGAAACTTATAAAAACTTAAAAATACTTTACTAACCTAACCTTATTACTACAACTAACTTAAAATTATAATCGCAAATTGAAATTACTAATTGGAATGATAATTGGTACATAGTAAAAGGTGTCTAAAAATATTAAAGCTTACAGGAAAAACTAAATCCCAAATGGAAATAACTTAAAAAGAAACTAAAACTTAAAAAGGCGTCGCAAAATTCTAAAGCACCTAAATCTTTAGTCTAAAGAAAAAGCACTTAAGGAATTCTACGGCAAAGCCTAAAAATCTAGGAGTAAAAATAACTATAGCAAAAACTAAGTTTAAAATTAAATATGAGCTAAAAATACAAATATTACGCTACAACGATTAAAAAGGTACAAAATATAAAAATATACAAAAAGTTGTAAAAATTACAATTTTTATAAAAATATTATTTTTATATTATTTATTTTATTAAACTATTAATTTTACAATTTTAATAAAACTAATTAAACAAAATAAATAAATTAAATAAAAAGTAAAAATAAAACTAAAACTAATAATAATAATAATAATAATTAGGTAATAATAATAATTATAATTAATTAAATCCCGTAATTAATGCAGATTTAGGGTTTCTGTTCGCGTGTCAGAGTAGCTCCGCGAGTTGCGGTGATTAATGAGGAAAACCCCGCGAGTCGCGGGGTTTAGAATTTCAGTTGACAGCTTTCAATTTTTACGCGTTTTTCTTTATTTTATTTTTTTTATTTTATGTTTTCTGTTTTTTAAATAAATAAAAGATTTTAAAATAAAACTTATATTTTTATAAACTAAAATAGAAATAAAGAAACTTATAACACTTAAATATTTAACAAAATCTTAAAAATACTTATATTTTTGTTTTTTTTCTTTCTTTTTATATTTTCGAATAATTAAAACGTATTTTTACAAAAACGAATTTTAATAAAAGTAACTAAAAATCTTTTTTTTTTTTATATATATTAGCGTTGCGCTTCCGGCGTTTAAGAGTGTCCCCGGCAGCGGCGCCAAAAATACTTGGCGTCAAGCGAGGTGTATATAAAATAGTTTATATTTTAGCAGGAAAAACTATTAAATACGATACAATTTTACACAAGATATTTATTTATTTATAGAATGGATATACTTAAACCTTGCTACAACACTTATAGGCAGTGTACCTAATCGTTCAGTAGTTTAGTTTTTAGTAAGTCCGGTTCGTTCCACAGGGAAATCTTTAAACAAAGCTCAACGCTATATTAGTTTACTTTTATAAAAATACAAACATATATATAAGTAATATTATTATTATAAAGGGGGGTTTTTACCGTTTAATGACCGGTTTGTCGATTTTAAGACTTTAGTCGCAGTTAAAACCTAATGTAAAATATAAAATAAATACAAGACTTAAATTAAAGCGTAAAGTAAATAACGATAATGAAATTGCGAATAATAAAAGTGCGATAAAATAAAATTGCGATAATTAAAAAGTACGATAATTAAAAGTGCAATTAAATAACAATAAATAAAAGTGCGATAATTAGAAGTGCAATTAAATATAAAATAAAGGAAATTAAATATGAAATAAAAGAATTATGCTTATTTAAACTTCCGTAATCTTGATGTTTGACGTGTTGATTTTAGTTTTATGCCCATGGGTTAATTGTCCTTTGTCCTGGATTATTCAATATGTCCGTCTGGTTTTTGTCCATAACAGTCCATCAGTCATAAATATAAATTGCAAGTGTCCTTGTCAAATTATTATTATACCCGAAGTTAAATATTCCAACTAATTGGGGATTCGAATTGTAACAAGGTTTTAATACTTTGTTTAATGAATACACCAGGTTATCGACTGCGTGTAAACCAAGGTTTTACTACTTTGTTAACAATTACACCAATTACCCTTGAATGCAATTTCACCCCTGTTTTAATTATTCTAGTGGCTATTAATCCATTCCCGTGTCCGGTTAAATGAACGATTATTCGTACATATAAATACCCCGCCCATCGTGTCCGATCGAGTGTATATGGTAATTTATAGAGACGCCCAATTGTAAATCTTTATATTAACATTAACAAACTTTCATTTAGTTAAACAAATATAAAGCCCATTAATAGCCCATAGTCTAATTTCCACAAGTGTCGTTCTTTTGTCCAAACCCCAATTATGGTACAAAGCCCAATTACCCCATTTTAGTAATTAGCCCAACATCATGATTACTTCGTTTTAAATAAGCATAATAATAACTTAGCTACGAGACATTAATATAAAAAGGTTGAACATAACTTACAATGATTAAAAATAGCGTAGCGTTACACGGACAGAATTTCGACTTACACCCTTACAACATTCACTAACATACCCTTATTATTAGGATTTAAAATTAAAATTAAAATTAAAATATAAATTATATATATATATATTACGTATATATTGAGAGAGAGATGAAATAAGATATGAAATTTGATCAGAATTCGGTTTGCTTTATAGCCAGAGTTGAAAATTGGGGCTCTGCGACTCGCGGCAAAAACCCCTTCAAACTCCGCGAGTCGCGGAGATAGAAATTACAGCTCAGTCCTTGGAGTTTTCTCTGCCGACGGTTTTTAATATATATATAATATATATATAATTAATATAATTAATTATATATTATATTATATTTATATACATAGTTAACTTGTAATTTTTAGTCCGTTGCGTCGAGCGTTAAGAGTTGACTCTGGTCCCGGTTCCGGATTTTCGAACGTCCTCGCGTACAATTTAATATCTTGTACTTTGCGTTTTGAATCTTGTACTCTTGTGATTTCGAGACGTTTCTTATCAATAATTGGAACCTCTTTGATTGTCTTTTGTTCTTTTGAGCTTTTTGGTCGTTTGCGTCTTCAAATCGTCGAATCTGTCTTTTGTCTTCACCTTTTATCATTTAAACGAATATCACTTGTAAATAGAACAATTGCAACTAAAAGCTTGTCTTTCTTGAGGAATAATGCTATGAAATATATGTTCGTTTTTAGCATTATCAAATGAGAAAACTCCAAGGACTGAGCTGTAATTTCTATCTCCGCGACTCGCGGAGTTTGAAGGGGTTTTTGCCGCGAGTCGCGGAGCCCCAATTTTCAACTCTGGCTATAAAGCAAACCGAATTCTGATCAAATTTCATATCTTATTTTCTCTATCTCTCTCAATATATACGATATATATATATATAATTTATATTTTAATTTTAATTTTAATTTTAAATCCTAATAATAAGGGTATGTTAGCGAATGTTGTAAGGGTGTAAGTCGAAATTCTGTCCGTGTAACGCTACGCTATTTTTAATCATTGTAAGTTATGTTCAACCTTTTTATATTAATGTCTCGTAGCTAAGTTATTATTATGCTTATTTAAAACGAAGTAATCATGATGTTGGGCTAATTACTAAAATTGGGTAATTGGGCTTTGTACCATAATTGGGGTTTGGACAAAAGAACGACACTTGTGGAAATTAGACTATGGGCTATTAATGGGCTTTATATTTGTTTAACTAAATGAAAGTTTGTTAATGTTAATATAAAGATTTACAATTGGGCGTCCCTATAAACTACCATATACACTCAATCGGACACGATGGGCGGGGTATTTATATGTACGAATAATCGTTCATTTAACCGGACACGGGAATGGATTAATAGCCACTAGAATAATTAAAACAGGGGTGAAATTACATTCAAGGGTAATTGGTGTAATTGTTAACAAAGTGGTAAAACCTTGGTTTACACGCAGTCGATAACCTGGTGTATTCATTAAACAAAGTATTAAAACCTTGTTACAATTCGAATCCCCAATTAGTTGGAATATTTAACTTCGGGTATAATAATAATTTGATGAGGACACTTGCATTTTATATTTATGACTGATGGACTGTTATGGACAAAAACCAGACGGACATATTGAATAATCCAGGACAAAGGACAATTAACCCATGGGCATAAAACTAAAATCAACACGTCAAACATCAAGATTACGGAAGTTTAAATAAGCATAATTCTTTTATTTCATATTTAATTTCCTTTATTTTATATTTAATTGCACTTCTAATTATCGCACTTTTATTATTTGTTATTTAATCGCACTTTTAATTATCGTACTTTTTAATTATCGCAATTTTATTTTATCGCATTTTTATTATTCGCAATTTCATTATCGTTATTTACTTTACGCTTTAATTTAAGTCTTGTATTTATTTTATATTTTACATTAGGTTTTAACTGCGACTAAAGTCTTAAAATCGACAAACCGGTCATTAAACGGTAAAAACCCCCCTTTATAATAATAATATTACCTATATATATATTTGTATTTTTATAAAAGTAAACTAATATAGCGTTGAGCTTTGTTTAAAGATTTCCCTGTGGAACGAACCGGACTTACTAAAAACTACACTACTGTACGATGAGGTACACTGCCTATAAGCGTTGTAGCAAGGTTTAAGTATATCCATTCTATAAATAAATAAATATCTTGTGTAAAATTATATCGTATTTAATAGTTTTTCCTAGTAAAATATAAGCTATTTTATATACACCTCGCTTGACATCAAGTATTTTTGGCGCCGCTGCCGGGGAACTATCTTAAAAGCCGGAAGCGCAACGCTAATATATAAAATAAAAAAAAGATTTTTAGTTACTTTTATTAAAATTCGTTTTTGTAAAAATACGTTTTAATTATTCGAAAATATAAAAAGAAAGAAAAAAAACAAAAATATAAGTATTTTTAAGATTTTGTTAAATATTTAAGTGTTATAAGTTTCTTTATTTCTATTTTAGTTTATAAAAATATAAGTTTTATTTTAAAATCTTTTATTTATTTAAAAAACAGAAAACATAAAATAAAAAAAAATAAAATAAAGAAAAACGCGTAAAAATTGAAAGCTGTCAACTGAAATTCTAAACCCCGCGACTCGCGGGGTTTTCCTCATTAATCACCGCAACTCGCGGAGCTACTCTGACACGCGAACAGAAACCCTAAATCTGCATTAATTACGGGATTTAATTAATTATAATTATTATTATTACCTAATTATTATTATTATTATTATTAGTTTTAGTTTTATTTTTACTTTTTATTTAATTTATGTATTTTGTTTAATTAGTTTTATTAAAATTGTAAAATTAATAGTTTAATAAAATAAATAATATAAAAATAATATTTTTATAAAAATTGTAATTTTTACAACTTTTTGTATATTTTTATATTTTGTACCTTTTTAATCGTTGTAGCGTAATATTTATATTTTTCGCTCATATTTAATTTTAAACTTAGTTTTTGCTATAGTTATTTTTACTCCTAGATTTTTAGGCTTTGCCGTAGAATTCCCTAAGTGCTTTTTCTTTAGACTAAAGATTTAGGTGCTTTAGAATTTTGCGACGCCTTTTTAAGTTTTAGTTTCTTTTTAAGTTATTTCCATTTGGGATTTAGTTTTTCCTGTAAGCTTTAATATTTTTAGACACCTTTTACTATGTACCAATTATCATTCCAATTAGTAATTTCAATTTGCGATTATAATTTTAAGTTAGTTGTAGTAATAAGGTTAGGTTAGTAAAGTATTTTTAAGTTTTTATAAGTTTCTTTTATTTTTCCGTCACCTTTTATTTTTCAACCATTTTTTTTTTCGACCTTTTGCGACGAACTCTTTTTCTCTCTTATTTCTCGCTATTCTAGTTTTTAGGACTTAGAATTTTTTCTACTTCTTATCTAAATTTCTTAAAATTACGAAAATTTATTTTAAGTGGTTAAATTAATAGACATCAAAATTTTCTGGTTCGTAGTAATAGTTGGATTTGTACGTGGACCGGGTTATTGGAGCCAAACAGTCCTCAATTATATTGAGACCAAACGAATCCTGCCCCTCTGCTACATCTTTTGGCTATTCGAAACGTGGGCAAAATCAGAAAAGTCTATTGATTGAATAACTTATTATAATTTTTCTTTCCTTTTAAAAACTAATAGGATATTCAGTGAATGCACCGAGCAAGACGTTCATCACCTTTTGTACGTTCACCACCTGTAACTCGATCAAGACATCGTTTAACAAATATAACCGCCGTTGATTTTTCTTTAGAATCGTCATCCAGTCGACCAAGTACTTCAGTTCAAATTTCCGATAATCCATTTTTTGAACCCAACCTCACAATTGAGAATCCGGAAAATATTCAGGAACGGTTCATAGATCCTGAACCACTAAACTTTCCTCCGGAACCACCAATCATTCAAACAGAGATTGTTGAGGAACGAACCATTAAATCAGAATCATCTAGTGATACCGATTCAACAAATTCAATTATGGAGAATCTGGAACCTTTAAGTATGGAAGACCGAATGAGAGCTAAACGCACTGGCCAAGATCACGCAATTACTCATCCAGACATTAATGCGCCAGATTATGAAATCAAAGGACAAATTTTACACATGGTGACTAATCAATGCCAATTTAGTGGTGCGCCGAAGGAAGATCCAAATGAACATCTCCGTACCTTTAATAGGATCTGCACACTATTTAAAATCCGAGAAGTGGAGGATGAACAGATATATCTCATGTTATTTCCCTGGACTTTAAAGGGAGAAGCCAAAGATTGGTTGGAATCGTTACCTGAAGGGGCGATCGATACATGGGACGTTTTAATTGACAAATTTCTTAAACAATTCTTTCCTGCATCTAAAGCCGTAAGACTTCAAGCAGAAATTGTTACGTTCACACAGAAACCAAATGAAACTCCATATGAGGCGTGGACAAGATATGGAAAGTTATTAAGAGGATGTCCGCAACATGGTTTAGACACCTGTCAAATAGTACAAATATTCTACCGAGGATGCGACATCACTACAAGAAAAGACATAGATATAGCAGCTGGTGGTTCTATTATGAAGAAGACCGAAACTGATGCTTACAAAATTATTGATAACACTGCTTCCCACTCACATGAGTGGCACCAAGAAAAAGACATCATTAGATCATCTAAAGCAGCTAGAGCCGATTCTAGCCATGACTTAGATTCCATTTCCGCAAAGATAGATGCTTTCGAGAGACGAATGGAAAAGATGACTAAAGATATTCATGCTATACGAATTAGTTGTGAGCAGTGTGGAGGACCACATTTGACAAAAGATTGTCTCAGTATTGAATTAACAATGGAACAAAGAGAGAATATTTCATACATAAACCAAAGGCCTGGAAATAATTATCAGAATAATTATCAACCGCCAAGACCAATTTACAATCAAAACCAGAATTATAACCGAAATATTCCATACAACAACCAACAAGGTCCTAGCAATCAACAAGTATCCAATAATACTTACAATCAGCAAAGACCGAATTTTCAAAACAAACCACCACAACAAACCGATGATAAAAAGCCAAATTTAGAAGATATGATGACGAAGCTAGTTGAAACTCAAACGCAGTTTTTCACATCTCAAAAACAAACCAATGAACAAAGTGCTCAAGCATTTAGAAATCAACAAGCTTCTATTCAAAATCTGGAACAAGAAGTAAGTAACCTAGCAAGGTTAATAGGTGAAAGAAAATCGGGAAGTCTACCTAGCGATACAAATGCTAACCCCCGGAATGAAACAGCTAAAGCCATTACCACAAGAAGTGGTACAACACTTAAACCACCTGAAATACCTGTAACTTCTGATAAAACTATTCCTACTCCACAAGAACCACAATCCGATCAAGATAAGGAAAAAGAACCGGTAGTTGAAAAGGTTAATGAAAATAACACAGTTAAGGATAAACCTTATGTTAAACCATACCAACCACCACTTCCTTACCCGAGTAAAATGAAGAAAGAAAAACTTGAAGCCGAGCAATCCAAATTCTTGGATATGTTTAAACAGATAAATATAAATCTTTCTTTCATTGATGTGATTTCAGGAATGCCAAGATATGCTAAATTCTTGAAAGATCTAATCACGAATAGAAAGAAAATGGAAGAACTCTCGGCTGTTACTATGAATGCTAATTGTTCAGCAGTGCTGTTGAATAAGATACCAGAAAAATTATCTGATCCAGGAAGTTTCACAATTCCATGTTTTCTGGGTAGTCTTAGTTCAATAGAAGCATTGGCAGACTTAGGTGCTAGTATAAATCTAATGCCGTATTCACTATACACTAAACTAGACCTTGGAGAATTGAAACCAACCAGAATAAGCATACAACTAGCAGATAGATCAATAAAATATCCTAGAGGGATAATGGAGAACATGCTAGTTAAAGTTGGTACTTTAGTATTTCCAGTAGATTTTGTTGTTTTGGACATGGAAGAAGATTCTCAAGTTCCTCTCATATTAGGAAGACAATTCTTAAACACGGCTAAAGCAATGATAGACGTGTTCGGTAAGAAACTGACCCTAAGTATAGAGAATGAGAGTGTTACCTTTTCAGTTGATAGAGCAATGCAACAACCACAATCTGCAGTTGATACATGTTATTATATTCAAACTATAGATGCACATGCAGAATTATTAGAAGAATTTCCAGAATTACAAGGAACAGGAGAATGTTCTTTAGGAGAAGGTAATGAACCAATTGATGAAGCTGAAATGTTAGCTACACTTATAGCTAATGGATATGAACCAACAACAGAAGAAATTCAAATGCTAAAAGAAGAAGACAGATATCGATATAAATCATCAATAGAAGAACCTCCGAAATTAGAGTTAAAGCCACTTCCAAACCATTTGGAATACGCTTATTTACATGGTGAATCTGAATTACCTGTAATAATATCGTCTTCTCTTACTGAAAATGAGAAATCACAACTCATTTCTGTGTTGAAAGCTCATAAACCAGCCATTGCATGGAAGATTCATGATATTAAAGGAATAAGTCCTTCGTATTGCACACATAAAATCCTTATGGAAGAAGGTCATAAAACGTATGTGCAACGCCAACGAAGACTAAATCCTAATATGCAAGATGTAGTTAAGAAAGAGATTATTAAACTGCTAGATGCAGGTTTGATATATCCAATTTCTGATAGTCCATGGGTAAGCCCAGTTCAATGCGTACCTAAGAAGGGTGGCATGACTGTCATTACAAATGAGAAAAATGAGCTTATTCCTACTAGGACTGTAACAGGATGGCGTGTATGTATTGATTATAGAAAATTAAATGACGCCACCAGAAAAGATCACTTTCCCTTACCTTTCATAGATCAAATGTTGGAAAGATTAGCCGGAAATAGTTACTATTGTTTTCTAGATGGATTTTCCGGATATTTTCAAATTCCAATAGCACCCGAGGACCAAGAGAAAACCACATTCACGTGCCTTTATGGTACTTTTGCTTACAAACGCATGCCATTTGGACTTTGCAACGCCCCTGCAACCTTTCAAAGGTGTATGATGGCGATTTTTCACGACATGATAGAAGAATGCATGGAAGTATTCATGGATAACTTTTCAGTCTTCGGTGATACATTTAAATCATGTCTAGTTAATCTGGAACGAATGCTAATTAGATGCGAAAAATCAAATCTAGTACTTAATTGGGAGAAATGCCATTTCATGGTTAAAGAAGGCATCGTTCTTGGACATAAAATTTCAAAAGAAGGAATTGAAGTGGATAGAGCTAAAGTAGATGTGATTGCTAAACTTCCACATCCCACAAATGTTAGAGGAGTTAGGAGTTTTCTAGGGCATGCCGGTTTTTACCGACGTTTCATAAAAGATTTTTCTAAAATTGCCACTCCTATGAATAAACTCCTAGAAAAGGATGCGCCATTCATCTTTTCAGATGAGTGTATCAAATCTTTTAATATTCTTAAAGAAAAACTCACTAATGCACCGATCATGATAACACCAAATTGGAATCTACCATTTGAACTAATGTGCGATGCAAGTGATTTTGCAATGGGAGCCGTTTTAGGACAAAGGATTGAAAAACGATTTCAACCTATATATTATGCTAGCAAGACATTACAAGGAGCACAAACGAACTATACAACTACTGAAAAAGAACTCCTTGCTATTGTCTTTGCTTTTGACAAATTTCGATCATATCTCGTTCTAGCAAAAACGGTGGTCTATACCGACCATTCTGCTCTTAGATACCTATTTTCAAAACAAGATGCTAAACCAAGATTAATCCGTTGGATCTTACTCTTACAAGAGTTTGATATTGAAATTCGAGATAAAAAAGGAGCAGAAAATCTCGCCGCTGATCATCTTTCTCGTCTTGAAAATCCCGAATTAGAAGTTCTGAATGAATCGGCCATACAAGACAACTTTCCTGATGAATATCTATTGAAGATAGATTATAAAGAAATCCCATGGTTTGCAGACTATGCAAACTACTTAGTTTGTGGATTCCTTGAAAAAGGATTATCGTACCAAAGACGAAAGAAATTCTTCAGTGATATAAAACACTATTTCTGGGAAGATCCACATCTGTTTAAAAGTTGTCCCGATGGAATAATACGCCGATGTGTATTTGGAGATGAAGCTAGTAAAATTTTAAACCATTGTCACACAGGACCAACAGGAGGGCATTATGGGCCTCAACTAACAGCAAGAAAAGTTTATGAAGCTGGATTCTATTGGCCTACAATTTACAAAGACGCATACCTTCTTTGCAAATCCTGTGATGCATGTCAAAGGGCCGGAAAAATAAGTCAACGTGATGAAATGCCACAAAATGTCATCCAAGTATGTGAAGTATTTGACATTTGGGGTATTGACTTTATGGGTCCATTTCCAAAATCTCATAATAATCTATATATACTCGTAGCCATTGATTATGTATCTAAATGGGCGGAAGCACAAGCTCTCCCAACTAACGATGCACGAGTTGTAGTCAACTTTTTAAAACGTCTTTTTGCAAGGTTTGGAACACCGAAAGCTTTAATAAGTGATCGGGGTACTCATTTCTGTAATAATCAACTTGAGAAAGTTCTTAAAAGATATGGAGTAACTCATAAAATCTCCACCGCATATCATCCACAAACAAGTGGACAAGTTGAAAATACCAACCGAGCTTTAAAACGTATTCTAGAGAAAACCGTAGGATCAAATTCAAAGGAATGGTCCATTAAATTGGAGGATGCACTCTGGGCTTTTAGAACAGCCTACAAAACTCCAATTGGAACCACACCTTTTAGACTTGTTTATGGAAAAGCATGTCATCTTCCAGTAGAAATTGAACACAAAGCATTTTGGGCTTTGAAGACATGTAATCTTGATTTACATGAAGCCGGACGTCTACGATTAAGTCAACTAAATGAATTAGAAGAATTAAGACATGAAGCATACGAAAATTCGTTAATCTATAAAGAAAGAACGAAGAAATGGCATGATAAAAGAATCAGAAGTTCAAAAGAATTTAAAGAAGGAGACAGAGTTCTTCTTTTCAATTCACGATTCAAGCTATTTCCTGGAAAATTGAAATCAAGATGGTCTGGACCATTCATAGTCAAAAGAGTTTTCCCATACGGAACGATAGAATTGATAAATTCAAATGGGATTGAATTTAAAGTTAATGGTCACAGAGTTAAACATTACATACATGGTCCGATGGAAGTCGACAACGAAGTTAATCACAATTTCGACACCACAGCTAACTAAGTGTGGGGAGAATCAAGTCTTTAAAGGATAATATGTATTTCTGTTAGAGTTAGATTATCTGTTTTCGTGTAGTTCTCGAAAATGGAACACGTATGGTCTTTCCCTAGCAGACCCTAAAGAACTAGTCTTCTCCCCCCATTCTGAATTTTTATTTTTTTAGGTTTTTACAAAATGAAGACTGCCTGTGAACTAAACCATGGTCTAATGCTACACGCTTTGATCACTAAAAGAAATAATGATATACTACCGAGTGAATTAGTATCAGTAATCAGAGAAAGAATGGACGGAGTTAGAAAAGGATCCAGATGCGAAGATAATAAGTTACAATTTGGTAAAGGAAAATCAAAATCCGCAGCGAAAAGAAGAGCACGACACCTAGAACGATGTCACAAATGCGGAAAATGGTCACATGGAGGTAAATGTTCAAATAATCAAACCTATTCAAATACCGAATTTGTTACTTTATGCAGAGACGGACCGTTCATATGTTTAGAAGAAAAGACAATGAATGCTCGAGGTTACGCCTATGCAGCCATGGAAAATCAATTAAACCGACTATCTTATGAATATAATAGATCATATAACTAAGAAATCTATTTCACAGGTATGTATGTACAGTTTTTATTTTTATTTTTATTTTTAACCTTTTGATAATAAACGCTAATTTGTTCGCTAAAAAGTATTAAATTGGTATTAAATAAAATTATGTTTGGCGACCGAAATTATTGATATCATTCAAAAATTTATTACATCACTGCGAAATTTAACGTTTATTCTTAAGGTATAAATATCTTTAATCAATCAACCCAAAATATTTCAAAAATTCGTCATGAGTTAAATTAGGTTTTGGAACCGAAATTACTTTACCGAAAAGAGGGGCACATATTTTTGATAATATTTGATTGATTAAAGTGGGATAAAAAGACAAAAAGATTTTTAATTTTATTTTTACCATGTTTTTAAAATTAATATTTAAACCTTAAATTAATATTGTAAACTTTATAAAAACAATATTTTTAAAATTGTAAATATTTGAAAAATTAATATAAGTTTGGTGTGAATTTATAATATGAATTTTTAAATTAAGTTTGGTGTGAATTTTTAATTTTTAAAATATGAATTTTTAATTTTATGCATTTCAAATTTTAAGTTTGGTGTGATTTTTTTTTTATTAATTTTGAATTTTATATTTAAGTTGTGTGAATTTAAAAACAAAAATTTACTTTATCTCATTAAGTTAAGAATATGATTTTTAAAATTCGTCGTAAGTTGAAGACTAGGTCTTTGAACCGAAATTGCTTTACCCGAGGGAGGGACGAGAACTTTTATTATCATTATTTTTAATCTTACTGAATTAGAGTATGCCAAAAACATTGAAAAAACCCACAAATCTTAGCTTTTAAAACAATCGCTACAAAAAGACAAATTTTAAAATTTTGTCGAGGGACGGACTAGGACATCGATCCGAAACGACCTCGTCCTAAATAACAAGGGAAACAAAATTTTAAAATTAAATACTTAATTGTTTTATAAGTTAAAGATTATATATAAAAAAAAAAAAAAAAAAAACAGCAAACTCCGCGACTCGCGGAGTTTGAAGTACAAAACCTCCGCGACTCGCGAAGGGACCAAAATCCAGAAAAAAAAAATAAAAGAGCTGCACGAACTGATCAGCTCCCACACACATAAACACCCAAATACTGCGAAAAAAGAACCCGAAAATACACCCAAAAACACCCCAAAAATCTCAATTTTTAACCGTTAATCACCAAATTTTTTGCTAAAATCATGTTGAGAAGGATGCTATCTAAGAATTTCTCAAGAAAAACGGTAAATTTCTACACCTAAACACCATTAATTCGAAATTAGGTGTTCTTGAGCTATTTTTCCCCAATTTGATTTTGATGCTTTTTAGTGTAATTAGACTTAAATTGTTTATGTATTATGCTTGTATAACCTAGATTGATGCTGTTTAACATGATTAGAAGCCTTAAACTTCAAATTTTGAATAATCTAGGGTTTGTGTTCTTGAGCAATTTGGGGCTTTTTGATATAAACAGGTTATGGCCGATTTTTGTCATGAATTGTTGCTAAATTGAGTAGTGTAACATGTCTAGGTAGTTAAATGATCCAAACTTTGAACCTAAACATGATTTTGAGAATTAAAGTGGACTTTTTCAAGTCCAAAATTCATGAACTTGATTTTTGAAAGATAATGCCATTTGAGACTTGTTTATTTGCTAGTAATGATTATTTTGACATGTTATTTGAGTTGAATGCTTATGAACTTGGCGAAAATTTTCGTATATGCTTATTTGAAAAAGTGTAGATTTGATAAAAATGTGGAAATAAGCTTAAGTTTGATATAAATTGATAATGTCATTGTAATTATTTTGATTGATGATTTTGCTGACACTAATGCATATTTGGATGCACAAAATTTGTGTTTGGTGTGTTTTGCAGAATGAAAGGGGTGAATCTTCATCCCAAGCCCGACATGCTCCTGCTGAGAACTTGGAACAACAGGAGGTAGATAACTACTACAAGCAGGATGTACCTCATCCAGTCATGACCTTTTCCGATATGCATTTGGAAGAGTTGCACCCGAACCTGCGATTTGACAGACTTTGGATAGATTATCCAAAATATCAACGGGGTTTGCATACTCTTCATTCCAAGGTTGTTGAGGTACCGAGGGTCATAGAATGGGGACCCTTAGAAGCTGTAGAATTGGCCGGGCCAATTAGGGAATTACTAGTACAGAGGTATGGTAATTCTTCTTTTAATGACTGGATATGTTTATTCACCATACGCAGACCTGTATATAAAGTATGGTGTGAAGAGTTGTTATGTAGTATAGAGTTGAATGATCGGGTAGCTAGTTTAACCGATCGTTCTTTTATTAGATTTTTGTTAGGCGGTTCGATGCGCCACATGTCTTTACTGGACATGGCTCAGGCTTTACGTATATATACGCCTGAGGAGTTAGCGTCTGCCGATTGTAGAGGATTGATACTAAACGGTAGAAAGATAGATGAGAATTTTGATACACACGGTGTGTGGAGTCAAATGACAAGCCATCACCGTTTCAAAGGGGGAAACTACTCTTATTTGGATATAGATAGAGCCGAATTAAGAGTGATACATAGGTTTTTAGCTAATTCGATTACACAAAGGGGTAAAAACAAAGAAAAGGTAAATGAACAAGATTTGTTTTACCATATGTGTATTCGAGACCCACAGAGCGCTGTAAGTATACCATATTGTGTGGGTTATTATTTATCAGCTATGGTTCGGGGGATGCGACCACATAGCATAATAGGAGGTGGTATTTTTATTACTTTGATTGGTGAATATCTCGGTGTGGATATAAGTCGGGGGGGATTATTACTAGAAGAGCCGGAACCCCGCGATACTATAGGTTTAAATGTATACCATGGTGCGAAAGTTTTGAAGCGGCGAAATAACGCCGCAGTACGATACCATGGTAGACATCCACAGGTGGAGAGAAACCAGGAACAAGGTAATGTAGGAGGGGGGAATGAGATGCAAGAAATGCATAGGTTTATAGCTTCTCAGGAATACGAAAATGCTAGACAGAGAGCATTTGAAGATTGGCAAGTTCATCAGAACCAGATCATAGCGCATTGCCAACATATAGGTAGAAACTATATTCCTACACCGAAACCCGTCTTCCCTCCTTGGTCGATAGAGATGCAGCCACCATATCCTACGTATGACCCTGTCGAAGCATTCTATAGCACTTATGGTTATGCCTGGAACCCCTATTGGTACCAATATCATCCTTAGTTTACTTATTATTATTTATTTTTTTTTATTTTGTAATTTGTAATTATTAATACATTTAATATTTTTGTTAATATTGTAATTATTTTTATAATTATCTAACTTTTATTCTTAGATTTTAATAATTTTTGAATGTGGGGTAATAAACCAAACTTCAAAAATATGTATATATGTTTGCAGTTTATCTTATGTACACAACAGGGTAAAACAACGCATTTTCAAAGACTGGCATTAAGTTCAGCAAAAGCAACTAATTTTGACGACAAGATGCAAAATATATGTGAAATAACAACAAGACGGAATGAACAAATGATGTGCACCATTTATCATTCAGCAAACAAACGCCAATATATTTGGAAACTTTGGTAAAAATTTAATCATTTTCACACAAATCACCCTCAATAATTTAAATTGTTACTGATTTCTTGCAAATGAGGGCATTGCAAGATCTTAAGTGTGGGAAGGGGTTAAATTCTTTCGGATTTTAAAATTTTTACTTTATACACTTGGTTACCATTAAAAATACTAGTAAAGCAGTAGTTGTATTAGAATCTAGTGCTCTCTGATAAAAAAGAACAGCCCTAGTCTTATATACTGACTACCCAATTCTAGTAAAATTTTTCAAATAAATGAATTCAAAATCATGTTTATACATATTTATGAACGATAAAACTAGGTTTTAACACCGAAATTATTGTTACCTCGGAAAGGACATAAATTGAGAAACAAACTAAAATGTTAAAATTCATTTAAAATGGAATAGAGGACGATAAAAAGAAAAATAAAAAGCCAAGTGTGGGAAAATTTACCAAGTTATTTTAAACATATGCCACATATATCTGTAACAAATAACTGAAAATACTTTTGCTTTGAACTAAACTAAACTGTTTTACCCGATGAAAGAAAAGAAGAGATGGATCTACACGATGAATCAACTCCATCATTAAAAGGAAGTAAAGTCTTCCAAAAAAGAAACGCGCTTCTTGATTTAGGTCATGAAGTTGTCGTTCAGACCAGTTGTAGGTTGACGAAAAATCTAGAAAAGTCATCACTAAAATCAGCAGGAAATCCACGGACCTCAGCATTAAACAGGGTCGCCATGTGGTCAGATTTATCTTAACCATGAGAAGGATTTATCTTGTACAATGGGGGGGCACCATGCAAATTAGCTGGATAAGACTAATGAATCAGATCCCCAGAAAGGATAATCTCCTTAAAGATTAAAAATCAGCTTTTAAGACTGATATTACTCAATCCTAGAGATTGACCTTAAAGATTGAGAATTACAAACTCATGGAATTCAATGATATCTAAACTCGAGCTTGAACGAGAAAATATTTTGATCAAAATTATAAACCGATTTGTTTTCTGAAAACCCTATTTTCAATGCGTTCATTACCATTGAACGTAAAATCCTAGGAATTCACCTGGATTTCATTAGGTCACCTGAACTAAATCGGGTGTCAACCGTAAGAACGGTGGTTGCATAATGGTCAAAGACAGGACCTTGTGCCAGACCGAAAAATTATAAGGATGAGCTTTACTATTGCTCCTACCAAGGATAGTAATTGCGTCCGACACATTATAGACCATAATTAAAAGCATGTCACGGGACATTGCCTTAACAGTTGCTTGTTCAACGCTTTCCTTTATAACCGGACGGTAGTTTGCCGAAAGGTAATATACGGGACAAGTAAACTGGACGTGTTGCTTTCTAAATACAAGGTTAGCAAGTGGGTGACACAAAACCGCAAGTTTTGAGCTAAAATTTCCAAATCTGAAACCCACCAAACCCACAAAAATATTTTGCAAACACCGGTAAAGGGTTATTCCGGAAAACTTATCTAGGGTAAAAACTAGATTTCAAAAGATCAAATGTTTTCATAAAGATCCAATTTCCTTAATGGATCTAAATTTTTATAGTCATGTGGGACTGTAAACCATATAGTTACTACCATTGTTTATACCGCCGTATAGAAATCACTGATGTACAAAGTGTGAAGAATAAAGAAGTGATTCTAGTATTTCAAGACAATATTGCTTGAGGACAAGCAACGCTCAAGTGTGAGAATATTTGATAATGCTAAAAACGAACATATATTTCATAGCATTATTCCTAAAGAAAGACAAGCTTTTAGTTGCAATTGTTCTATTTACAAGTGATATTCGTTTAAATGATAAAAGGTGAAGACAAAAGACAGATTCGACGATTTGAAGACGCAAACGACCAAAAAGCTCAAAAGAACAAAAGACAATCAAAGAGGTTCCAATTATTGATAAGAAACGTCTCGAAATCACAAGAGTACAAGATTCAAAACGCAAAGTACAAGATATTAAATTGTACGCGAGGACGTTCGAAAATCCGGAACCGGGACCAGAGTCAACTCTTAACGCTCGACGCAACGGACTAAAAATTACAAGTTAACTATGTATATAAATATAATATAATATATAATTAATTATATTAATTATATATATTATATATATATATATTAAAAACCGTCGGCAGAGAAAACTCCAAGGACTGAGCTGTAATTTCTATCTCCGCGACTCGCGGAGTTTGAAGGGGTTTTTGCCGCGAGTCGCGGAGTCCCAATTTTCAACTCTGGCTATAAAGCAAACCGAATTCTGATCAAATTTCATATCTTATTTTCTCTATCTTTCTCAATATATACGATATATATATATATAATTTATATTTTAATTTTAATTTTAATTTTAAATCCTAATAATAAGGGTATGTTAGCGAATGTTGTAAGGGTGTAAGTCGAAATTCTGTCCGTGTAACGCTACGCTATTTTTAATCATTGTAAGTTATGTTCAACCTTTTTATATTAATGTCTCGTAGCTAAGTTATTATTATGCTTATTTAAAACGAAGTAATCATGATGTTGGGCTAATTACTAAAATTGGGTAATTGGGCTTTGTACCATAATTGGGGTTTGGACAAAAGAACGACACTTGTGGAAATTAGACTATGGGCTATTAATGGGCTTTATATTTGTTTAACTAAATGAAAGTTTGTTAATGTTAATATAAAGATTTACAATTGGGCGTCCCTATAAACTACCATATACACTCAATCGGACACGATGGGCGGGGTATTTATATGTACGAATAATCGTTCATTTAACCGGATACGGGAATGGATTAATAGCCACTAGAATAATTAAAACAGGGGTGAAATTACATTCAAGGGTAATTGGTGTAATTGTTAACAAAGTGGTAAAACCTTGGTTTACACGCAGTCGATAACCTGGTGTATTCATTAAACAAAGTATTAAAACCTTGTTACAATTCGAATCCCCAATTAGTTGGAATATTTAACTTCGGGTATAATAATAATTTGATGAGGACACTTGCATTTTATATTTATGACTGATGGACTGTTATGGACAAAAACCAGACGGACATATTGAATAATCCAGGACAAAGGACAATTAACCCATGGGCATAAAACTAAAATCAACACGTCAAACATCAAGATTACGGAAGTTTAAATAAGCATAATTCTTTTATTTCATATTTAATTTCCTTTATTTTATATTTAATTGCACTTCTAATTATCGCACTTTTATTATTTGTTATTTAATCGCACTTTTAATTATCGTACTTTTTAATTATCGCAATTTTATTTTATCGCATTTTTATTATTCGCAATTTCATTATCGTTATTTACTTTACGCTTTAATTTAAGTCTTGTATTTATTTTATATTTTACATTAGGTTTTAACTGCGACTAAAGTCTTAAAATCGACAAACCGGTCATTAAACGGTAAAAACCCCCCTTTATAATAATAATATTACCTATATATATATTTGTATTTTTATAAAAGTAAACTAATATAGCGTTGAGCTTTGTTTAAAGATTTCCCTGTGGAACGAACCGGACTTACTAAAAACTACACTACTGTACGATTAGGTACACTGCCTATAAGCGTTGTAGCAAGGTTTAAGTATATCCATTCTATAAATAAATAAATATCTTGTGTAAAATTGTATCGTATTTAATAGTTTTTCCTAGTAAAATATAAGCTATTTTATATACACCTCGCTTGACATCAAGTATTTTATCGTTCATAAATATGTATAAACATGATTTTGAATTCATTTATAATGGAATAGAGGACGATAAAAAGAAAAATAAAAAGCCAAGTGTGGGAAAATTTACCAAGTTATTTTAAACATATGCCACATATATCTGTAACAAATAACTGAAAATACTTTTGCTTTGAACTAAACTAAACTGTTTTACCCGATGAAAGAAAAGAAGAGATGGATCTACACGATGAATCAATTCCATCATTAAAAGGAAGTAAAGTCTTCCGAAAAAGAAACGCGCTTCTTGATTTAGGTCATGAAGTTGTCGTTCAGACCAGTTGTAGGTTGACGAAAAATCTAGAAAAGTCATCACTAAAATCAGCAGGAAATCCACGGACCTCAGCATTAAACAGGGTCGCCATGTGGTCAGATTTATCTTAACCATGAGAAGGATTTATCTTGTACAATGGGGGGGCACCATGCAAATTAGCTGGATAAGACTAATGAATCAGATCCCCAGAAAGGATAATCTCCTTAAAGATTAAAAATCAGCTTTTAAGACTGATATTACTCAATCCTAGAGATTGACCTTAAAGATTGAGAATTACAAACTCATGGAATTCAATGATATCTAAACTCGAGCTTGAACGAGAAAATATTTTGATCAAAATTATAAACCGATTTGTTTTCTGAAAACCCTATTTTCAATGCGTTCATTACCATTGAACGTAAAATCTTAGGAATTCACCTGGAATTCATTAGGTCACCTGAATTAAATCGGGTGTCAACCGTAAGAACGGTGGTTGCATAATGGTCAAAGACAGGACCTTGTGCCAGACCGAAAAATTATAAGGATGAGCTTTACTATTGCTCCTACCAAGGATAGTAATTGCGTCCGACACATTATAGACCATAATTAAAAGCATGTCACGGGACATTGCCTTAACAGTTGCTTGTTCAACGCTTTCCTTTATAACCGGACGGTAGTTTGCCGAAAGGTAATATACGGGACAAGTAAACTGGACGTGTTGCTTTCCAAATACAAGGTTAGCAAGTGGGTGACACAAAACCGCAAGTTTTGAGCTAAAATTTCCAAATCTGAAACCCACCAAACCCACAAAAATATTTTGCAAACACCGGTAAAGGGTTATTCCGGAAAACTTATCTAGGGTAAAAACTAGATTTCAAAAGATCAAATGTTTTCATAAAGATCCAATTTCCTTAATGGATCTAAATTTTTATAGTCATGTGGGACTGTAAACCATATAGTTACTACCATTGTTTATACCGCCGTATAGAAATCACTGATGTACAAAGTGTGAAGAATAAAGAAGTGATTCTAGTATTTCAAGACAATATTGCTTGAGGACAAGCAACGCTCAAGTGTGGGAATATTTGATAATGCTAAAAACGAACATATATTTCATAGCATTATTCCTCAAGAAAGACAAGCTTTTAGTTGCAATTGTTCTATTTACAAGTGATATTCGTTTAAATAATAAAAGGTGAAGACAAAAGACAGATTCGATGATTTGAAGACGCAAACGACCAAAAAGCTCAAAAGAACAAAAGACAATCAAAGAGGTTCCAATTATTGATAAGAAACGTCTCGAAATCACAAGAGTACAAGATTCAAAACGCAAAGTACAAGATATTAAATTGTTTAATAGGTTTTTAGCTAATTCGATTACACAAAGGGGTAAAAACAAAGAAAAGGTATTTATTTATAAAATAGCTTATATTTTACTAGGAAAAACTATTAAATACGATACAATTTTACACAAGATATTTATTTATTTATAGAATGGATATACTTAAACCTTGCTACAACGCTTATAGGCAGTGTACCTAATCGTACAGTAGTGTAGTTTTTAGTAAGTCCGGTTCGTTCCACAGGGAAATCTTTAAACAAAGCTCAACGCTATATTAGTTTACTTTTATAAAAATACAAATATATATATAGGTAATATTATTATTATAAAGGGGGGTTTTTACCGTTTAATGACCGGTTTGTCGATTTTAAGACTTTAGTCGCAGTTAAAACCTAATGTAAAATATAAAATAAATACAAGACTTAAATTAAAGCGTAAAGTAAATAACGATAATGAAATTGCGAATAATAAAAATGCGATAAAATAAAATTGCGATAATTAAAAAGTACGATAATTAAAAGTGCGATTAAATAACAAATAATAAAAGTGCGATAATTAGAAGTGCAATTAAATATAAAATAAAGGAAATTAAATATGAAATAAAAGAATTATGCTTATTTAAACTTCCGTAATCATGATGTTTGACGTGTTGATTTTAGTTTTATGCCCATGGGTTAATTGTCCTTTGTCCTGGATTATTCAATATGTCCGTCTGGTTTTTGTCCATAACAGTCCATCAGTCATAAATATAAATTGCAAGTGTCCTTGTCAAATTATTATTATACCCGAAGTTAAATATTCCAACTAATTGGGGATTCGAATTGTAACAAGGTTTTAATACTTTGTTTAATGAATACACCAGGTTATCGACTGCGTGTAAACCAAGGTTTTACTACTTTGTTAACAATTACACCAATTACCCTTGAATGCAATTTCACCCCTGTTTTAATTATTCTAGTGGCTATTAATCCATTCCCGTGTCCGGTTAAATGAACGATTATTCGTACATATAAATACCCCGCCCATCGTGTCCGATCGAGTGTATATGGTAATTTATAGAGACGCCCAATTGTAAATCTTTATATTAACATTAACAAACTTTCATTTAGTTAAACAAATATAAAGCCCATTAATAGCCCATAGTCTAATTTCCACAAGTGTCGTTCTTTTGTCCAAACCCCAATTATGGTACAAAGCCCAATTACCCAATTTTAGTAATTAGCCCAACATCATGATTACTTCGTTTTAAATAAGCATAATAATAACTTAGCTACGAGACATTAATATAAAAAGGTTGAACATAACTTACAATGATTAAAAATAGCGTAGCGTTACACGGACAGAATTTCGACTTACACCCTTACAACATTCGCTAACATACCCTTATTATTAGGATTTAAAATTAAAATTAAAATTAAAATATAAATTATATATATATATATTACGTATATATTGAGAGAGAGATGAAATAAGATATGAAATTTGATCAGAATTCGGTTTGCTTTATAGCCAGAGTTGAAAATTGGGGCTCCGCGACTCGCGGCAAAAACCCCTTCAAACTCCGCGAGTCGCGGAGATAGAAATTACAGCTCAGTCCTTGGAGTTTTCTCTGCCGACGGTTTTTAATATATATATATAATATATATATAATTAATATAATTAATTATATATTATATTATATTTATATACATAGTTAACTTGTAATTTTTAGTCCGTTGCGTCGAGCGTTAAGAGTTGACTCTGGTCCCGGTTCCGGATTTTCGAACGTCCTCGCGTACAATTTATTATCTTGTACTTTGCGTTTTGAATCTTGTACTCTTGTGATTTCGAGACGTTTCTTATCAATAATTGGAACCTCTTTGATTGTCTTTTGTTCTTTTGAGCTTTTTGGTCGTTTGCGTCTTCAAATCGTCGAATCTGTCTTTTGTCTTCACCTTTTATCATTTAAACGAATATCACTTGTAAATAGAACAATTGCAACTAAAAGCTTGTCTTTCTTGAGGAATAATGCTATGAAATATATGTTCGTTTTTAGCATTATCAAATATTCCCACACTTGAGCGTTGCTTGTCCTCAAGCAATATTGTCTTGAAATACTAGAATCACTTCTTTATTCTTCACACTTTGTACATCAGTGATTTCTATACGGCGGTATAAACAATGGTAGTAACTATATGGTTTACAGTCCCACATGACTATAAAAATTTAGATCCATTAAGGAAATTGGATCTTTATGAAAACATTTGATCTTTTGAAATCTAGTTTTTACCCTAGATAAGTTTTCCGGAATAACCCTTTACCGGTGTTTGCAAAATATTTTTGTGGGTTTGGTGGGTTTCAGATTTGGAAATTTTAGCTCAAAACTTGCGGTTTTGTGTCACCCACTTGCTAACCTTGTATTTGGAAAGCAACACATCCAGTTTACTTGTCCCGTATATTACCTTTCGGCAAACTACCGTCCGGTTATAAAGGAAAGCGTTGAACAAGCAACTGTTAAGGCAATGTCCCGTGACATGCTTTTAATTATGGTCTATAATGTGTCGGACGCAATTACTATCCTTGGTAGGAGCAATAGTAAAGCTCATCCTTATAATTTTTCGGTCTGGCACAAGGTCCTGTCTTTGACCATTATGCAACCACCGTTCTTACGGTTGACACCCGATTTAGTTCAGGTGACCTAATGAATTCCAGGTGAATTCCTAGAATTTTACGTTCAATGGTAATGAACGCATTGAAAATAGGGTTTTCAGAAAACAAATCGGTTTATAATTTTGATCAAAATATTTTCTCGTTCAAGCTCGAGTTTAGATATCATTGAATTCCATGAGTTTGTAATTCTCAATCTTTAAGGTCAATCTCTAGGATTGAGTAATATCAGTCTTAAAAGCTGATTTTTAATCTTTAAGGAGATTATCCTTTCTGGGGATCTGATTCATTAGTCTTATCCAGCTAATTTGCATGGTGCCCCCCCATTGTACAAGATAAATCCTTCTCATGGTTAAGATAAATCTGACCACATGGCGACCCTGTTTAATGCTGAGGTCCGTGGATTTCCTGCTGATTTTAGTGATGACTTTTCTAGATTTTTTGTCAACCTACAACTGGTCTGAACGACAACTTCATGACCTAAATCAAGAAGCGCGTTTCTTTTTTGGAAGACTTTACTTCCTTTTAATGATGGAATTGATTCATCGTGTAGATCCATCTCTTCTTTTCTTTCATCGGGTAAAACAGTTTAGTTTAGTTCAAAGCAAAAGTATTTTCAGTTATTTGTTACAGATATATGTGGCATATGTTTAAAATAACTTGGTAAATTTTCCCACACTTGGCTTTTTATTTTTCTTTTTATCGTCCTCTATTCCATTTTAAATGAATTTTAACATTTTAGTTTGTTTCTCAATTTATGTCCTTTCCGAGGTAACAATAATTTCGGTGTTAAAACCTAGTTTTATCGTTCATAAATATGTATAAACATGATTTTGAATTCATTTATTTGAAAATTTTTACTAGAATTGGGTAGTCAGTATATAAGACTAGGGCTGTTCTTTTTTATCAGAGAGCACTAGATTCTAATACAACTACTGCTTTACTAGTATTTTTAATGGTAACCAAGTGTATAAAGTAAAAATTTTAAAATCCGAAAGAATTTAACCCATTCCCACACTTAAGATCTTGCAATGCCCTCATTTGCAAGAAATCAGTAACAATTTAAATTATTGAGGGTGATTTGTGTGAAAATGATTAAATTTTTACCAAAGTTTCCAAATATATTGGCGTTTGTTTGCTGAATGATAAATGGTGCACATCATTTGTTCATTCCGTCTTGTTGTTATTTCACATATATTTTGCATCTTGTCGTCAAAATTAGTTGCTTTTGCTGAACTTAATGCCAGTCTTTGAAAATGCGTTGTTTTACCCTGTTGTGTACATAAGATAAACTGCAAACATATATACATATTTTTGAAGTTTGGTTTATTACCCCACATTCAAAAATTATTAAAATCTAAGAATAAAAGTTAGATAATTATAAAAATGATTACAATATTAACAAAAATATTAAATGTATTAATAATTACAAATTACAAAATAAAAAAAAAATAAATAATAATAAGTAAACTAAGGATGATATTGGTACCAATAGGGGTTCCAGGCATAACCATAAGTGCTATAGAATGCTTCGGCAGGGTCATACGTAGGATATGGTGGCTGCATCTCTATCGACCAAGGAGGGAAGACGGGTTTCGGTGTAGGAATATAGTTTCTACCTATATGTTGGCAATGCGCTATGATCTGGTTCTGATGAACTTGCCAATCTTCAAATGCTCTCTGTCTAGCATTTTCGTATTCCTGAGAAGCTATAAACCTATGCATTTCTTGCATCTCATTCCCCCCTCCTACATTACCTTGTTCCTGGTTTCTCTCCACCTGTGGATGTCTACCATGGTATCGTACTGCGGCGTTATTTCGCCGCTTCAAAACTTTCGCACCATGGTATACATTTAAACCTATAGTATCGCGGGGTTCCGGCTCTTCTAGTAATAATCCCCCCCGACTTATATCCACACCGAGATATTCACCAATCAAAGTAATAAAAATACCACCTCCTATTATGCTATGTGGTCGCATCCCCCGAACCATAGCTGATAAATAATAACCCACACAATATGGTATACTTACAGCGCTCTGTGGGTCTCGAATACACATATGGTAAAACAAATCTTGTTCATTTACCTTTTCTTTGTTTTTACCCCTTTGTGTAATCGAATTAGCTAAAAACCTATGTATCACTCTTAATTCGGCTCTATCTATATCCAAATAAGAGTAGTTTCCCCCTTTGAAACGGTGATGGCTTGTCATTCGATCCCCGGCAGCGGCGCCAAAAATACTTGATGTCAAGCGAGGTGTATATAAAATAGCTTATATTTTACTAGGAAAAACTATTAAATACGATACAATTTTACACAAGATATTTATTTATTTATAGAATGGATATACTTAAACCTTGCTACAACGCTTATAGGCAGTGTACCTAATCGTACAGTAGTGTAGTTTTTAGTAAGTCCGGTTCGTTCCACAGGGAAATCTTTAAACAAAGCTCAACGCTATATTAGTTTACTTTTATAAAAATACAAATATATATATAGGTAATATTATTATTATAAAGGGGGGTTTTTACCGTTTAATGACCGGTTTGTCGATTTTAAGACTTTAGTCGCAGTTAAAACCTAATGTAAAATATAAAATAAATACAAGACTTAAATTAAAGCGTAAAGTAAATAACGATAATGAAATTGCGAATAATAAAAATGCGATAAAATAAAATTGCGATAATTAAAAAGTACGATAATTAAAAGTGCGATTAAATAACAAATAATAAAAGTGCGATAATTAGAAGTGCAATTAAATATAAAATAAAGGAAATTAAATATGAAATAAAAGAATTATGCTTATTTAAACTTCCGTAATCATGATGTTTGACGTGTTGATTTTAGTTTTATGCCCATGGGTTAATTGTCCTTTGTCCTGGATTATTCAATATGTCCGTCTGGTTTTTGTCCATAACAGTCCATCAGTCATAAATATAAATTGCAAGTGTCCTTGTCAAATTATTATTATACCCGAAGTTAAATATTCCAACTAATTGGGGATTCGAATTGTAACAAGGTTTTAATACTTTGTTTAATGAATACACCAGGTTATCGACTGCGTGTAAACCAAGGTTTTACTACTTTGTTAACAATTACACCAATTACCCTTGAATGTAATTTCACCCCTGTTTTAATTATTCTAGTGGCTATTAATCCATTCCCGTGTCCGGTTAAATGAACGATTATTCGTACATATAAATACCCCGCCCATCGTGTCCGATCGAGTGTATATGGTAATTTATAGAGACGCCCAATTGTAAATCTTTATATTAACATTAACAAACTTTCATTTAGTTAAACAAATATAAAGCCCATTAATAGCCCATAGTCTAATTTCCACAAGTGTCGTTCTTTTGTCCAAACCCCAATTATGGTACAAAGCCCAATTACCCAATTTTAGTAATTAGCCCAACATCATGATTACTTCGTTTTAAATAAGCATAATAATAACTTAGCTACGAGACATTAATATAAAAAGGTTGAACATAACTTACAATGATTAAAAATAGCATAGCGTTACACGGACAGAATTTCGACTTACACCCTTACAACATTCGCTAACATACCCTTATTATTAGGATTTAAAATTAAAATTAAAATTAAAATATAAATTATATATATATATTACGTATATATTGAGAGAGAGATGAAATAAGATATATAATTTGATCAGAATTCGGTTTGCTTTATAGCCAGAGTTGAAAATTGGGGCTCCGCGACTCGCGGCAAAAACCCCTTCAAACTCCGCGAGTCGCGGAGATATTGATGTCAAGCGAGGTGTATATAAAATAGCTTATATTTTACTAGGAAAAACTATTAAATACGATACAATTTTACACAAGATATTTATTTATTTATAGAATGGATATACTTAAACCTTGCTACAACGCTTATAGGCAGTGTACCTAATCGTACAGTAGTGTAGTTTTTAGTAAGTCCGGTTCGTTCCACAGGGAAATCTTTAAACAAAGCTCAACGCTATATTAGTTTACTTTTATAAAAATACAAATATATATATAGGTAATATTATTATTATAAAGGGGGTTTTTACCGTTTAATGACCGGTTTGTCGATTTTAAGACTTTAGTCGCAGTTAAAACCTAATGTAAAATATAAAATAAATACAAGACTTAAATTAAAGCGTAAAGTAAATAACGATAATGAAATTGCGAATAATAAAAATGCGATAAAATAAAATTGCGATAATTAAAAAGTACGATAATTAAAAGTGCGATTAAATAACAAATAATAAAAGTGCGATAATTAGAAGTGCAATTAAATATAAAATAAAGGAAATTAAATATGAAATAAAAGAATTATGCTTATTTAAACTTCCGTAATCATGATGTTTGACGTGTTGATTTTAGTTTTATGCCCATGGGTTAATTGTCCTTTGTCCTGGATTATTCAATATGTCCGTCTGGTTTTTGTCCATAACAGTCCATCAGTCATAAATATAAATTGCAAGTGTCCTTGTCAAATTATTATTATACCCGAAGTTAAATATTCCAACTAATTGGGGATTCGAATTGTAACAAGGTTTTAATACTTTGTTTAATGAATACACCAGGTTATCGACTGCGTGTAAACCAAGGTTTTACTACTTTGTTAACAATTACACCAATTACCCTTGAATGTAATTTCACCCCTGTTTTAATTATTCTAGTGGCTATTAATCCATTCCCGTGTCCGGTTAAATGAACGATTATTCGTACATATAAATACCCCGCCCATCGTGTCCGATCGAGTGTATATGGTAATTTATAGAGACGCCCAATTGTAAATCTTTATATTAACATTAACAAACTTTCATTTAGTTAAACAAATATAAAGCCCATTAATAGCCCATAGTCTAATTTCCACAAGTGTCGTTCTTTTGTCCAAACCCCAATTATGGTACAAAGCCCAATTACCCAATTTTAGTAATTAGCCCAACATCATGATTACTTCGTTTTAAATAAGCATAATAATAACTTAGCTACGAGACATTAATATAAAAAGGTTGAACATAACTTACAATGATTAAAAATAGCGTAGCGTTACACGGACAGAATTTCGACTTACACCCTTACAACATTCGCTAACATACCCTTATTATTAGGATTTAAAATTAAAATTAAAATTAAAATATAAATTATATATATATATATCGTATATATTGAGAGAGATAGAGAAAATAAGATATATAATTTGATCAGAATTCGGTTTGCTTTATAGCCAGAGTTGAAAATTGGGGCTCCGCGACTCGCGGCAAAAACCCCTTCAAACTCCGCGAGTCGCGGAGATAGAAATTACAGCTCAGTCCTTGGAGTTTTCTCTGCCGACGGTTTTTAATATATATATATAATATATATATAATTAATATAATTAATTATATATTATATTATATTTATATACATAGTTAACTTGTAATTTTTAGTCCGTTGCGTCGAGCGTTAAGAGTTGACTCTGGTCCCGGTTCCGGATTTTCGAACGTCCTCGCGTACAATTTAATATCTTGTACTTTGCGTTTTGAATCTTGTACTCTTGTGATTTCGAGACGTTTCTTATCAATAATTGGAACCTCTTTGATTGTCTTTTGTTCTTTTGAGCTTTTTGGTCGTTTGCGTCTTCAAATCGTCGAATCTGTCTTTTGTCTTCACCTTTTATCATTTAAACGAATATCACTTGTAAATAGAACAATTGCAACTAAAAGCTTGTCTTTCTTGAGGAATAATGCTATGAAATATATGTTCGTTTTTAGCATTATCAAATATTCCCACACTTGAGCGTTGCTTGTCCTCAAGCAATATTGTCTTGAAATACTAGAATCACTTCTTTATTCTTCACACTTTGTACATCAGTGATTTCTATACGGCGGTATAAACAATGGTAGTAACTATATGGTTTACAGTCCCACATGACTATAAAAATTTAGATCCATTAAGGAAATTGGATCTTTATGAAAACATTTGATCTTTTGAAATCTAGTTTTTACCCTAGATAAGTTTTCCGGAATAACCCTTTACCGGTGTTTGCAAAATATTTTTGTGGGTTTGGTGGGTTTCAGATTTGGAAATTTTAGCTCAAAACTTGCGGTTTTGTGTCACCCACTTGCTAACCTTGTATTTGGAAAGCAACACGTCCAGTTTACTTGTCCCGTATATTACCTTTCGGCAAACTACCGTCCGGTTATAAAGGAAAGCGTTGAACAAGCAACTGTTAAGGCAATGTCCCGTGACATGCTTTTAATTATGGTCTATAATGTGTCGGACGCAATTACTATCCTTGGTAGGAGCAATAGTAAAGCTCATCCTTATAATTTTTCGGTCTGGCACAAGGTCCTGTCTTTGACCATTATGCAACCACCGTTCTTACGGTTGACACCCGATTTAGTTCAGGTGACCTAATGAATTCCAGGTGAATTCCTAGGATTTTACGTTCAATGGTAATGAACGCATTGAAAATAGGGTTTTCAGAAAACAAATCGGTTTATAATTTTGATCAAAATATTTTCTCGTTCAAGCTCGAGTTTAGATATCATTGAATTCCATGAGTTTGTAATTCTCAATCTTTAAGGTCAATCTCTAGGATTGAGTAATACCAGTCTTAAAAGCTGATTTTTAATCTTTAAGGAGATTATCCTTTCTGGGGATCTGATTCATTAGTCTTATCCAGCTAATTTGCATGGTGCCCCCCATTGTACAAGATAAATCCTTCTCATGGTTAAGATAAATCTGACCACATGGCGACCCTGTTTAATGCTGAGGTCCGTGGATTTCCTGCTGATTTTAGTGATGACTTTTCTAGATTTTTCGTCAACCTACAACTGGTCTGAACGACAACTTCATGACCTAAATCAAGAAGCGCGTTTCTTTTTCGGAAGACTTTACTTCCTTTTAATGATGGAATTGATTCATCGTGTAGATCCATCTCTTCTTTTCTTTCATCGGGTAAAACAGTTTAGTTTAGTTCAAAGCAAAAGTATTTTCAGTTATTTGTTACAGATATATGTGGCATATGTTTAAAATAACTTGGTAAATTTTCCCACACTTGGCTTTTTATTTTTCTTTTTATCGTCCTCTATTCCATTTTAAATGAATTTTAACATTTTAGTTTGTTTCTCAATTTATGTCCTTTCCGAGGTAACAATAATTTCGGTGTTAAAACCTAGTTTTATCGTTCATAAATATGTATAAACATGATTTTGAATTCATTTATTTGAAAAATTTTACTAGAATTGGGTAGTCAGTATATAAGACTAGGGCTGTTCTTTTTTATCAGAGAGCACTAGATTCTAATACAACTACTGCTTTACTAGTATTTTTAATGGTAACCAAGTGTATAAAGTAAAAATTTTAAAATCCGAAAGAATTTAACCCCTTCCCACACTTAAGATCTTGCAATGCCCTCATTTGCAAGAAATCAGTAACAATTTAAATTATTGAGGGTGATTTGTGTGAAAATGATTAAATTTTTACCAAAGTTTCCAAATATATTGGCGTTTGTTTGCTGAATGATAAATGGTGCACATCATTTGTTCATTCCGTCTTGTTGTTATTTCACATATATTTTGCATCTTGTCGTCAAAATTAGTTGCTTTTGCTGAACTTAATGCCAGTCTTTGAAAATGCGTTGTTTTACCCTGTTGTGTACATAAGATAAACTGCAAACATATATACATATTTTTGAAGTTTGGTTTATTACCCCACATTCAAAAATTATTAAAATCTAAGAATAAAAGTTAGATAATTATAAAAATGATTACAATATTAACAAAAATATTAAATGTATTAATAATTACAAATTACAAAATAAAAAAAAAATAATAATAAGTAAACTAAGGATGATATTGGTACCAATAGGGGTTCCAGGCATAACCATAAGTGCTATAGAATGCTTCGGCAGGGTCATACGTAGGATATGGTGGCTGCATCTCTATCGACCAAGGAGGGAAGACGGGTTTCGGTGTAGGAATATAGTTTCTACCTATATGTTGGCAATGCGCTATGATCTGGTTCTGATGAACTTGCCAATCTTCAAATGCTCTCTGTCTAGCATTTTCGTATTCCTGAGAAGCTATAAACCTATGCATTTCTTGCATCTCATTCCCCCCTCCTACATTACCTTGTTCCTGGTTTCTCTCCACCTGTGGATGTCTACCATGGTATCGTACTGCGGTGTTATTTCGCCGCTTCAAAACTTTCGCACCATGGTATACATTTAAACCTATAGTATCGCGGGGTTCCGGCTCTTCTAGTAATAATCCCCCCCGACTTATATCCACACCGAGATATTCACCAATCAAAGTAATAAAAATACCACCTCCTATTATGCTATGTGGTCGCATCCCCCGAACCATAGCTGATAAATAATAACCCACACAATATGGTATACTTACAGCGCTCTGTGGGTCTCGAATACACATATGGTAAAACAAATCTTGTTCATTTACCTTTTCTTTGTTTTTACCCCTTTGTGTAATCGAATTAGCTAAAAACCTATGTATCACTCTTAATTCGGCTCTATCTATATCCAAATAAGAGTAGTTTCCCCCTTTGAAACGGTGATGGCTTGTCATTTGACTCCACACACCGTGTGTATCAAAATTCTCATCTATCTTTCTACCGTTTAGTATCAATCCTCTACAATCGGCAGACGCTAACTCCTCAGGCGTATATATACGTAAAGCCTGAGCCATGTCCAGTAAAGACATGTGGCGCATCGAACCGCCTAACAAAAATCTAATAAAAGAACGATCGGTTAAACTAGCTACCCGATCATTCAACTCTATACTACATAACAACTCTTCACACCATACTTTATATACAGGTCTGCGTATGGTGAATAAACATATCCAGTCATTAAAAGAAGAATTACCATACCTCTGTACTAGTAATTCCCTAATTGGCCCGGCCAATTCTACAGCTTCTAAGGGTCCCCATTCTATGACCCTCGGTACCTCAACAACCTTAGAGTGAAGAGTATGCAAACCCCGTTGATATTTTGGATAATCTATCCAAAGTCTGTCAAATCGCAGGTTCGGGTGCAACTCTTCCAAATGCATATCGGAAAAGGTCATGACTGGATGAGGTACATCCTGCTTGTAGTAGTTATCTACCTCCTATTGTTCCAAGTTCTCAGCAGGAGCATGTCGGGCTTGGGATGAAGATTCACCCCTTTCATTCTGCAAAACACATCAAACACAAATTTTGTGCATCCAAATATGCATTAGTGTCAGCAAAATCATCAATCAAAATAATTACAATGACATTATCAATTTATATCAAACTTAAGCTTATTTTCACATGTTTATCAAATCTACACTTTTTCAAATAAGCATATACGAAAATTTTCGCCAAGTTCATAAGCATTCAACTCAAATAACATGTCAAAATAATCATTACTAGCAATTAAACAAGTCTCATATGGCATTATCTTTCAAAAATCAAGTTCATGAATTTTGGACTTGAAAAAGTCCACTTTAATTCTCAAAATCATGTTTAGGCTCAAAGTTTGGATCATTTAACTACCTAGACATGTTACACTACTCAATTTAGCAACAATTCATGACAAAAATCGGCCATAACCTGTTTATATCAAAAAGCCCCAAATTGCTCAAGAACACAAACCCTAGATTATTCAAAATTTGAAGTTTAAGGCTTCTAATCATGTTAAACAGCATCAATCTAGGTTATACAAGCATAATACATAAACAATTTAAGTCTAATTACACTAAAAAGCATCAAAATCAAATTGGGGAAAAAATAGCTCAAGAACACCTAATTTCGAATTAAATGGTGTTTAGGTGTAGAAATTTACCGTTTTTCTTGAGTAATTCTTAGATAGCATCCTTCTTAACATGATTTTAGCAAAAAATTTGGTGATTAACGGTTAAAAATTGGGATTTTTGGGGGTGATTTTCGGGTTTTTTCGGGTTCTTTTTTTGCAGTATATTTCTGTTTTGTGTGCGGGTGAGTGAACTGATCGTTTGCAGCTCTTATTTTTTTTTTCTGTAATCCGGTCTCTCCGCGACTCGCGGAGATTTAAGCTTCAAACTCCGCGAGTCGCGGAGTTTGCTCTTTTTTTTCTTTTTTTTTTTCTTTTTTTTATAATCTTTAACTTCTTAAAACAATTTAGTAATTAATTTTAAAATTTTGTTTCCCTTGTTATTTAGGATGAGGTCGTTTCGGATCGATGTCCTAGTCCGTCCCTCGACAAAATTTTAAAATTTGTCTTTTTGTAGCGATTGTTTTAAAAGCTAAGATTTTTGGGTTTTTTCAATGTTTTTGGCATACTCTAATTCAGTAAGATTAAAAATAATGATAATAAAAGTTCTCGTCCCTCCCTCGGGTAAAGCAATTTCGGTTAAAAGACCTAGTCTTCAACTTACGACGAATTTTAAAAATCATATTCTTAACTTAATGAGATAAAGTAAATTTTTGTTTTTAAATTCACACAACTTAAATATAAAATTCAAAATTAATAAAAAAAAAAATCACACCAAACTTAAAATTTGAAATGCATAAAATTAAAAATTCATATTTTAAAAATTAAAAATTCACACCAAACTTAATTTAAAAATTCATATTATAAATTCACACCAAACTTATATTAATTTTTCAAATATTTACAATTTTAAAAATATTGTTTTTATAAAGTTTACAATATTAATTTAAGGTTTAAATATTAATTTTAAAAACATGGTAAAAATAAAATTAAAAATCTTTTTGTCTTTTTATCCCACTTTAATCAATCAAATATTATCAAAAATATGCGCCCCTCTTTTCGGTAAAGTAATTTCGGTTCCAAAACCTAATTTAACTCATGACGAATTTTTGAAATATTTTGGGTTGATTGATTAAAGATATTTATACCTTAAGAATAAACGTTAAATTTCGCAGTGATGTAATAAATTTTTGAATGATATCAATAATTTCGGTCGCCAAACCTAATTTTATTTAATACCAATTTAATACTTTTTAGCGAACAAATTAGCGTTTATTATCAAAAGGTTAAAAATAAAAATAAAAATAAAAACTGTACATACATACCTGTGAAATAGATTTCTTAGTTATATGATCTATTATATTCATAAGATAGTCGGTTTAATTGGTTTTCCATGGCTGCATAGGCGTAACCTCGAGCATTCATTGTCTTTTCTTCTAAACATATGAACGGTCCGTCTCTGCATAAAGTAACAAATTCGGTATTTGAATAGGTTTGATTATTTGAACATTTACCTCCATGTGACCATTTTCCGCATTTGTGACATCGTTCTAGGTGTCGTGCTCTTCTTTTCGCTGCGGATTTTGATTTTCCTTTACCAAATTGTAACTTATTATCTTCGCATCTGGATCCTTTTCTAACTCCGTCCATTCTTTCTCTGATTACTGATACTAATTCACTCGGTAGTATATCATTATTTCTTTTAGTGATCAAAGCGTGTAGCATTAGACCATGGTTTAGTTCACATGCAGTCTTCATTTTGTAAAAACCTAAAAAAATAAAAATTCAGAATGGGGGGAGAAGACTAGTTCTTTAGGGTCTGCTAGGGAAAGACCATACGTGTTCCATTTTCGAGAACTACACGAAAACAGATAATCTAACTCTAACAGAAATACATATTATCCTTTAAAGACTTGATTCTCCCCACACTTAGTTAGCTGTGGTGTCGAAATTGTGATTAACTTCGTTGTCGACTTCCATCGGACCATGTATGTAATGTTTAACTCTGTGACCATTAACTTTAAATTCAATCCCATTTGAATTTATCAATTCTATCGTTCCGTATGGGAAAACTCTTTTGACTATGAATGGTCCAGACCATCTTGATTTCAATTTTCCAGGAAATAGCTTGAATCGTGAATTGAAAAGAAGAACTCTGTCTCCTTCTTTAAATTCTTTTGAACTTCTGATTCTTTTATCATGCCATTTCTTCGTTCTTTCTTTATAGATTAACGAATTTTCGTATGCTTCATGTCTTAATTCTTCTAATTCATTTAGTTGACTTAATCGTAGACGTCCGGCTTCATGTAAATCAAGATTACATGTCTTCAAAGCCCAAAATGCTTTGTGTTCAATTTCTACTGGAAGATGACATGCTTTTCCATAAACAAGTCTAAAAGGTGTGGTTCCAATTGGAGTTTTGTAGGCTGTTCTAAAAGCCCAGAGTGCATCCTCCAATTTAATGGACCATTCCTTCGGATTTGATCCTACGGTTTTCTCTAGAATACGTTTTAAAGCTCGGTTGGTATTTTCAACTTGTCCACTTGTTTGTGGATGATATGCGGTGGAGATTTTATGAGTTACTCCATATCTTTTAAGAACTTTCTCAAGTTGATTGTTACAGAAATGAGTACCCCGATCACTTATTAAAGCTTTCGGTGTTCCAAACCTTGCAAAAAGACGTTTTAAAAAGTTGACTACAACTCGTGCATCGTTAGTTGGGAGAGCTTGTGCTTCCGCCCATTTAGATACATAATCAATGGCTACGAGTATATATAGATTATTATGAGATTTTGGAAATGGACCCATAAAGTCAATACCCCAAATGTCAAATACTTCACATACTTGGATGACATTTTGTGGCATTTCATCACGTTGACTTATTTTTCCGGCCCTTTGACATGCATCACAGGATTTGCAAAGAAGGTGTGCGTCTTTGTAAATTGTAGGCCAATAGAATCCAGCTTCATAAACTTTTCTTGCTGTTAGTTGAGGCCCATAATGCCCTCCTGTTGGTCCTGTGTGACAATGGTTTAAAATTTTACTAGCTTCATCTTCAAATACACATCGGCGTATTATTCCATCGGGACAACTTTTAAACAGATGTGGATCTTCCCAGAAATAGTGTTTTATATCACTGAAGAACTTCTTTCGTCTTTGGTACGATAATCCTTTTTCAAGGAATCCACAAACTAAGTAGTTTGCATAGTCTGCAAACCATGGGATTTCTTTATAATCTATCTTCAATAGATATTCATCAGGAAAGTTGTCTTGTATGGCCGATTCATTCAGAACTTCTAATTCGGGATTTTCAAGACGAGAAAGATGATCAGCGGCGAGATTTTCTGCTCCTTTTTTATCTCGGATTTCAATATCAAACTCTTGTAAGAGTAAGATCCAACGGATTAATCTTGGTTTAGCATCTTGTTTTGAAAATAGGTATCTAAGAGCAGAATGGTCGGTATAGACCACCGTTTTTGCTAGAACGAGATATGATCGAAATTTGTCAAAAGCAAAGACAATAGCAAGGAGTTCTTTTTCAGTAGTTGTATAGTTCGTTTGTGCTCCTTGTAATGTCTTGCTAGCATAATATATAGGTTGAAATCGTTTTTCAATCCTTTGTCCTAAAACGGCTCCCATTGCAAAATCACTTGCATCGCACATTAGTTCAAATGGTAGATTCCAATTTGGTGTTATCATGATCGGTGCATTAGTGAGTTTTTCTTTAAGAATATTAAAAGATTTGATACACTCATCTGAAAAGATGAATGGCGCATCCTTTTCTAGGAGTTTATTCATAGGAGTGGCAATTTTAGAAAAATCTTTTATGAAACGTCGGTAAAAACCGGCATGCCCTAGAAAACTCCTAACTCCTCTAACATTTGTGGGATGTGGAAGTTTAGCAATCACATCTACTTTAGCTCTATCCACTTCAATTCCTTCTTTTGAAATTTTATGTCCAAGAACGATGCCTTCTTTAACCATGAAATGGCATTTCTCCCAATTAAGTACTAGATTTGATTTTTCGCATCTAATTAGCATTCGTTCCAGATTAACTAGACATGATTTAAATGTATCACCGAAGACTGAAAAGTCATCCATGAATACTTCCATGCATTCTTCTATCATGTCGTGAAAAATCGCCATCATACACCTTTGAAAGGTTGCAGGGGCGTTGCAAAGTCCAAATGGCATGCGTTTGTAAGCAAAAGTACCATAAGGGCACGTGAATGTGGTTTTCTCTTGGTCCTCGGGTGCTATTGGAATTTGAAAATATCCGGAAAATCCATCTAGAAAACAATAGTAACTATTTCCGGCTAATCTTTCCAACATTTGATCTATGAAAGGTAAGGGAAAGTGATCTTTTCTGGTGGCGTCATTTAATTTTCTATAATCAATACATACACGCCATCCTGTTACAGTCCTAGTAGGAATAAGCTCATTTTTCTCATTTGTGATGACAGTCATGCCACCCTTCTTAGGTACGCATTGAACTGGGCTTACCCATGGACTATCAGAAATTGGATATATCAAACCTGCATCTAGCAGTTTAATAATCTCTTTCTTAACTACATCTTGCATATTAGGATTTAGTCTTCGTTGGCGTTGCACATACGTTTTATGACCTTCTTCCATAAGGATTTTATGTGTGCAATACGAAGGACTTATTCCTTTAATATCATGAATCTTCCATGCAATGGCTGGTTTATGAGCTTTCAACACAGAAATGAGTTGTGATTTCTCATTTTCAGTAAGAGAAGACGATATTATTACAGGTAATTCAGATTCACCATGTAAATAAGCGTATTCCAAATGATTTGGAAGTGGCTTTAACTCTAATTTCGGAGGTTCTTCTATTGATGATTTATATCGATATCTGTCTTCTTCTTTTAGCATTTGAATTTCTTCTGTTGTTGGTTCATATCCATTAGCTATAAGTGTAGCTAACATTTCAGCTTCATCAATTGGTTCATTACCTTCTCCTAAAGAACATTCTCCTGTTCCTTGTAATTCTGGAAATTCTTCTAATAATTCTGCATGTGCATCTATAGTTTGAATATAATAACATGTATCATCTGCAGATTGTGGTTGTTGCATTGCTCTATCAACTGAAAAGGTAACACTCTCATTCTCTATACTTAGGGTCAGTTTCTTACCGAACACGTCTATCATTGCTTTAGCCGTGTTTAAGAATGGTCTTCCTAATATGAGAGGAACTTGAGAATCTTCTTCCATGTCCAAAACAACAAAATCTACTGGAAATACTAAAGTACCAACTTTAACTAGCATGTTCTCTATTATCCCTCTAGGATATTTTATTGATCTATCTGCTAGTTGTATGCTTATTCTGGTTGGTTTCAATTCTCCAAGGTCTAGTTTAGTGTATAGTGAATACGGCATTAGATTTATACTAGCACCTAAGTCTGCCAATGCTTCTATTGAACTAAGACTACCCAGAAAACATGGAATTGTGAAACTTCCTGGATCAGATAATTTTTCTGGTATCTTATTCAACAGCACTGCTGAACAATTAGCATTCATAGTAACAGCCGAGAGTTCTTCCATTTTCTTTCTATTCGTGATTAGATCTTTCAAGAATTTAGCATATCTTGGCATTCCTGAAATCACATCAATGAAAGGAAGATTTATATTTATCTGTTTAAACATATCCAAGAATTTTGATTGCTCGGCTTCAAGTTTTTCTTTCTTCATTTTACTCGGGTAAGGAAGTGGTGGTTGGTATGGTTTAACATAAGGTTTATCCTTAACTGTGTTATTTTCATTAACCTTTTCAACTACCGGTTCTTTTTCCTTATCTTGATCGGATTGTGGTTCTTGTGGAGTAGGAATAGTTTTATCAGAAGTTACAGGTATTTCAGGTGGTTTAAGTGTTGTACCACTTCTTGTGGTAATGGCTTTAGCTGTTTCATTCCGGGGGTTAGCATTTGTATCGCTAGGTAGACTTCCCGGTTTTCTTTCACCTATTAACCTTGCTAGGTTACTTACTTCTTGTTCCAGATTTTGAATAGAAGCTTGTTGATTTCTAAATGCTTGAGCATTTTGTTCATTGGTTTGTTTTTGAGATGTGAAAAACTGCGTTTGAGTTTCAACTAGCTTCGTCATCATATCTTCTAAATTTGGCTTTTTATCATCGGTTTGTTGTGGTGGTTTGTTTTGAAAATTCGGTCTTTGCTGATTGTAAGTATTATTGGATACTTGTTGATTGCTAGGACCTTGTTGGTTGTTGTATGGAATATTTCGGTTATAATTCTGGTTTTGATTGTAAATTGGTCTTGGCGGTTGATAATTATTCTGATAATTATTTCCAGGCCTTTGGTTTATGTATGAAATATTCTCTCTTTGTTCCATTGTTAATTCAATACTGAGACAATCTTTTGTCAAATGTGGTCCTCCACACTGCTCACAACTAATTCGTATAGCATGAATATCTTTAGTCATCTTTTCCATTCGTCTCTCGAAAGCATCTATCTTTGCGGAAATGGAATCTAAGTCATGGCTAGAATCGGCTCTAGCTGCTTTAGATGATCTAATGATATCTTTTTCTTGGTGCCACTCATGTGAGTGGGAAGCAGTGTTATCAATAATTTTGTAAGCATCAGTTTCGATTTTCTTCATAATAGAACCACCAGCTGCTATATCTATGTCTTTTCTTATAGTGATGTCGCATCCTCGGTAGAATATTTGTACTATTTGACAGGTGTCTAAACCATGTTGCGGACATCCTCTTAATAACTTTCCATATCTTGTCCACGCCTCATATAGAGTTTCATTTGGTTTCTGTGTGAACGTAACAATTTCTGCTTGAAGTCTTACGGCTTTAGATGCAGGAAAGAATTGTTTAAGAAATTTGTCAATTAAAACATCCCATGTATCAATCGCCCCTTCAGGTAACGATTCCAACCAATCTTTGGCTTCTCCCTTTAAAGTCCAGGGAAATAACATGAGATATATCTGTTCATCCTCCACTTCTCGTATTTTAAATAGTGTGCAGATCCTATTAAAGGTACGTAGATGTTCATTTGGATCTTCCTTCGGCGCACCACTAAATTGGCATTGATTAGTCACCATGTGTAAAATTTGTCCTTTGATTTCATAATCTGGCGCATTAATGTCTGGATGAGTAATTGCGTGACCTTGGCCAGTGCGTTTAGCTCTCATTCGGTCTTCCATACTTAAAGGTTCCAGATTCTCCATAATTGAATTTGTTGAATCGGTATCACTAGATGGTTCTGATTTAATAGTTCGTTCCTCAACAATCTCTGTTTGAATGATTGGTGGTTCCGGAGGAAAGTTTAATGGTTCAGGATCTATGAACCGTTCCTGAATATTTTCCGGATTCTCAATTGTGAGGTTGGGTTCAAAAAATGGATTATCGGAAATTTGAACTGAAGTACTTGGTCGACTGGATGACGATTCTAAAGAAAAATCAACGGCGGTTATATTTGTTAAACGATGTCTTGATCGAGTTACAGGTGGTGAACGTACAAAAGGTGATGAACGTCTTGCTCGGTGCATTCACTGAATATCCTATTAGTTTTTAAAAGGAAAGAAAAATTATAATAAGTTATCCAATCAATAGACTTTTCTGATTTTGCCCACGTTTCGAATAGCCAAAAGATGCAGCAGAGGGGCAGGATTCGTTTGGTCTCAATATAATTGAGGACTGTTTGGCTCCAATAACCCGGTCCACGTACAAATCCAACTATTACTACGAACCAGAAAATTTTGATGTCTATTAATTTAACCACTTAAAATAAATTTTCGTAATTTTAAGAAATTTAGATAAGAAGTAGAAAAAATTCTAAGTCCTAAAAACTAGAATAGCGAGAAATAAGAGAGAAAAAGAGTTCGTCGCAAAAGGTCGAAAAAGAAAAAAAATGGTTGAAAAATAAAAGGTGACGGAAAAATAAAAGAAACTTATAAAAACTTAAAAATACTTTACTAACCTAACCTTATTACTACAACTAACTTAAAATTATAATCGCAAATTGAAATTACTAATTGGAATGATAATTGGTACATAGTAAAAGGTGTCTAAAAATATTAAAGCTTACAGGAAAAACTAAATCCCAAATGGAAATAACTTAAAAAGAAACTAAAACTTAAAAAGGCGTCGCAAAATTCTAAAGCACCTAAATCTTTAGTCTAAAGAAAAAGCACTTAAGGAATTCTACGGCAAAGCCTAAAAATCTAGGAGTAAAAATAACTATAGCAAAAACTAAGTTTAAAATTAAATATGAGCTAAAAATACAAATATTACGCTACAACGATTAAAAAGGTACAAAATATAAAAATATACAAAAAGTTGTAAAAATTACAATTTTTATAAAAATATTATTTTTATATTATTTATTTTATTAAACTATTAATTTTACAATTTTAATAAAACTAATTAAACAAAATAAATAAATTAAATAAAAAGTAAAAATAAAACTAAAACTAATAATAATAATAATAATAATTAGGTAATAATAATAATTATAATTAATTAAATCCCGTAATTAATGCAGATTTAGGGTTTCTGTTCGCGTGTCAGAGTAGCTCCGCGAGTTGCGGTGATTAATGAGGAAAACCCCGCGAGTCGCGGGATTTAGAATTTCAGTTGACAGCTTTCAATTTTTACGCGTTTTTCTTTATTTTTTTTTTTTATTTTATGTTTTCTGTTTTTTAAATAAATAAAAGATTTTAAAATAAAACTTATATTTTTATAAACTAAAATAGAAATAAAGAAACTTATAACACTTAAATATTTAACAAAATCTTAAAAATACTTATATTTTTGTTTTTTTTCTTTCTTTTTATATTTTCGAATAATTAAAACGTATTTTTACAAAAACGAATTTTAATAAAAGTAACTAAAAATCTTTTTTTTTTTTTATATATTAGCGTTGCGCTTCCGGCTTTTAAGATAGTTCCCCGGCAGCGGCGCCAAAAATACTTGATGTCAAGCGAGGTGTATATAAAATAGCTTATATTTTACTAGGAAAAACTATTAAATACGTTACAATTTTACACTAGATATTTATTTATTTATAGAATGGATATACTTAAACCTTGCTACAACGCTTATAGGCAGTGTACCTAATCGTACAGTAGTGTAGTTTTTAGTAAGTCCGGTTCGTTCCACAGGGAAATCTTTAAACAAAGCTCAACGCTATATTAGTTTACTTTTATAAAAATACAAATATATATATAGGTAATATTATTATTATAAAGGGGGGTTTTTACCGTTTAATGACCGGTTTGTCGATTTTAAAACTTTAGTCGCAGTTAAAACCTAATTTAAAATATAAAATAAATACAAGACTTAAATTAAAGCGTAAAGTAAATAACGATAATGAAATTGCGAATAATAAAAATGCGATAAAATAAAATTGCGATAATTAAAAAGTACGATAATTAAAAGTGCGATTAAATAACAAATAATAAAAGTGCGATAATTAGAAGTGCAATTAAATATAAAATAAAGGAAATTAAATATGAAATAAAAGAATTATGCTTATTTAAACTTCCGTAATCATGATGTTTGACGTGTTGATTTTAGTTTTATGCCCATGGGTTAATTGTCCTTTGTCCTGGATTATTCAATATGTCCGTCTGGTTTTTGTCCATAACAGTCCATCAGTCATAAATATAAATTGCAAGTGTCCTTGTCAAATTATTATTATACCCGAAGTTAAATATTCCAACTAATTGGGGATTCAAATTGTAACAAGGTTTTAATACTTTGTTTAATGAATACACCAGGTTATCGACTGCGTGTAAACCAAGGTTTTACTACTTTGTTAACAATTACACCAATTACCCTTGAATGTAATTTCACCCCTGTTTTAATTATTCTAGTGGCTATTAATCCATTCCCGTGTCCGGTTAAATGAACGATTATTCGTACATATAAATACCCCGCCCATCGTGTCCGATCGAGTGTATATGGTAATTTATAGAGACGCCCAATTGTAAATCTTTATATTAACATTAACAAACTTTCATTTAGTTAAACAAATATAAAGCCCATTAATAGCCCATAGTCTAATTTCCACAAGTGTCGTTCTTTTGTCCAAACCCCAATTATGGTACAAAGCCCAATTACCCAATTTTAGTAATTAGCCCAACATCATGATTACTTCGTTTTAAATAAGCATAATAATAACTTAGCTACGAGACATTAATATAAAAAGGTTGAACATAACTTACAATGATTAAAAATAGCGTAGCGTTACACGGACAGAATTTCGACTTACACCCTTACAACATTCGCTAACATACCCTTATTATTAGGATTTAAAATTAAAATTAAAATATAAATTATATATATATATATCGTATATATTGAGAGAGATAGAGAAAATAAGATATATAATTTGATCAGAATTCGGTTTGCTTTATAGCCAGAGTTGAAAATTGGGGCTCCGCGACTCGCGGCAAAAACCCCTTCAAACTCCGCGAGTCGCGGAGATAGAAATTACAGCTCAGTCCTTGGAGTTTTCTCTGCCGACGGTTTTTAATATATATATATATAATATATATAATTAATATAATTAATTATATATTATATTATATTTATATACATAGTTAACTTGTAATTTTTAGTCCGTTGCGTCGAGCGTTAAGAGTTGACTCTGGTCCCGGTTCCGGATTTTCGAACGTCCTCGCGTACAATTTAATATCTTGTACTTTGCGTTTTGAATCTTGTACTCTTGTGATTTCGAGACGTTTCTTATCAATAATTGGAACCTCTTTGATTGTCTTTTGTTCTTTTGAGCTTTTTGGTCGTTTGCGTCTTCAAATCGTCGAATCTGTCTTTTGTCTTCACCTTTTATCATTTAAACGAATATCACTTGTAAATAGAACAATTGCAACTAAAAGCTTGTCTTTCTTGAGGAATAATGCTATGAAATATATGTTCATTTTTAGCATTATCAAATACCGAAGTAATCATGATGTTGGGCTAAATACTAAAATTGGGTAATTGGGCTTTGTACCATAATTGGGGTTTGGACAAAAGAACGACACTTGTGGAAATTAGACTATGGGCTATTAATGGGCTTTATATTAGTTTAACTAAATGATAGTTTGTTAATTTTAATATAAAGATTTACAATTGGACATACCTATAAATAACCATATACACTCAATCGGACACGATGGGCGGGATATTTATATGTACGAATAATCGTTCATTTAACCGGACACGGGAATGGATTAATAGCCACTAGAATTATTAAAACAGGGGTGAAATTATGTACAAGGACACTTGGCATAATTGATAACAAAGTATTAAAACCTTGGGTTACACGCAGTCGATAACCTGGTATAATTATTAAACAAAGTATTAAAATCTTGTTACAGTTTAAGTCCCCAATTAGTTGGAATATTTGACTTCGGGTATAAGGATAATTTGACGAGGATACTCGCACTTTATATTTATGACTGATGGACTGTTATGGACAAAAACCAGACGGACATATTGAATAATCCAGGACAAAGGACAATTAACCCATGGGCATAAAACTAAAATCAACACGTCAAACATCATGATTACGGAAGTTTAAATAAGCATAATTATTTTATTTCATATTTAATTTCCTTTATTTTATATTTAATTGCACTTCTAATTATCGTACTTTTATTTATTGTTATTGTATTTAATTGCACTTTTAATTATCGTACTTTTTAATTATCGCACTTTTATTTTATCGCACTTTCATTTATCGCAATTTCATTATCGTTATTTACTTTACGCTTTAAATTAAGTCTTGTATTTATTTTTAATATTTTACATTAGGTTTTAACTGCGACTAAAGTTTTAAATTCGACAAACCGGTCATTAAACGGTAAAAACCCCCCTTTTATAATAATAATATTACTTATATATATATATATATTTGTATTTTTATAAATTAAACTAATATAGCGTTAAGCTTTGTTTAAAGATTTTCCCTGTGGAACGAACCGGACTTACTAAAAACTACACTACTGTACGATTAGGTACACTGCCTATAAGTGTTGTAGCATGGTTTAAGTATATCCATTCTATAAATAAATAAATATCTTGTGTAAAATTGTATAGTATTTAATAGTTTTTCCTAGTAAAATATAAGCTATTTCATATACACCTCGCACCACATCATAGCGCATGTATTCTCAGTCCCAAAATGTAAAGAGTAAAAGAGAATCAAATGAACTCACATATTGTATTTTGTAGTAAAAATACATATGACGACATTGAATAATGCAGGATTTGGCCTCGGATTCACGAACCTATATCATTCGTATATATATATATATATTAAAACATATACTTGTAATCGAACAAATATATATATTATTATTAGTGATATAATTTTTATATTATTAACTTATATATTTTTTATTATTTAATAAAATGTATTCATTTTGTATATAAAAGTATTAATATAGCTAAGTTATGTATGTTGAATATATTTATATATATATCGTTTGTTTGTTGAAGCTAGTAATCGTAATAATAATAATATTTGTAATGATAAAAATGATAATATTGATAATACTTAATATTACTAGAATTAATATTGTTAATAATCTTAATAATAAATATAATGATATTAATAATATTAACTATAAAAATATTACTTTTATTATGAATGATAGTTTTTAATAATAAATCTTATGATAATGATAATAATAGTAGTTTTTAATAAATTGGAAAATTTAGTAATAAATATTGTAATGTGTTTTTATACAAAGTTTTTATTTGTAATAATAACCATAATAATAATAATAATAATAATAATAATAATAATAATAATAATAATAATAATGATAATACTAATAATAATAATAATAATAATAACAATAATAATAACAATAATAATAATAAAAACTACCTTAAGAGTATAATCTCCCAAAAAAATAAAACTGTCTCTGCCAGGAATTGAACCCGCGACCTCCCACTAACCCAACACCACACTAAACCACTCCACTGCCCATTCATTTTTGTATTAATACCCGACTTCTATCTATAAAACCCGCATATCTTATAACTTGGCCCAACAACAATTTCGGCCCAACAGTAGGTTTATAGGATTCAAGGGTTACGGCCCAACAATAGAGTTAGTGGCCTGCGGCCCAAGTGAAAGTTAAATTATCTCGGCCCAAACATGTATCAAGGTTGTATTTGCTTTTATAAGTGTCGGCCATTAAAGCCAAGGGAGAAATACGCCAGTTGTTTAAAACCGAAAAAAATACAATCATCGTCCCTACTCGATCATCATCATTATTCTTTTAATCATCATCATCTTTTCATTATTATTCCATCATCATCTTTAATCATCCTCATCGATCATTATCAAAGCTCACCATTACTTTCTCTACTTCCTTCGATCACAATTAAAACATAAACGAAATGTGCAATTGATGGTTGTTTGGGACGGTTGCAGTCGAAGAACTTTCAAGTTGCAAGTGGTGGATGGCGACGGTCTTCAAACAGAAAGAAAAGAGAGAGAGAGAGAGAGAGAGAGAGATGGTGGCGGTTGTGGATGGTGCTCGATCATGAAAAACAGAAGGCAGATTGCAGTTGCAGTAGTAGTGACAAAAGGGTGTTTAGTTTGGTTATAAATCGAAACAGAAACTGAAGTAAGTAGCTGCAGCAGTAGTGGTGATCGGTTGTGGTAAACGGTGATGGTTCCCAGTGATTTTGGAAGCTCGATTGTGGTGATTGTTTGTGGTCGTGTGGTTGTAGTTGATGAAGGTGGTGTGTGTTCCCATTTCTTGCTTGGTTCGAACGAATTCAATAACGAGCTTAGACAATTCATGTTGCAAGCAGAAAGAAAAACGCGGTAGGCATTTAGCAAGTTCATAATGTAAATCGATGATTGTTTGGGTCTGTTTGAAAGTAACAGAAACATATAGAAGACTGCAGCAGCAGATATGGGTGTTTGATTAGGAAGAAGAGATGTTGTAGTGATGGTTTTCGGGATTCGGTTAGGATGATGGTTCATTGTTAGAGAAACTTGGACGTACCAAAGAGTGAGGGAGATGGTTGGAGATAGTTAATATATCTCAAATTTATGTGATCATAGTAGTTGAGATAAAAGGTGTGGCTTTGGTGAAGATGACGATAACAGGAACTATGAGTATCATAAACAATCCAATGGGTTGGGCTTGCAGCTTGATCACGAGTACACAGAAAAGAAAGTTAGTAGTAGAAGGTTGTAGGTTATATTATGGTTGTATAGCGGTTGGTGATGATCATTGTTTAAGGCTCGTGGGTTGATCAAATGAAGAGGATGATATACATCCGAAATATGGTATTTTATTGGATTGTTGTTTGATAAAATATAAAAGGAATAAGGGACACGGAAAAGCCTCCCTCCCCATGTGTATGTAGCAGTATATGTAACATATAGGTAAAGAAGATAATAGATAGGTAATGAAGAAAGACAGCTCATACTCAATCATCATTTGAGTTCACGGATGTAATAATAATTTAAAGTAATAATATAGAATTAATAATAGTTAATAATAATAATAATAAAATAATTAACTTTATCTTAAGTGAAAGGAGTGACAAATAACAGTAATGGAATAGTATGCAGCCGGGTGTTTGGCTTATTATCAATTCACGGAGTGTTATATCGTGGTTCATTGCTAAACAGTTTAAAATATAAAAGTGTTCTGAAAAATCCCATAATTTTAGATTAAATATATTTAATTATTTCACTTATTAACTGTTTGAAACCTGATCAAAAAGGTTCGATAATTATTTATTTTCTGTTTCAATTTATATGTACGGAGTACTAATATTTAAACTTAAAAATGTAAAAATATTTTTAACAAATCAAAAATCTTCGTAATCAATTTACAGTCCAACTTTTATTTCAATCCTTCATGAACATGTACAATATCTATATTAAATCTAATGAAACGTCAACCGAGTGTCACTGACGTTTACTAATTAGGCTCGAAATCATTCATTTTCAATATACACATTATATATATATATATATATATATATATATATATATATATATATATATATATATATATATATATATATATATATATATATATATATATATATATATATATCAAATCTTAATTAACAAGTTTAAGTAAATAAATATATTAATTATATTCTTTTAAACAACTAAATATAATATTATATATTTACAAGTAATATTTATATATATTTTTTTATATATTATTATTATATATATATATATATTTAAATATATATGTAACTATTTACAAATAGTTGTTCGTGAATCGTCGGGAATGGTCGAAGGTCAATTGAATATATGAAACAGTTCAAAATTTTTGAGATCCAACCTAACAGACTTTGCTTATCGTATTGAAAATACAATATCGTATCGAGAGTTTGATTTAAAATTAGTCGAAATTTTCCGGGTCACTACACTTCACAGGTTATTCGTCTCATATCCAGTCACATCACAATCCAATATAGCACAGGCCACCTAATTCTCCTTCAACTTCCCAGAAATTCCGTATGATTTATCATAATATACTTCTGTTGGCCGGACACAAGCATATTATCCTAAATCATACATTCATTCTGAGTTGCTCGAAAAGGAAAAATTCTACTTGTCTCATTTACTAACTTATATCCAATCAATCTCCTCAATAAGCATCGGTAATTAATTTAACTACTTTATAATTAATCAATTACACCATCTGTCCAATCATGGATATAAAAACACTGTTCATCCAATGTTCAACTATAATCTATCAACATCATTACACATCCAACAAGCATAGGAAATATCTGGTCAATAAAGTCCACTATCGGCATATCACTCATACTCATGTCACTATCTAACAACTTCCTGTCGTCCAAGAGTTCACTGCATAAAGATACTCAACACATCTCTATCCAAGTCATGGTTCTTAATCTCGAAAAGTCAACCTAAGGATCACCCTTACCCCGCATAGCACACAAGGGTCGCAACAAAAACATAAGCAACATAATGCAGCAAATAAATCTAGCACTACTATCAAGATCTACCAATCTAACACATACACACACACGCACACACATACATACACACACACACACACACACACACACACACATATATATATATATATATATATATATATATATATATATATATATATATATATATATATATATATATACGCACAATCATATACATATATATAACTAAACAATATGAGGATTTTGAAGCATACCTGTATTCACATCATATTCAACATCTGCATCTGCAACCATCTGATAAGCTCTTGCTTTTATCGTAGGTGGATTTTTTCTTTTCTGCCCAACTGGAGAACCAGAAGATCCACCTACTGATCCCGACTGCGCTCCTGGCCCCGCCCCAGAACCTGATCCTTTTACATACGGACACTGAGCTGACCTATGCCCCACCTGATGACATTTTCAACATACATCCTCTTGGAACGAACACATCCGAATCTCGTGCCCCACAATACCACATCTCAAACATCTTTTGGTTGATTCTGAACAAGGACCAATATAAGATGATCTACAACTATAACACCAAGAATTCTGACTTGATGCTGTCCCACTCTGTTCTGACCCACTTTTCTGTTTCAACTTAACGGACTTCTTTGACCTAGAGTCTGAATGACTTATCTCCTGATCTTGTTGTGGCATCCCATAACCTACCATTCTGTTTCTTGCTGCTTTGACATCATCTTCTACCATGTTGGCCATAACAAACGCTTGCGATAGCGTCGTCACCATCCTAACCATTGTTCTGTACTCTGGTAAAATTATATTAACAAAATATTGAATTCTGGATTGTTCGTCTGGAACCCACTGTTGCACGAACCTTAATTTATCCATATACTGCTCAGTCACCTCATCTATCGACATCTGAGGTGTCATTTTCATTGCCAGAAATTCCGTCTTAATTCGATTGAGGTCGTAGGATGAACAATACTGCTCACAAACTTTACTATAAAATTATTTCCAAGTAATCATGTTCACTTGCTCTTTCGGTATACTAGAAATAACTGTATCCCACCAAACCATTGCCCTATTTTTTAACATACGACTAGCATAAATAACCTGTAATTCCGGTTAGCACTGACAGGCCTCAAAAACCTTTTCTATCTCTCTTAACCAGTTAAGGGTAACTGTTGGGTTAGAACTTCCTGAGTACTCTGGCGGATTACAATTCAAGAACTGTTTGAAGGTACATTTCTTCGGTTGTTGAAACGTCGGCATCTGATACGGACCCCACATCTGATTTGTGAACTGTTGATTAAACTGAGGTGGCACCTGATACTGTTGAGGAAATTGACACTGAGGTGGTAACCATTGCTGTTGTTGGAAAGCACTTCCAGTTTGCTGATAAATATTTGACTGCACCGGATACCCACTAAACATTTGATTCGGTACACTACTATTTGGATTCACTATTGTCTGGCATTGTTCTAATTCCCTTATTCAGTCACGTGCTTCCATTAACTTACTTTCTAAATCTAGAATTTGTTCCTGCGGATCCTCTTCTGACACATACCCGTCTTCATATGGGGCTCTGAATGTTCCGGGGGCTGACGGACCAGTTGCGTTTCCTGTATTATCTGCCATATCTGCACTACCACAATAACTCACACAAACTCTTAGTGGAAAACATGTTAGTACCTATAAACTAATGCATGTAATCCCTACATTCACTTAACCCATCCCCTCAGATATGTTTGACACAACACAAGGTTTGGGGACATGACATTCAACACAATGTACATGCGGCCAAACCTACGCTCTGATACCAAGTTGTAACACCCTGATTTTTTTTTAAATCACAGCGGAAGACTTAATTTACATAAATACCCTTAGTTAATTACAAACATGATTATCACAAATCATTAGTTAGTTACTTAATTACAAATCACCGGTGTTACGTTAAACAACTAGTTACATATTTATAAAAGTTAAGACATCAGAGTTCCTCTTGTCAAACATATCATCAGCCCGACTCCCGTCCCTACCAACACTAAGATCCATAACCTGCAAGGGAGGAGGTGAGGGGTTAGCACAAGGCTAAGTGAAAGAACTATCACAGGGTCTAGCATACACTACCAACTTATACTCCTACAGCAACAACATACAACAACAAGCAACGTACAACAACTGGAAACTATTCTCCAACTAGAGGATCGACGGCTTGTACGGGCACACGACCACTAGCTGATCAGTCTAGCATCTACCGATAGTTTCTACTACTGAATCCCCGATATAGTCATCCACACGCAGGTGATGCGTCATTCAGCACTATACTCAATAAACAGTAGCCAACTAGACCCAACCACAACTAGGTTGACCTCTCTGAGCTGAATCTAACAGATCAAGGTTCTAACTTCAACAACAACAACTTGTGCACCTACAATCAGTCGACTACTACTACTACAGGCACCTAATACTACTAAAAGCATAGCAACTCTAACTATGATCAACTGTATAACATAACTACTAGACATGGCAACTAACAACAATATAAACATAGTAGCACAACTTGCTACTCTATACTACACCAGGAGATAATCCCACTCACCGATTACCAGCAACAAAAGGAACTCAAAATTCTAATCTTACTAAGCCTTCTCTTCGTCTTTTTACCCGAGAATAGACATAACACAGTCATTATACGTATCTAAATCAATATTATAATCAAATTATACTATAAACTAGGTCATAACATCATTTCACAAGTCCACAACGTAACTCCATTCACTATTGTCAAACAAGTACGTGGAAAACGGGACACACACGTCAAAACATATTTTCCTGCCCCAAAAACAGTTTGATCCAGCTTTTTAAAAGTTCTTCATTGAAAAGTATTCTTCAATACGATTCCAACAATATTTGATTCATCAAAAACGGAGTTACGGCTTGAAAGTTATGACCAAAACAAATTTCTCAAAATGCTGTAAAGACACACTACCCAACTCGGCAGTGTGTGTGATAGACACTCGGCCGAATGAGTAGAGACACTCGACCGAATGTCTTTTCAAAAGACACACTACCGAGTGTGTAGACACACGACCCAATTCAAAAGACACTCGACCGAGTGTGTACACACACGGCCCACTTACAAAAGACACTCGACCGAGTGTGTTCTTGAGCTGCTGAAAATTGGAAAAGTGACGGGTTTGAGCCAAAAATCACCAAATCTCGACCATATACTCGTTTTAAACCTCAAAACTCATCACATCTTGTTTATAAAACCTTTTAGGACATAAACCCACACACATTACATCAAAACAACAACAAATTAAGCAATTTTGACATCAAAACCCACTTTTTAATTCAAGAACATAAAAACCCAATTTATAGCAATCAAAGCATGGATTCAACAAGACAAACTTGAGATGATGTTCACAATGATGCTAGAAATCAGTTTCTAAAGTCTCTTAATCCAATTTCAAGTTTAGATCAAATAGGGTTTGAGAAGAGGATGATGTTTAGGTACGGGGCTAGTTTCTCAATTTAGGAAAAATGGACAAGAAGTGTCCAGATAACTCCTTAAGTGTGTATTAAAACCCATACCCCATGACACACTAGTATTTACCAGTAATCTAATATCTTTCATACCTCGTTAGGAGGCCCTAACGGAGTCCAAATTCAACAAACGAACCTGTTATGTGACCCTTGTCACAAACTGGTCTCAACTAAACAATCAAATAATTATAAACATTTAAGTATTAAAATCACTAATTACGCCATATCCAAGGGTACAATGGTCATTTCAACTAGGCCCAAAACGCGGGTGTTACATAAATAGAATGTAACACCCTTTCATAAAATTATAAAAATAACCACATAAAATGAATAAAACAAATAAATAAATAATTTGATGTTAAAAAAAAGAAAAACTCATGCGATTTTCATGTGTTCCGAATTAAATGTCACATCATGTGAATACCCTTCTATAAAATGTTAAAAAGTAAAAAAATAAAAAATAATAATAAAAATTTACTGTTCGAATATAAAAATGGAAACTTCACGTGCTTATTATGTGCACAACCCAATTTCGAAATAAATATAACATCATGTGACTATTTTTTTTTTGTTAAACGAAAGTGCCATCGTCGCTATAGTAGAAAATGACTGGAAAATTTTTGTCACTCAAAACGACACGCCGACCGTTGACTAATATATATAGTGGTAATTGTGCTTTTGATTTTTTAATATTTAGATTTTTTTTTTTTGCAACAATTAAACCTAAAGTTAAATAAAAAAACATATAATTTCTCAATTTCATAAATTGCTCGAGAGGTGTGTTTTAAGTTGAACTAAAATTTTACAACTCTCGTTATATTTTTATTCAGTTTTAAGTCACAAATTTAATCAAATATTATTCATTTTCGGATGTCCAATCCAGTTTAGTTTGAGTAATTGCAAGACATAATTACACGGATAGTTTTTGTGATTTGTCGTAAATTGTGTTGAAAGTCCAACTTTTTTTTTTCTTGGATAGTTCATAAATTTTTATTTCTTTCGTGGATGGAGTAATCGTTAAATGTTAAATGATACTAGTGGTTAAATTCATTCCATTACTTAGAGGTTATTTAGGAAATAAATAAAAACTAATTATTACTCCTCCTATATACTAATATGCATGGGCAAAATCGTAGTTTCATTTCATCAGAATGCCATTTTGAATTTGCGTTCACACTACACTCGGCCCCTCAAATTCGGCTTCATATACAAAACGACCCCCCAACTTTCTACTTTTTTAGGGGTAAAAAGTGTAAATATATAATTTTAAAAAAAACAAAATAACATGATTCCAACCGTATTTTTAACGCGCCCTATCTTCTCGCTCGGTCCGAGTTAAATTTTTCCGAGACCACCGTCCAACTCGAAAAAATCAGACGGACACAACGGGACTAACTATGCGCGAAACGGACATCGTTAAAAAAACACTAAATAACGGGCCCTATATTCTCGCTCGGTGCGAGCTAAATTTTTCCGAGACCACCGTTCAACTCGATATTATTTTACGAACACAACGCGACTAACTATACGCGAAACGGACATCGTCAAAAAAAGACTAAATATTTCGAGCTATATTTCATACATATACGTACACGTCCAACAAACAACCCAACCTACTAGATATATTAGGTACCAAACAACGTATATACAAATATGACCGCGCGTTGAACACAACCGCAACAACGCGCGGTCGAATTTTTTCTAGTTTACTACTATCTAGAAAGAAAGAAATATCTGGACTATGTCTAGTAGTTAACTTTTAAATTTAAATTTAATTAAAATTAAAATTAAAATTAAATTAAATAACGATGATTAGAAAAGATAATTAAATATATTTATTTTGAGTTATGCGGTACGCACATATAAGTGCGTGTCTAATTTCTCTCTATAACTCATTTGATCTTTTAATTTAATTTTAATTTTGATTTTGATTTTGATTTGAAAAACAAAAATAAAATAAAAATCCTGAATTTTCCGTCGTTACTCACCCAATAATCAATAATCCCCAAAGAATCCGAAGCCGGCGATCAACGCCGTCTTCCACCGTCTTCCGCCGTCTCACTCGTTCCGTACTACTGGTGAGTCAGTCAAACCACAATTAAATTTCACTTCATCCTTATTTATTACTCCGTATAACTTTCTATTCTATTTTCAATTCCACAAGCTGAAAAAAAACCTAATTCACTATTTCTTATTTTTCTCACATATATACAGATATATATGTGTATATAGTGAATTTTTAGGTTTTGTAGAGAGAGGGAGATAAAAAGCAATAATTTCGATCAATTACTTTCCTTTCTCTCTTTTGCAGAAATTTATTGATATAATCGAATTGAATCTGTAAGGATCTAAGCTAGGGTTCACATAATTGAAGTTATGATGATGTTCAGGAATGCGAATTTGTAACTATTATAGCTCCGATCTGTGAAATAACGGTTACGAATTTGTGAGAAATGGATGTGGATTCTTCAATGACGTCATCAATAGAGGTTGATCACGGTAACAGCAAGAACGTTGATACGAATGGTTCGGTAAAGGAGGAGCAGGTTGATGAAGTTCCGGCGACTGCAGAGGAGGTTCCAGCTTCTTCAGTTCCGCCGTTGCAGGCTCAGGTCATGAGTGGAGGTGCTGTTGGTGGACCTAGACACGCGCCTAATTATTCTGTGGTGAATGCGATATTAGAGAAGAAGGAAGATGGTCCTGGTCCAAGATGTGGACATACTTTAACGGCTGTTGCTGCTGTTGGGGAGGAAGGTACTGCTAATTATATGGGACCAAGGCTTATACTATTTGGTGGCGCAACGGCTTTAGAAGGGAACTCTGCAAATGCTGGGACTCCTACGTCGGCAGGAGGTGCCGGAATCCGTATGTTTCTAGCTCTATTTCCTTTTTTTTTCTGAATGAATCGATTGTTCTGCATTGAAGTACGAAAATGCTGATTATATTGTAGAATATGGTTTTATTAATGCGTATAATATGATGATGTTGACTTTAGGCAACTACCAAGTTAAATTAGCAGGAAAGCATTTGTCTTGCACAAAATTTTGACTGAATTGAGTCCGTATATCTGGACATGGGTCTTTGATTTAGGTTTCCCAATCAGGATCCAGATAATAAATTCCTATTAAATTTGGTAGATAACCTTTCTCATGAAAGAGTTCTTATAGGATACGATTCTACTGTCGCTCAAAGAAACATTCTTGCTGGCACATGATTACTTACTTTAAAGTGTGTTTCCATATGTTGTTCATATCACAGGTCTATCTGGAGCGACTGCTGATGTGCACTGTTATGATGTATTGACAAATAAGTGGTCTAGGTTAGTGTTTCTTTATAGAGAATTATGAATTGTCTTCATTTTCTATTTGCTGCTTTAGCTCAAAGAATGTCAAACTCTTTCTACAATCCGATGACTTACAAAGTAATTTTGCAGAATAACTCCGTTCGGAGAACCACCTACACCAAGGGCAGCTCATGTGGCAACGGCTGTGGGTACAATGGTGGTTATTCAGGTACAATTCGACGTGTTATCAAGTCGTCTTTCTTGTATGTGCTCCATACATGTTTCTTTATGGTTGTGTATTGCACTTGTACTAAATATCTATATTAAATAACACAGGGTGGAATTGGTCCAGCTGGTCTGTCCGCCGAGGATCTTCACGTTCTTGACCTAACACAACAGCGACCCCGATGGCATAGGTTTGAATTTGAATATTTCATTCCTACTTGCATATATTTTCATATCTTGAAAGTTACAGTCTTGCTCAATGAAATGTTCTTTTGTAGAGTGGTGGTTCAAGGGCCTGGCCCTGGCCCGCGATATGGACATGTCATGGCTCTAGTAGGGCAAAGATATCTTATGGCAATTGGCGGAAATGATGGTCAGTCTTCTTCATTGTACTTCATCACTTATAGCAAGTATTTTTGGTTGTTTATCGACTTAATGTAAATACTGTTTTATAAATAGGTAAACGGCCTCTTGCTGATGTATGGGCCTTGGATACAGCTGCCAAACCATATGAATGGCGAAAATTAGAACCAGAGGGAGAGGGTCCACCGCCATGCATGTATGTGTACCAATATTCTTATTGTATTTATTGTTTTCTTTCCCTTCTTTTTTCATGTATGGTTGCCTATTAGTTATTTTCTGCTTGTTTACCTTTATTAAACTGTTTATGATAATCATTGTTGTGCTAGATCTGTGTCTGGCCATGATTAGAACATTATTGTGCTTCAAATTCTTATCCATAAGTTGACCAATTGATTGTTTGTGAAGACATCTTTAGTAGTTGCTACGAATATTTCCGTATGCAGTATCCCCGAATATAACTACTCTATCTCCTAAATATTATTGATGATTATAGTTTCTTTCTGTTTCCAAGTCGTTCGAAGTAAGTAAATAATGTTCCTTTTTTGAGTGAATTTTGACTCTCTTAGATCTTCCATTCAATATAGTCACATTACATTACTATTATATATTTTAAACCTAGTTATCCAATGGCAGTTCGTCATCTTTGTAATTGTCCTATCATAATAAATAGTACTATATTGATGAGATTATGATTGTTCTTATGGGTTCTGTGTTTTTTAGCTATCGTGTATGGAAATATGTGATGTTAGGGCTTGAGGTAGCATAGTATATTATTGCTGATCTCTTATATGATCTTCCACTTCGATGCAGGTATGCAACTGCAAGTGCACGTTCTGATGGGCTTCTTTTGCTTTGTGGTGGGCGGGATGCAAATAGTGTGGTAAGTTGTAAACATTGCGATAAGTTTTTACGCAAATTTAACCTTACAACCCTCAAACAAAAATGTTATAACTATGGACTACTGAAGAAAGCATAATGGCTTAATTTGTGAATAAATAAAAGAACAAATGAACATGTTCAAGGTATCTTACGTAAGTGTTTTGTTGTTGAGGCTTAAATGGTTTCACAAACCCTCATGGATTGTTACTGCCTAAGCTACTTTGTGTGTTAGTTACAAGTTACAACTATAATGAGTGTTGTTTGCTAACAGCAGAACCTTGATGGGTTCACCTCAAAAAGATTTCCTCAGGATGTTTATTTGACTTGATTTACGTATTAATATCTGCAGCCTCTGGCAAGTGCATATGGTCTTGCAAAGCACAGAGATGGTCGCTGGGAATGGGCAATTGCTCCTGGGGTTTCACCATCTCCTCGATACCAACATGCAGCGGTGTGTTCTGATTTTTTTTCTTGAATACTAAGCTACTAGCTACAGTGGACTGCTTGTGTCTTAAACACACAAAACACGTACACACATACATGCAGGGTGCTCAAAGGTGTTAATTTCATGTTTCAGGTCTTCGTGAATGCTAGACTCCATGTATCTGGTGGGGCACTTGGAGGTGGGCGCATGGTGGAGGACTCATCAAGTGTGGCAGGTATGATCTAGCTTTTTGTGAAGTTCAAATATAATCACATCTTTTGTATTTGTTTTTGAGATTCCATCAACGAATAAGCATTTCTGATATGTATTGTTGATTAATCAATTATGAGACAACTGAAAACATATGATGCAGTTTGCTGATATTATACATCCTCTTCTTTAATTTTTTCACATGTTTCTAACCCTATTTTATTTTTCTCTGTATAGTTCTCGATACTGCAGCTGGAGTATGGTGCGATACAAAATCTGTTGTTACCTCTCCACGGACAGGTAGATACAGTGCTGATGCTGCTGGCGGTGATGCTGCAGTTGAATTGACAAGACGTTGTAGGCACGCAGCTGCAGCTGTAGGTGACTTAATATTCATCTATGGTGGTTTACGTGGAGGTATATAATATTCCCACAATTCTAATACATATTCTTATGTCAATTACTTTAGTAAATCGTTAATATTATGGTGGCTGATTTATTGTTACTTATTTTGATGCAGGGGTATTGCTAGATGATCTTTTAGTTGCGGAAGACCTGGCTGCCGCTGAAATGACATCAGCAGCATCACAAGCAGCAGCGGCAGCTGCAGCTACCAATGTACAGGGTGGGAGGTTACCGGGAAGGTATGGATTTGTTGACGACAGAACAAGGCAGCAAATATCTGAAACAGATGCTGATGGTGCAGTTGTACTAGGGGATCCTGTTGCCCCACCAGCCAATGGTGACATGTATACAGATGTCAGCACTGAAAATGCTATGCTTCCAGGCTCAAGGTACTCTTACCAAATTGTTGACTGACTCTAGAAGTTTAGATTTTGACCCGTTCATTTGGGTTATGCTGCATCTTTACGTGTAGAATTAGACTCTTATAGTTCTCACCTTTGATTGACATGTGTTGTCACGGTTAATATGCAGGAGACTAAGCAAAGGAGTTGAATACTTGGTTGAGGCGTCAGCAGCAGAAGCTGAGGCCATTGCTAAAACTCTTGCTGCTGCAAAAGCACGTCAGTCAAACGGAGAAGTTGACCTTCCAGATAGGGACCGTGGAGCCGAGGCTACTCCTAGTGGCAAACAAATGATAAAGCCCGAATCTGATGTTGTAACTAATACCCCACCCGCTGGAATACGGTTGCATCACCGAGCTGTCAGTTATTTTTGAGCCAGCTCATCTTTTTTCTAATAATATTTAGTGCATTTGGAACAACATATCTGATTTAAGTGGATTTTCAGGTGGTAGTAGCTGCAGAGACTGGTGGAGCATTAGGTGGAATGGTCAGACAGCTGTCCATAGATCAATTTGAAAATGAAGGCAGGAGGGTTAGTTATGGGACCCCAGAAAACGCAACTGCAGCACGAAAACTTCTTGATCGACAAATGTCAATCAACAGTGTACCAAAAAAGGTAAAATTGTGGTATATCTGTTTATGTAAATGTATATTTATTGTTTGTGAGAAATAGTTAAAGGCGTTTCTGTTGTGATCTTTCAGGTCATAGCTCACCTTTTAAAGCCTCGTGGGTGGAAGCCACCTGTTCGTCGACAATTTTTTCTGGATTGTAATGAGATAGCAGATCTTTGTGATAGTTCTGAAAGGATATTTTCAAGTGAACCTAGTGTTCTACAATTAAGGGCTCCTATCAAGATATTTGGTGATTTGCACGGTCAATTTGGAGACCTCATGCGACTATTTGATGAGTATGGATCACCATCAACTGCTGGAGACATAGCGTAAGGGATTCTTGTAAAAACCCTTTGTATTACTTTTACATGTATAGAGCGGATGATATTCATAAATTAGAAGTATTAAGTTCTTATGCCAATTTGTTTTTTGATCATCAGATATATCGATTATCTCTTCTTAGGAGATTATGTTGATCGAGGTCAACACAGCTTGGAGACCATTAGCCTTCTGTTAGCTCTAAAGGTTTTACTTGTGTCTCCCACTTTTAATAAAAAGTTGATTTTAGCGTTGGCAGAAGCATGATTCATATGCCTTTGCAATTGGTTGAATGTTGTAGGTTGAATATCCACAAAACGTTCATCTAATTCGTGGGAACCATGAAGCTGCTGATATAAACGCACTTTTTGGCTTTCGAATCGAGTGTATAGAGCGGATGGTAAGTTCATCTTATTGACCTTTTACAGATAAAAACATAACTTGATTTATCCATTCATAAGTAAATGGGTCGAAGTTGTCTCTAATTTCAAGTAACGTGCATTGATCTAATCTGAACAGGGCGAGAGAGACGGGATCTGGGTATGGCATAGGATAAACAGATTATTTAACTGGTTGCCACTGGCGGCTTTAATTGAGAAAAAGATCATTTGTATGCATGGTGGTATTGGGAGGTCAATCAACCATATTGAGCAGATCGAAAACCTTCAACGACCAATTACTATGGAGGCCGGTTCAATTGTTCTTATGGATTTGTTGTGGTTGGTTCTCTGATCCATGTATCCTTGATATAAATTGGATTTGAATTTACTAATTTAGAGCAAGTTCTAATTGTTATCTTTCCAAATAGGTCTGACCCAACAGAAAATGATAGTGTAGAAGGACTCCGACCAAACGCCAGAGGGCCTGGATTAGTTACTTTTGGGGTGAGTGTTTTTTCTTTAATTATTATATGTCGGGAATTTTGTTACACTCATCTTTTTCTTGTACGCTTGGTAATCACAGCCTGATCGTGTGATGGAGTTTTGCAACAATAACGATCTCCAGTTGATTGTACGTGCGCATGAATGTGTAATGGATGGCTTTGAGCGTTTTGCCCAAGGACATTTGATTACCCTTTTTTCGGCCACCAATTATTGTGGTAAGTTTCCGGTGTTCTCGAGCCTATTTATAACTTGCAAGCACATAACTATTCGTGCTTGTTGAAATGGGTCAGGTAGACCCACTCATTTTTTGTCGATTCCTAGCCTTTTTACAAGTAACCGATTTGTTTAATTCTGATTCTTGCACTAACAATGTATTTTTTAAAGAGTAGTTTAGGAAATTGTGTGCGTTGATATTACATTTTGGGGGACTTACAACCCAATTCCCTTTTTATCTAAAGATTCTTTTGGGATGAAACATTACCGTAATTGACCTATTCACAAGTGTGGGAGAAATTGTCACATCTATTGCTAACCGTTGATTTGTTTCATACTGTGCGTATCTTGTAGGCACTGCAAACAATGCAGGTGCGATTTTAGTTTTGGGTAGAGATCTTGTGGTGGTTCCAAAGCTCATTCACCCACTGCCGCCTGCCATTTCGTCACCCGAAACGTCCCCTGAACGCCATATAGAAGATACATGGATGCAGGTACCATTTTGTTGTTTAAAACCTTCATATTCATCACATTATAATTATGATGCAGACATCGAATGTCAATTTTAATATATTCTTCCAATGGTGTTATAGGAGCTTAATGCAAATAGACCACCAACACCAACTAGAGGTCGTCCACAAGTTACCAATGATCGAGGCAATCTTGCATGGATTTAATTTAATTGAAATATATCTCTAGATCACTCAGACTACTTGGTGCACTCGAGAGACGTCAAGAATTAGTTCAACTGTACCCCCCAACTTTACCCGGGCCCACCAAGTAGTTAGCAGGACATTCAAAAATGAAAATTTGACATCACAAAAGACGCACCCCTTTGTACATTGGCAAATGGAAGGTTTGAGCTGTTGGAATGTTGGTTTTCTCCCATTGGTGATGGTTTCGTTGTTAGTTTTATTTACAATGATTTTTGGTTTGGTTAGGTGTATTACTGGTTTCTTTTATTTTTTTTCTTCCGGTTTTTGTTAAAAAATAGAATGAGGTTATATATATGTTGGAAAGGTGTTGATTGTATTATAGAAAGGAGGTGGTGTTGTGCAATGTAACATTTGTGTGAAAATATGAACCTTTGTTTCATGAAAGACTTCATTTGTTCTCTCTCTTTGATGTTATGAATTAATTATAACCCTTGGTTATGTGAATGTTGCTCTCTTACAGTACCCCATAGATGTTTCATGTTTGTCAAATCTATGTTTGCCGTGTAGTTATGTACTATGTTTAGTTAAAACTAGATTATGAACGGCCCGTGCATTGCATCGGGCGCATTTTAGTTCGATTTTTATGTAGTTGATTCGTGATACCGTTGGTATTTTTGTTGGCTGATTACATGAACAATTTAAAAGTTGCTATAGTGAACGAATAGTCTCCCAGATACGTGGTTTTGACTCCTTAGTTTGACAAAATTTGCAGTGCTGGTTAACGGCATTTGTTCCTGGCTTCAATCTTTTTTTTCTTTCTTGGGTTAGTTAGTTGTCGATTTCTAAGGTGACATTTGGGCGGTCTGGTGTCTGAGCCGATTGGTTGGAGTTGCATGGTTAGTTTTATTTATTTATTTATTATTTTTTTTTTCCGTTGTTGTCGTCGTCGTCGTCTAAAAGTACTGTTGTAAAAACGTATTAACAGAAAGATTAAAATGGAAACATAAAAATAAAAGAGTAGCTCAACTGAAATCTAAATAGACTGACACAACCTACATACAGGTTGATAGATGTCCATTGCCCAAATACCTTACCTATAATAATCAATAGATGAAGCAAATCTAAAGTTTAGTAAAACTACTATCAAAAGTAACTCACAAATACATATATAATACAATTACAATAAAAAGAAACCAAGAAACTACATCTTTTATAGATGGAATGGATAGGGGTCCGTGTGTTGCCGCGGAATTGCATTGGTAAAGATATATGATATTGTTTGGAGATACATTACACCTATATACATCATTATGCTTCAAAGTTGTATCCATAAACGTAGATAATATGCCTGTATTCACACAATTCGTTCACAAATTTGGCAACGTACATCTGAAAAGAGAGGCCTAAAATCGTAACAAAAGCATATTCACACATCAAAATCCCCCATCACAATTAATAACGATGCAATGTTAATGCTTTATATAAACAATAGACCATCAATGCAGTCCACGAATACATAGAAATTAACTTTCGATTTTATAACAGTCATTCACTTGCACATTATCGGAAATAGAAAAATTATACCATGTTGAAAATCTCTTCTAGCTAAATTTTCTACATTACAGTTTTGAGTTAGAATAAAACATAACCTAAAATTGACCGTTTTTAACATACATGCATGGGTTTAAAAAGCAAAGTTAATGCTAATTTTCTTGAGACAGTGAGAAACCTCATGATAATGGAACGCTTACTGCTCGGGGAAGATGTGTACGTGGATTGAAATTTTTGCTAGTGACAGATAGTATAAAAGCACACGCAAAATGATCAATTTGATAGCCAAAATCATCTAACAACTTAATTGTGTACAATTCCAAAATATGAAATTCCAAAGTATGCAATTTATTAAGAATATAAATAAGTATTGTATATTGTATATACCGATAAAAAATTTATTAGATTTATTAGATTTGAGGTGTTTTTTAGTTGGGCATTGCACCCTTAGCAACCCACTTTGTAATATTCGTGTTGTTATGTAATATTGTGTCGGGGGCTCTCGTTTTGATCCCTCTTGTACGCTTTCTTTGTGATCTATAAAAGTTTTCTTGCCTTTCAAAAAAAATATACCGATAAAAAAGGTTTAAATTGGAGGAATGTGGCTCGTGGATTGACGTGGCCTTGACACCCTACATAAAGTTATACATTTACATGTTATTATAATCGAAAATTAAGGGAAGTTGCTACAATTATTCATTTAGCATGTATCAGTTTATTTTAAATATCATTATTAAGCATGTTATCATAATCGAATACTAAGAGAAGTTGCTACAATTATTCATTTACCTTAATGGCTTTCTATATTGGGACATGGGAGTTGTATAGTTGTTTGATAAGGTCCTCCCTTACCTCTATTCCTAGTTGTAGAGTGTAAGATACGTCAATTTAAACATAAATAGTATTTGTCAGACTGCAAAACTATTTGTTTCAAGTGTATTTGTAATGGTTACGGAGTAAAACTTACCTGTTAGCAGAGGTGCTTGTCCAAAAGTTCTTGGCAGGATTGAAATGACATCTCTATTCTTGGGATTAACATTTTGTGTGATGTCTACCGGTTTCCTTTTTCACAATCCCTCATGCCTTTGTCATATATATATATATATATATATATATATATATATATATATATATATATATATATCAGCCCACACAAAATCAATAATGCTTAACAAAGCATTAGAAACAAAGCGTAGCTAAATTCATCTGATATCCTGCTACAGATTAAAAACATCAGAAACAAATTGCAGTTAGTATATAGGATAATAGAATGATGGATACGATGACGGCTATAGTAGGTGCCGCAGCTAAAATAATATGAATATCCTGTCATAGAGATCCCCATTTCTACTCGGTACTAATACATACAATTTCTAAAAAATTAACATCCAAACCAAAATAAACACCAAATATGTTAATCTCAATATAAATACAATTCACATCCATTCATTTCCATCACATAGTTATAAAAATCTATTCAAAACTCAATTCAAACAAACCTCGAATCACTCTAGTGAGCGCCAGGGACCTCGAGTGTTTCGACACCGAATGTATCAATCCTCGGTCACGTATGAATCAACTTCAGATACACACTATCTTCATCTTCAGATTCTATATCAGCATCACCATCATCATCACTATCTTCGAAATCGATTTCGAAATTTTCTTCATGTTGAAACACCCAATGATGTGATTCCATTGAATCCATTGAGCTTGATCCACCGTTTCCTTTACTTGCATAGAGTACTACATTAGATAACGATCCAGGACACAATGTTTAATTACGCCTCGAATTAGTCCCATGAACGGTTAAACCCGATTTACTATACGTTACATTACATATTTGTTAGCGCTGAGGCGACATTACATTACAGCGATAGTGATATAGAGAATCTTAAAAATGAGATTTCAACCATTTGATATCCAATTTAAAAAACTGTTTCACGCAAAGTGTGATTACAAACTAATGTTTTTATTAAAAAAAATATATTGTTTCCTCCTTATACTCCATAGTCCATTGTATAACTCACGAATATGTACTGATGTATATATAGCCAATGTCCAAAAGTATGCCAAAAAAGCTACCAACTAACCCATTAAAGAAGCAATACACGTTCACATAAAGTACTAAGAAAACTGAAAACATGACCCCACGACTTCTCTAGATCTGTAGGACCAACACAACAGTGAGATGTGTTGTTTGTAGCCTATAGGAATGGATTAAGTTTACGTGAATTAGTGTGTGTTATAATATAATATAATTATAACTAGTAACTAGTAATAAACTATATCCATACCTCTGAGATGCACGTTGCATGCGCGCTTCAGAAGAACCAAAAGACATGCTTCGTGGTCCTTTGCTGCTGCAATATGCTTATTTATGCAAAATAAACACACACACACACACACACACTGTAACCACTTAAGACCCATTTATTGAGAAAGATTTCATTTATAATAAAACTGACGTTTGTACAAAAGATTGATATGTAACTTACCCAAGGGGTTCTTTCTTTTGAGTCACTGATATTGGGATTAACTCTTACATCAAGAAGTTCATCCAGAAGCAAGCGTAGCGTCGCCTATGTCAGATGACATAAGCAATTTCTCAGACATTTCATATATCCGTTGTTCAGACAAGTCCCTCAAATTTGAATCCGTATTTATTCTGTGATGTTACGGAGTCACACTAAATGCTTTAGAATTCATAATCAGTTGAAGTTTAGAATGAGATTCTTAAGCATAAGTAAGTGACAATCATAACTTCCACTTATCCATTGGACCACAACGAACTAACTTCTCCAAACATATCAAGTGGATGTAAGATCTGCACATTTTATAATTTCTACTTCACCGATAAGATTATTGGCCGTCTCATTTTGAGTTAAAATTTCTTCTCTCGGGGGTATGTATTCGTCTTTTATATCCGCAACCAATTTTCTCAAAGAGAATTAAAAGGAATTTGTAACATTATAACATATATAACTTTTAGAATTCACATTTCACTTGTGGGTAAATTGAGTTCGAGTATAATGAGAGTTTCTCTTGCAACTCCTTTAAACATGTAGACTTCATCAAGTTTTGGTAAAAACATATGTTTAACTCTTTTGTATTGTTCTTGGCAACTGCTCTATTAACTGTTGTTTATTCAAGCTCTCAGCCTTGCATCATAAGGAAATGTACGACACAAATCTGATCTTTAAGTCTAGATGGTATCTGGTTTTTATTTACAAAATTTGATGTCGTTTCAATATTCTTTCTCTACAAGGAAACAAACTAAGACGTTACAGTTTTTCTATAGTTTGATATGTTTTCTATGGTTTAATGAGAGGTACTGTATTAAAAATAGATAGTGGTCTAAGAAGATTATTGACTGCAAAATAATGTGCTAATTGTGAACTGTAATATCTTCATATTCGTGTTTTATCTATGAAAGTCAATTTAACAAGTAATGAAGGGCTTACGAATTTCAAAGTGCGACTGAGGACTCTCAGCTGCTAAGCTAGCCATATTTCCAAGAACGTAGGTTGAAAGGCCAAGGTTGAAAATCATGAAAATGTAATAACCACCATTTCCGACGTGTTTTCACCATGGAGCTCACCATAACCAATCATGGACATAGCGGTTATTGACCAATATATTGGAAAGACGTATAGAACATGAAGATATGTATTCGTAATTGAGGCCCATAGATCCGATCCATGTCTTTCCATTGCGTGGATGCAATACTGCTATCAAGTAGTATATGCATTTAAAACAATGCAAGAAAAATAAAGTTACATGTCATTCATAACATGTTAATAAGTTAAAGATCCAAAAATCTAGTGTATTATTTCTTTTTTAATTTTTTTTTTTTTTGGAACGGCAATATATAAAAAAAAAAACTTAGCTAGAAGCTAAGGAAAAGTTACAAGGAATACAAAGGCGAGTGTAACCACGCAGTCCAGTTAAGTGAGGACTTATGGTACCTCGAATAAATCCAATTAAAAGACAACAAAACAATATAATCAAAAACGTAAGATTTCCTTGTGTTATGGTCTTTGAAGATGATTCCGTTCCTGAGCTTCCAAATGTGCCAAAGGGTCGAGATTGCCACCACATTAACAATGAAGCGTTTGTTACCAGTATGCGGAATTGAGTGGATCCATGACCATAAGTCTTCGACAGAATCCATGAGGGGAATAGAGATGTCAAGCCAGGTGCCAATCTTGCACAAAATTTGGTGGCTAGTGTCGCATCTGATGAAGAGGTGGTTTCGCGATTCTTCAGAAACGTCACAAAGAGGGCAACAATCTCTTTCAACGAATATGTCTCTTTGATTAAGGTTACTGATTGTAGGAAGACGATCGATATTAAGGCGCCAAATGAAGATATTAGTTTTTATAGGGACTGTTTTGCACCACATGGAGGATACTTGGCTTGAGAAAGAGATTTGATTTTCGATTAATCGTCTTGCTTTTGATACGGTGTATTCGTTGAAAGGCGGATTTTCCCAAACCCAATAGTCGGACATGGAAGAGAGAGAGGTGGGTTGAAGAGCATTACACAAATCTGTCAGTTGACTAGCTTCCACACCTCCTCTCGGAGGACGTCGCCAAGACCAACACCAATTGCCATTTGTGAACCCGGAAGCGACTGAGCAGTAACGATCAGTTTCTAAAGCAAAGAGACGAGGGTAGCTAGTAGCAAGCGTGATATTAGAAAGCCACGGGTCAAGCCAGAAGGATGCTTTAACGCCGTTACCCACTTTGAGAGATAAACGATCAGCAGTAAAATAGTTATTCGCGTGGATTAATGCAATGCATTTAACGATGTTGCTCCAAGTACCAGAAGCATTATATGCGCGGATGAGATTGCCTCCGTGACTTTGACCATGAATGGCGTCGATGATTTTGGCCCAACAAGCATCACTATTATTAACCAATCGCCATCGCCATTTGTAGATTAAAGCTAGGTTCAAAGATTTAAGACTCGCCACCGATAGACCCCCTTTATCTTTTGGATTAAGAATGAGATTCCAACTTACCCAATGAATCTTGTGTGATTGATCTTTTCCACCCAAAAAAAGGAAGCCCGAAGAGATTCAAGTTTGTTGATCACTGTTGTAGGGGCTTTAAACAAAGACATGTAGTATGTTCCGAGAGATCCCAGAACCGACTTAATCAATGTAAGTCTTCCTCCAAATGATAGAAGGTTGACTTTCCAAGAAGATAAGCGGTTTTTCACTTTGTCAATAATAGGATTCCAGCTTTCAATTCGGTTCATGTTTTTGCCGATGGGGATGCCAAGGAAAGTAAAAGGAATGGTAGAAGTCGAGCAACCCATAATATTTGCCATCCTGGTAATCTCATTTGAACTAACACCCAAACCAAATAGAGAACATTTTTGAAGATTAATCTTTAAACCTGAGACGGTAAAAAAGCAAGCAAGGATGGATAACAAGTTATGAGCATTAGAATCTGTCCATTCGCCTACAAAGAGAACGTCATCGGCGAAAAGGCAGTTATAAATAGTAACCTGATTCAGAGAGTTACCCACACTGATACCCGAATATAGAGCTGCACTCGAAGCATCCCTAATAGCTGCTTGGAGACCTTCCATACCGATGATGAAAAGGAAAGGAGATAGAGGGTCTCCTTGACGAAGACCCCTTTCAATTGGAAATTCACAAGTGGGGCTGCCGTTAACGAGAATGGATGCCCTTGAAGAGACAAGACAAGCACGAATCCAAGCAACCCATTTTGGGTGAAAGCCCATAAAGTACATCATAGAGAAAATGTACTCCCAATTAATTGAGTCAAAAGCTTTTTCAAAGTCCACTTTAAAGAGCAATGTTTTCTTCTTTTTTTTCTTACACCAATCAACAAGCTCATTAATGATTAAAGGACCGTCAAGAATTTGTCTACCTTTTACATAAGCAGTTTGTTCAGGGCTGATGACACCGTTAATAACCAAGGCTAATCGATTAGCCAAAATCTTGGCTATGATCTTGTATTGAATTCCAATGAGACTAATAGGACGATAGTCGTTTGTGTGAATTGGATTAGTCTTCTTAGGGATAAGCGAAAAAAATGATGCATTGCAACCAACAGGGATTGCGCAAGAGGAGTGGAAACTACTCACCATATCGTGTATGTCTCTATTAATGAGATCCCAAAAGTGCTTGACAAATTTAAAAGAAAATCCGTCCGGACCCGGAGATTTCTCACAACCACAAGACCACACAGCATCTTTAATTTCATTATCCGTAAAATCAGAAATCAGAAAGTTTGCATCCTCTCCAGATATTTTCTTAAAGTGATGACTCGGAGAATTAATAGTAAAACACTCCTGTTTCTTAAATTTATTAACAAATGAATCGAGAAAAATTGACTTAACTTGCATCGGGTCAGTCGTCCATGTACCGTGATTCATAATGCCCGTAACTTGCATTTTCTTTCGTTTTCTATTTATGGCCGAATGAAAGAAGGAAGAGTTTTCATCCCCGAGACTGTGGTAAATTTTGCGGTTTTTTTGAGCTATATTCGCCTTTTCGTCTTGCTCAATGCGATGAAGATTAAAGATAGCGTTGGATCTGTCTTGAGCCAAAGTAGAAGACGACATGCCGTGATCGATCTGAGCATCGATGGCTGAAATTTTTTCGAGGATAGACTTCTTTTCCCCTTCTGCTTTCAATCTTTGATCCTTGGTCCAAACTTTCAATGAATATTTAACATGCTTTAACTTGTTCTTAAAATTGATTTGATGGTTCGAATGAAAAGTGTGATTACCATTGTTCCAGACCGTTTTGACAATATCGTCGAACCCATCATGATTAAACCAGGAATGAAACAATTTAAAAGGAATGGGACCATAGTCCGAAGAGTCTTTAGTTAAAGTGATTGGACAATGGTCTGACCAAAGATTGGAATGAATTGTGCCTACCATGTCAGGGAATCGGTTAAGGAAACCACTTGAAATCAAGAAGCGATCAGGTTTGGCACGTTGAGTACAAGATTTGTTGAATCTGGTGAAATCTCGGCCGCCAAGAGGAACATCGATTAACCCAGAGTCGTTAATGAAACTGTTAAGATCATCAGCTACAGATACACTAAAACGAGACCCATATCTTTCGTGTGGGTATCTAACTGCATTGAAGTCGCCAAAAAGGATAAAGTCGCCTTGATTTGAGGCGATGAAGTTATGAAGATAATCCCAGATTCGTTTTTTACCAGATTTGGATTGGGGAGCATATATATTAACGAGGAAACAAGGATCTGGAGCAGCATGAAAAGATCCTTCCACAATAAGGACATTAGCAAAAGATAATACCCTCTTACTAAGGAAGATATGAGGATCCCATAAGGTAATGATACCACCCGATCGGCCTGATGCACTAGACGAAGCAAACTTGAAATGAAAATTACCCCATAGAGATTTAATGGCCATGTGATTGGGAGAGAGGTGTTTTGTTTCCTGAATTCCTAACACCGTAATTTTATGAGTTTTACAGAGATTACTTATCCAGCTTTGTTTATTGCTAAAAGTAATACCGCCTCCAATGTTTATTGACATGAAATTCATTAAATTGTGTTGAAACCGCGCATACTCAAAAGAACTTTAGTGAGATTGCTAGAAGTTTTGTGAACATCATAACCCAAAGCTTTTCCCAAAGTCATGAAATCCTCGTATACTTTGTTTTTTGCAGCATATGAAGCAGAGCTATTTAGTGAAGAATGGGGTCGAGTACCGGTAAATCCGGGAGGATTTGACAATGATTCAGAAAATGTCTCATTTTTCTTCGATTCCGCATTACTTGAGGCAGCATCAGAATCTTTTTTATCGTTTAAAGGCTGGGTATGAATGGGGCTTTCTGATACATGAGATTTGGATTGATCAGCTACTTGCTCTTTTTCAACCATATATGTTTCAACCGGGTGAACTGGGGGAGGTGGCGGTGGTGTATCCTCAAAAAAGCTTGATTCAGAAACATCATCTTCATTAACATTTTCCTCATCGGACACGATGAAGGAATTATCTGTAGACTCCTCTTTTTCGAGATCTATGATATTGGGATTCCAAGTGCATGATTCAGTGACAAGAACTTTGTACCACTTTTTCTTAATTTTGATTGAAACAACTTCATGTATAAACTCTAATTTCTTGGTTATAAGACAAATCTTATCAACCCCATTTTGATTCAGGGTGAAAGAGTTATAGTCGAAGAGGAGAGCGATTTTTTTAAATGCCCCTTCTGTCCAAGCACACGCAGGTAAGCCAATGATGTCTAAGCATATGGCACGTTCAGAGATAGTAAAAAGTTCGTCAAAGTCATTCCATTCATCTATGTAAGACATAATGGTAGCATTTAGTGTGAAAGCTTTCTTAGCTTCTAAACAAGGAAAAATTACCTCTACCTAGGAGCCACCCATATGATGGATGTCAAGATTAATAAAACCTTCAATGTTCCAGATCCGTTTCAAATGAGGAATTAGACTTGGATTAGCAATCTTCGCAAATAGCAAAATCGGGGTATCTTTTGAATGGACCAATTCGTCATCCAAAATTTCAATGGTTTTTGCGATAGTAGTATTTTGCAAGGGTTTGGGGTTACCAGAAAGTTTCGATGCGTACGAATGACCGGTGAGCGGAGGGAAATCATTGGAAGTCGGAACCCTAGAGAGGAATTTAATTGGTTGATCTGCTTTTGTTGTCGATTGAACCTTACGTTTGATAATCTCATCACGACTGTGTCTTGCTTTAGCCGCAAAGAGATGAAAATTACCAATCCAGATCGACGATAGTTTTAGTTCAAGTGAACGAATGTTTTCCACTCTTAAGAAACGAACAAAAGCGAACCTGCAACCTTGTTTAGTATGCTTTCCAGCGATGTAAACGTCAAGTAATGTTCCGTATTGCTTACACAGGTTGCGTAGATCATGAATTCCGAATTCAGGAGGAAAATTCGAAATAAACAACGTAGTGGCAAGCTTAGCTGTGTTGATGTGATCGTCTTTTGTAGGCATGATGATCGGAGAAAGAAACGTACTAAACTCTAAACTGCATCTTTGAATAGTAATATTCCGGGGCAAACGTGAGTGTATCAAGTAACCTGAAATGATCTCTAGTTACACCATCCTTCTAATTCAAGCCAAAACCCCAATCTGAAGCATCGTTGCAAAGTTTCAGGCCAGCTGGGCAATTGGTCGAACAGTTGGTGGGCATTGGTGAGAAAAAGGGTGGCGTTATCTGATTAAGCCAAAGACCACATGGAAATCGTCTGGAACCAGATAAATGATATCGAGATGGTGGTAGCCGGTGGTGGTTTTCGGTTACCGGCAGAACAGAATTGGGGAAGAAACAAACCTGATTTGATATGTTGCTGAGCCGATGTAGTCGTGAGAGGATCTAGCTATGAATCGGATCTAGAGCATCTGATGTTGGAGTTGATCATGATTTGTTTTGGGATTTTTTTGGTGGTTTTCGGTTACCGGCAGAACAGAATTGGGGAAGAAACAAACCTCCTTTTTTGATTATTGAGTTACACAAAGAAGCCTAGTACGTCTGATTCAAAAATAAATAAATTGTATGTCTATCTCCGGTAGTGAAATGATTATATGTTAATAATATTGGCACATACAGAATCCATTTTGACTTGACACTTATATATTGATCAATATCATAGCATTGAAATCTCACAGAGTATCATAAATAGAATAGTATTACATTTGTGGATTTTTTTTTTCTAGAAAAATAAAAGGAAATAAAAGGAAAACAAAAGGGAATGAAAGAAAATTAAAGTAGATAAATGAATTTTAAAATATTTGACTTTAACTTTGTTTCCATGAAATTTTCCACCCACTATTATTAACATAAAAAAAATTAGATTTTATAATGCGTAACTACGATACAATCCATTCAATTCCAGTCCAAAGTAAAAATAGAATCGTCAATAGACGCACAACAAACATCACATTCACTGTTGTGTTTGGGTCTTAAATCTCGAATGAATCACGACATTTCATATATCCGTTCTTCAGACAACTCCCTCAAATTTGAATCCGTATTCATTATGTTTCGGAGTCACACGAAATGCTTTAGCACTCATGTATAACACATAATCAGTTGAAGTTTAGAATGAGATTATTAACCAGTAATTAAGTGACATTCATAACTTCAGGTGTTGATAATTATAAGCCAAACAAAAGAAATTACTAACCTGAAGAAATTCTCGTGGATGGAGACGTTCCCGAGATGTTTCATATGCATTGCTTTCATTAGAGCAGTGGTCTTGATACACAATAGGTGGCTTAGGGTGTTGGTTCGGTAGGTGTTCGAGCGTGGCTTTGATGAAAACGCACTAACTTCTCCAAACATATCGAGTGGATGTAAGATCCGCAATACTTGTTGATGTGCGTAGGGGTGTATACAAAATATTATTATTTTTACTACGAAATACGACGAAATATGATGCAAGTTTTAATTAATTTATTTACAAATGGGATATACCTAAACTCTGCTACAACACTATAGGCAGTGTACCTAATCGTAGAGTAGTATAGTTTTCAGTAAGTCCGGTTCGTTTCACAGGGAGACGGCTTATTTTACACTATATTTTAAACAACTATATTTGTACAAAATATAAATATATATATATATATATATATATATATATATATATATATATATATATTACAATTATTATTATTATAAAAGGGGGTTTTACTGTTTAATGACCGGTTTGTCGATTTTATATTTTAAGTCACAATTAAAACCCAATGTAAAATATTAAAAATAAATATAACTTAATTTAAAGCGCAAAGTAAATGACGATAAATAAAATTGTGATAATTAAAAGTACGATAATTAAAAGTGCAATAAATAAAATGACAGTAAATAAAAATGCGATGAGATATAAAATAAAGGAATTATGCTTATTTAAACTTCCGTAATCATGATGTTTGACGTGTTGATTTTAGTTTATGACCATGGGTTAATTGTCCTTTGTCCCGGATTATTCAATATGTCCATCTGGTTTTTGTCCATAACAGTCCATCAGTCATAAATATAAAGTGCGAGTGTCCTCGTCAAATTATCCTTATATCCGGAGTCAAATATTCCAACTAATTGGGGACTTAAACTATAATTACACCAATTTTCCTTGTATATAATTCACCCCTGTTTTAATAAGTCCATTGACTATTAATCCATTCCCGTGTCCGGTTAAATGAAAGATTATTAGTACTTATAAATATCCCACCCATCTTGTCCGATCGAGTGTATATGGCTATTTATAGGTACGTCCAATTGTAAATATTTATATTAAATTAATGAACTATCATTCAATTAAACAAATATAAAGATCATTAATAGCCCATAGTCTAATTTCCACAAATGTCGTTCTTTTGTTCAAACCCCAATTATGGTACAAAGCCCAATTACCCCATCTTTAATATTTAGCCCAACATCATAATTACTTCGGCTTAAATAAGCATAATATTAACTTAAGTACGAGACATTAATTTAAAAAGGAGAACATAGCTTACATTGATTATTTATCGCGTAGTATTACACGGACAGAACTTCGACTTCAAAACCCGTAAAATAACCTTTATATTACCCAAACTAATCTAATATAAAACTAACCTATATATATATATATATATATATATATATATATATATATATATATATATAGTAATTATACAGAGGGAGTATTATTGTGGATGGTGTAAAGAATTCGATCAGTTCGTTGGCTATTTATAATACTTGGCCTAAAAATTCCCTCCATGCGATCGCATGGAAATGCTGCCTTCTGGCCATGCGATCGCATGGCCACCCTGGATCCAGCTGTTTTGCTTTGTTTCTAGCTTGTCGACATAATTTAATAAATATATATAATATATATATATAATTTATATAATTATATATATATTATATTATATTCTTGTGCTTAGTAGACTTGTAATTTTAGGTCCGTTGCGTCGCACGTTGATAGTTGGTTCAGGTCCCGGTTCCGGATTTTCAAACGTCCTTTCGTACTATTTAATATCTTGTACTTTGCGTTTTGCAATTTGTAATTTGCACAAAAAATTATTTTCCTTAACTCCCAAAATCCGCGCAAGTCTTTAACTCACTTTTAGTGGCACTTTTGAGTGCACTATGGCTTTAGTGGCACTTTTCAGGCTTTAGTGGCACTTTTTCTTCAATTCTTTAATCTTCGTGCTTTGTCTTCACATTTATTTATTTAAACGATTACAACTTAAAAATAGAATAATTACAACTAAAAACTTTACATATTGGGATGATATTGTGACTAAATATATGTTCGTTTGGAGCACTATCAAATATCCCCACACTTGAGCGTTGCTTGTCCTCAAGCAATACAGAATTTGAAATTAAAATCACACTTCACTTGAATCACTTTTTTATTCTCACACTTTATACATCAGTGATTTTGATACGGCGGTATGAACAATGATAGTAACGATGTGGTTTACAGTCCCACATGACTATAAAAATTTAGATCCTTTAAGGAAATTGGATCTTTATGAAAACATTTGATCTTTTTGAAAATTCAATCTAGATTTTAACCTAGACAAGTTTTCCGGAATAACCCTTTACCGGTGTTTGCAAAATGTTTTTGTGGGTTTGGTGGGTTTCAGATTTGAAAATTTTAGCTCAAAACTTGCGGTTTTGTGTCACCCACTTGCTAACCTTGTATTGGGAAAGCAACACGTCCAGTATACTTGCTCCGTATATTACCTTTCGGTAAACTACCGTCCGGTTGTAAAGGAAAGCGTTGAACAAGCAACTGTTAAGGCGATGTCTAATGACATGCTTTTGATTATGGTCTAAAACATGTCGGATGCAATTACTATCCTTTGTAGGAGCAATAGTAAAGATCACCCTATAGTTTTTCAATCTGGCACAAGGTCCTGTCTTTGACCATGCTATGCAACCACCGTTCTTACGGTTGACACCCGATTTGGTTCAGGTGACCTAATGAATTCTAGGTGAATTCCTAGGATTTTACTTTCAATGAGAATGAACGCATTGAAAATGGGTTTTCAGAAAACAAATCGGTTTTATTTTGATCAAAATATTTTCTCGGTCAAGCTCGAGTTTAGATATCATCGAATTTCATGAGTTTGTAATTCTCAATCTTTAAGGTCAATCTCAAGGATTGAGTAATATCAGTTTTAAAAGCTGATTTTTAATCTTTAAGGAGATTATCCTTTTCTGGGGGTCTGATTCATTAGTCTTATCAAGCTAATTTGCACGGCGCCCTCCCCATTTTACGAGACAGATCCTCTCATGGTTAGGATAAGTCTGACCACTTGGCAACCCTGTTTGATGCTGAGGTCCGTGGATTTCCAGTTGATCATCGAGAAAACTATTCAAGGTTTTTCGTAAACTCTACAACTGGTCTGGATGACAACATCTTGACCTAAATCAAGAAGCGCATTTCTTTTTCGGAAGACTTTACTTCCTTTTAATGATAGAATTGATTCATCGTGTAGATCCATCTTTTCAATAAACCGGGTAAAACAGTTAATTTAGTCCAAAACAAAAAACACCTGCAATAACTTTACAGAAACATGTGATAGATAGTTTTTAATTGAATAACTTGGTATATTCTCCCCACATTTGGCTTTTTTTTTCATGCCTCTTTTTATATCTTAATAAATAAATTCAAGCATTTTAGTTGTTTCTCAATTTATGTCCTTTTCGAGATAACAATAATTTCGGCATTAACACCTAGTTTTATCGTTCATAAATATGTATTGATCATGCATGTTTTCACCATAGGGTTTAACATGCCTGCTCAATATGTTGGTGGGGTTTAAGGATCTTAGAACAAGGCTCTCCGGTCCGGCTACCGTGAATAACCCTGGCTGACATGACGATGTCGGCGGGGTGGCCAAGTGATTAAGTCCACCTTCGATAGCGGTCGCTGATCAGGAGGCCCCAAATAAGGTTGTAGGTGCTAGCTTAATGAAGAACTAACCTGTTAACCTTGAAGAGATGGAGAATGATGCTTAATTACGTAAGACGTGTGGCAGATGGTCGTTACGTAATGTGATGATCTTTAGAATGATAGTTAGGGTTTGTATATATAGGCAAACCCTAATTCTATAACCATCCGAGATAATGGCAATCCTTTCCATAACGAACTCCTTCGAATCACGGATGTAATTATGGAAAAGATATTTACTTGATAGCCAAGTAATCGCTGTACCGGGAACAAAGGCATTAGATACGAATCCGCATACCGCATAACGCACATGAGCACACGCATACGCACACTAGTGGGTGATCGCATACATATGGGGTGCGCATGCGGGTTGCGGTATCATTATGTCCCCCCAGTTTGATGTTATATGGCGCAAGACATATGATATTAAACTATTGATGTTATGCGAGGTGTATATAAAATAGTTATTAATTTTAGCAGAAAACACTATTAAATACGATACAATTTTACACAAGATATTTATTTATTTATAGAATGGATATACTTAAACCTTGCTACAACACTTATAGGCAGTGTACCTAATCGTAAAGTAGTGTAGTTTTTAGTAAGTCCGGTTCGTTCCACAGGGAAATCTTTAAACAAAGCTCAACGCTATATTAGTTTACTTTTATTAAAAATACAAATATATATATAAGTAATATTATTATTATAAGGGGGGGTTTTTACCGTTTAATGACCGGTTTGTCGATTTTAAAACTTTAGTCGCAGTTAAAACCTAATGTAAAATATTAAATAAATAAATACAAGACTTAAATTAAAGCGTAAAGTAAATAACGATAATGAAATTGCGAATAATAAAAGTGCGATAAAATAAAATTGCGATAATTAAAAAGTACGATAATTAAAAGTGCGATAACAATAAATAAAAATGCGATAATTAGAAGTGCAATTAAATATAAAATAAAGGAAATTAAATATGAAATAAAAGAATTATGCTTATTTAAACTTCCGTAATCATGATGTTTGACATGTTGATTTTAGTTTTATGCCCATGGGTTAATTGTCCTTTGTCCTGGATTATTTAATATGTCCGTCTGGTTTTCGTCCATAACAGTCCATCAGTCATAAATATAAAGTGCGAGTGTCCTCGTCAAATTATTATTATACCCGAAGTTAAATATTCCAACTAATTGGGGATTCGAATTGTAACAAGGTTTTAATACTTTGTTTAATGAATACACCAGGTTATCAACTGCGTGTAAACCAAGGTTTTACTACTTTGTTAACAATTACACCAATTACCCTTGAATGTAATTTCACCCCTGTTTTAATTATTCTAGTGGCTATTAATCCATTCCCGTGTCCGGTTAAATGAACGATTATTCGTACATATAAATACCCCGCCCATCGTGTCTGATCGAGTGTATATGGTAATTTATAGGGACGCCCAATTGTAAATCTTTATATTAACATTAACAAACTATCATTTAGTTAAACAAATATAAAGCCCATTAATAGCCCATAGTCTAATTTCCACAAGTGTCGTTCTTTTGTCCAAACCCCAATTATGGTACAAAGCCCAATTACCCAATTTTAGTAATTAGCCCAACATCATGATTACTTCGTTTTAAATAAGCATAATAATAACTTAGCTACGAGACATTAATGTAAAAAGGTTGAACATAACTTACAATGATTAAAAATATCGTAGCGTTACACGGACAGAATTTCGACTTACACCCTTACAATATTCGCTAACATACCCTTATTATTAGAATTAAAATTAAAATTAAAATATAAATTATATATATATATATAAATTTTACGTATGATAAGAGAAGAAAAAGATATGAATTTTTGATCAGAATTCGGTTTGCTTTATAGGCAGAGTTGATTTTTGGGGCTCCGCGACTCGCGGCAAAATCCTCTTCAAACTCCGCGAGTCGCGGAGAATGTATTTACAGCTCACACCCTTGGAGTCTTTCTCTGCCGACGGTTTATAATATATATATATATATATATAATATATATATAATTAATATAATTAATTATATATTATATTATATTTATATACATAGTTAACTTGTAATTTTTAGTCCGTTGCGTCGAGCGTTAAGAGTTGACTCTGGTCCCGGTTCCGGATTTTCGAACGTCCTTGCGTACAATTTTATATTTTGTACTTTGCGTTTTGAATCTTGTACTCTTGTAATTTCGAGACGTTTCTTATCAATAATTGGAACCTTTTTGATTGTCTTTTGTACTTTTGAGCTTTTTGGTCGTTTGCGTCTTCAATTCGTCGAATCTGTCTTTTGTCTTCACCTTTTATTATTTAAACGAATATCACTTGTAAATAGAACAATTGCAACTAAAAGCTTGTCTTTCTTGAGGAATAATGCTATGAAATATATGTTCGTTTTTAGCATTATCAAATATTCCCACACTTGAGCGTTGCTTGTCCTCAAGCAATATTGTCTTGAAATACTAGAATCACTTCTTTATTCTTCACACTTTGTACATCAGTGATTTCTATACGGCGGTATAAACAATGGTAGTAACGATATGGTTTACAGTCCCACATGACTATAAAAATTTAGATCCATTAAGGAAATTGGATCTTTATGAAAACATTTGATCTTTTGAAAATTAAATCTAGTTTTTACCCTAGATAAGTTTTCCGGGATAACCCTTTACCGGTGTTTGCAAAATATTTTTGTGGGTTTGGTGGGTTTCAGATTTGAAAATTTTAGCTCAAACTTGCGGTTTTGTGTCACCCACTTGCTAACCTTGTATTAGGAAAGCAACACGTCCAGTTTACTTGTTCCGTATATTACCTTTCGGCAAACTACTGTCCGGTTGTAAAGGAAAGCGTTGAACAAGCAACTGTTAAGGCAATGTCCCGTGACATGCTTTTGATTATGGTCTATAACGTGTCGGATGCAATTACTATCCTTGGTAGGAGCAATAGTAAAGCTCACCCTTATAATTTTTCGGTCTGGCACAAGGTCCTGTCTTTGACCATGCTATGCAACCACCGTTCTTACGGTTGACACCCGATTTAGTTCAGGTGACCTAATGAATTCCAGGTGAATTCCTAGGATTTTACGTTCAATGGTAATGAACGCATTGAAAATGGGTTTTCAGAAAACAAATCGGTTTGTAATTTTGATCAAAATATTTTCTCGTTTAAGCTCGAGTTTAGATATCATCGAATTCCATGAGTTTGTAATTCTCAATCTTTAAGGTCAATCTCTAGGATTGAGTAATATCAGTCTTAAAAGCTGATTTTTAATCTTTAAGGAGATTATCCTTTCTGGGGATCTGATTCATTAGTCTTATCAAGCTAATTTGCATGGTGCCCCCCATTGTACGAGATAAATCCTTCTCATGGTTAGGATAAATCTGACCACTTGGCGACCCTGTTTAATGCTGAGGTCCGTGGATTTCCTGCTGATTTTAGTGATGACTTTTCTAGATTTTTCGTCAACCTACAGCTGGTCTGGACGACAACTTCATGACCTAAATCAAGAAGCGCGTGTCTTTTTCGGAAGACATTACTTCCTTTTAATGATGGAATTGATTCATCGTGTAGATCCATCTCTTCTTTTCTTTCATTGGGTAAAACAGTTTAGTTTAGTTCAAAGCAAAAGTATTTTCAGTTATTTGTTACAGATATATGTGACATATGTTTAAAATAACTTGGTAAATTTTCCCACACTTGGCTTTTATTTTCCTTTTTATCGTCCTCTATTCCATTTTAAATGAATTTTAACATTTTAGTTTGTTTCTCAATTTATGTCCTTTCCGAGGTAACAATAATTTCGGTGTTAAAACCTAGTTTTATCGTTCATAAATATGTATAAACATGATTTGAATTCATTTAATTGAAAATTTTGAAAAATTTTACTAGAATTGGGTAGTCAGTATATAAGACTAGGGCTGTTCTTTTTTATCAGAGAGCACTAGATTCTAATACAACTACTGCTTTACTAGTATTTTTAATGGTAACCAAGTGTATAAAGTAAAAAATTTTAAAATCCGAAAGAATTTAACCCCTTCCCACACTTAAGATCTTGCAATGCCCTCATTTGCAAGAAATCAGGAATAATTTAAATTATTGAGGGTGATTTGTGTGAAAATGATTAAATTTTTACCAAAGTTTCCAAATATATTGGCGTTTGTTTGCTGAATGATAAATGGTGCACATCATTTGTTCATTCCGTCTTGTTGTTATTTCACATATATTTTGCATCTTGTCGTCAAAATTAGTTGCTTTTGCTGAACTTAATGCCAGTCTTTGAAAATGCGTTGTTTTACCCCGTTGTATACATAAGATAAACTGCAAACATATATACATATTTTTGAAGTTTGGTATATTACCCCACATTCAAAAATTATTAAAGTCTAAGAATAAAAGTTAGATAATTATAAAAATGATTACAATATTAACAAAAGTATTAAATATATCAATAATTACAAATTACAAAATAAAAAATAAAAATAATAAGTAAACTAAGGATGATATTGGTACCAATAGGGGTTCCAGGCATAACCATAAGTGCTATAGAATGCTTCGGCAGGGTCATACGTAGGATACGGTGGCTGCATCTCTATAGACCAAGGAGGGAAGATGGGTTTCGGTGTAGGAATATAGTTTCTACCTATATGTTGGCAATGAGCTATGATCTGGTTCTGATGAACTTGTCAATCTTCAAATGCTCTCTGTCTAGCATTTTTGTATTCCTGAGAAGCTATAAACCTATGCATTTCTTGCATCTCATTCCCCCCTCCTACATTACCTTGCTGCTGGTTTCTCTCCATCTGTGGATGTCTACCATGGTATCGTACTGCGGCGTTATTTCGCCTCTTCAAAACTTTCGCACCATGGTATACATTTAAACCTATAGTATCGCGGGGTTCCGGCTCTTCTAGTAATAATCCCCCCCGACTTATATCCACACCGAGATATTCACCAATCAAAGTAATAAAAATACCACCTCCTATTATGCTATGTGGTCGCATCCCCCGAACCATAGCTGATAAATAATAACCCACACAATATGGTATACTTACAGCGCTTTGTGGTTCTCGAATACACATATGGTAAAACAAATCCTGTTCATTTACTTTTTCTTTGTTCTTACCCCTTTGTGTAATCGAATTAGCTAAAAACCTATGTATCACTCTTAATTCGGCTCTATCTATATCCAAATAAGAGTAATTTCCCCCTTTAAAACGGTGATGGCTTGTCATTTGACTCCACACACCGTGTGTATCAAAATTCTCATCTATCTTTCTACCGTTTAGTATCAATCCTCTACAATCGGCAGACACTAACTCCTCAGGCGTATATATACGTAAAGCCTGAGCCATGTCCAGTAAAGACATGTGGCGCATCGAACCGCCTAACAAAAATCTAATAAAAGAACGATCGATTAAACTAGCTACCCGATCATTCAACTCTATACTACATAACAATTCTTCACACCATACTTTATATACAGGTCTACGTATGGTGAATAAACATATCCAGTCATTAAAAGAAGAATTACCATACCTTTGTACAAGTAATTCCCTAATTGGCCAGGCCAATTCTACAGCTTCTAAGGGTCCCCATTCTATGACCCTCGGTACCTCAACAACCTTAGAATGAAGAGTATGCAAACCCCGTTGATATTTTGGATAATCTATCCAAAGTCTGTCAAATCTCAGGTTCGGGTGCAACTCTTCCAAGTGCATATCGGAAAAGGTCATGACTGGATGAGGTATATCCTGCTTGTAGTAGTTATCCACCTCCTGTTGTTCCAAATTCTCAGCAGGAGCATTGTGGGCTTGGGATGAAGATTCACCCCTTTCATTCTGCAAAACACATCAAACACAATTTTTGTGCATCCAAATATGCATTAGTGTCAGCAAAATCATCAATCAAAATAATTACAATGACATTATCAATTTATATCAAACTTAAGCTTATTTTCACATTTTTATCAAATCTACAATTTTTCAAATAAGCATATACGAAAATTTTCGCCAAGTTCATAAGCATTCAACTCAAATAACATGTCAAAATAATCATTACTAGCAATTAAACAAGTCTCAAATGGCATTATCTTTCAAAAATCAAGTTTATGAATTTTAGACTTGAAAAAGTCCACTTTAATTCTCAAAATCATGTTTAGGCTCAAAGTTTGGATCATTTAACTACCTAGACATGTTACACTACTCAATTTAGCAACAATTCATGACAAAAATCGGCCATAACCTGTTTATATCAAAAAGCCCCAAATTTGCTCAAGAACACAAACCCTAGATTATTCAAAATTTGAAGTTTAAGGCTTCTAATTATGTTAAACAGCATCAATCTAGGTTATACAAGCATAATACATAAACAATTTAAGCTTAATTACACTAAAAAGCATCAAAATCAAATTGGGGAAAAAAAAATAGCTCAAGAACATCAAATTTCGGATTAAATGGTGTTTAGGTGTAGAAATTTACCGTTTTTCTTGAGTAATTCTTAGATAGCATCCTTCTCAACATGATTTTAGAAAAAAATTTGGTGATTAACGGTTAAAAATTGGGATTTTTGGGGGTGTTTTTCGGGTTTTTTTTGGGGTTATGTTCGCAGTATTTTTGGGTGTGGAGTGTGAAACTGAGCTGTTGCAGCTCTTATTTTTTTTCTGTAATCCGGTCCTCCCGCGAGTCGCGGGGATTTACCCTCCAAACTCCGCGACTCGCGGAGTTTGGTATATATATATATATATTTTTTTTTATAATCATTAACTTATTAAAACAATTAAGTAATTAATTTTAAAATTTTGTTTCCCTTGTTATTTAGGACGAGGTCGTTTCGGATCGATGTCCTAGTCCGTCTCTCGATAAAATTTTAAAATTTGTCTTTTTGTAGCGATTGTTTTAAAAGCTAAGATTTTTGGGTTTTTTTAATGTTTTTGGCATACTTTAAATTAATAAGATTAAAAATAATGATAATAAAAGTTCTCGTCCCTCCCTTGGGTAAAGCAATTTCGGTTCAAAGACCTAGTCTTCAACTTACGACGAATTTTAAAAATCATATTCTTAACTTAATGAGATAAAGTAAATTTTTGTTTTTAAATTCACACAACTTAAATATAAAATTCAAAATTAATATTAAAAATTCACACCAAACTCAAAATTTAAAATGCATAAAATTAAAATTTTATATTTTAAAAATTAAAAATTCACACCAAACTTAAAATTTGAAATGCATAAAATTAAAAATTTATATTTTAAAAATTCACACCAAACTTAATTTAAAAATTCATAAATTCATATCAAACTTATATTAATTTTTCAAATATTTTAAATATATTGTTTTTACAAAGTTTACAATATTAATTTAAGATTTAAATATTAATTTTAAAAACATGGTAAAAATAAATTTAAAAATCTTTTTGTCTTTTTATCCCACTTTAATCAATCAAATATTATCAAAAATATGCGCCCCTCTTTTCGGTAAAGTAATTTCGGTTCCAAGACCTAATTTAACTCATGACGAATTTTTGAAATATTTTGGGTTGATTGTTTAAAGATATTTATACCTTATAATAAACGTTAAATTTCGCAGTGATGTAATAAATTTTTGAATGATATCAATAATTTCGGTCGCCAAACCTAATTTTATTCAATATCAATTTAATACTTTTTAGCGAACAAATTAGCGTTTATTATCAAAAGGTTAAAAATAAAAATAAAAACTGTACAGACATACCTGTGGAATAGATTTCTTAGTTATATGATCTATCCCATTCATAAGATAGTCGGTTTAATTGATTTTCCATGGCTACATAGGCGTAACCTCGAGCATTCAGTGTCTTTTCTTCTAAACATATGAACGGTCCGTCTCTGCATAAAGTAACAAATTCGGTATTTGAATAGGTTTGATTATTTGAACATTTACCTCCATGTGACCATTTTCTGCATTTGTGACATCTTTCTAGGTGTCGTGCTCTTCTTTTCGCTGCGGATTTTGATTTTCCTTTACCAAATTGTAACTTATTATCTTCGCATCTGGATTCTTTTCTAACTCCGTCCATTCTTTCTCTGATTACTGATACTATTTCACTCGGGAGTATGTCATTATTACGTTTAGTGATCAAAGCGTGTAGCATTATACCATGGTTTAGCTCACAGGCAGTCTTCATTTTGTAAAAACCTAAAAAAAAATAAAAATTTAGAATGGGGGGAGAAGACTAGTTCTTTAGGGTCTGCTAGGGAAAGACCATTCGGGTTCCATTTTCGAGAACTACACGAAAACAGACAATCTAACTCTAACAGAAATACATATTATCCTTTAAAGACTTGATTCTCCCCACATTTAGTTAGCTGTGGTGTCGAAATTGTGATTAACTTCGTTGTCGACTTCCATCGGACCATGTATGTAATGTTTAACTCTGTGACCATTAACTTTAAATTCAATCCCATTTGAATTTATTAATTCTATCGTTCCGTATGGGAAAACTCTTTTGACTATGAATGGTCCAGACCATCTTGATTTCAATTTTCCAGGAAATAGCTTGAATCGTGAATTGAAAAGAAGAACTCTGTCTCCTTCTTTAAATTCTTTTGAACTTCTGATTCTTTTATCATGCCATTTCTTTGTTCTTTCTTTATAGATTAACGAATTTTCGTATGCTTCATGTCTTAATTCTTCTAATTCGTTTAGTTGACTTAATCGTAGACGTCCGGCTTCATGTAAATCAAGATTACATGTCTTCAAAGCCCAAAATGCTTTGTGTTCAATTTCTACTGGAAGATGACATGCTTTTCCATAAACAAGTCTAAAAGGTGTGGTTCCAATTGGAGTTTTGTAGGCTGTTCTAAAAGCCCAGAGTGCATCCTCCAATTTAATGGACCATTCCTTCGGATTTGATCCTACGGTTTTCTCTAGAATACGTTTTAAAGCTCGGTTGGTATTTTCAACTTGTCCACTTGTTTGTGGATGATATGCGGTGTAGATTTTATGAGTTACTCCATATCTTTTAAGAACTTTCTCAAGTTGATTATTACAGAAATGAGTACCCCGATCACTTATTAAAGCTTTCGGTGTTCCAAACCTTGCAAAAAGACGTTTTAAAAAGTTGACTACAACTCGTGCATCGTTAGTTGGGAGAGCTTGTGCTTCCGCCCATTTAGATACATAATCAATGGCTACGAGTATATATAGATTATTATGAGATTTTGGAAATGGACCCATAAAGTCAATACCCCAAATGTCAAATACTTCACATACTTGGATGACATTTTGTGGCATTTCATCACGTTGACTTATTTTTCCGGCCCTTTGACAAGCATCACAGGATTTGCAAAGAAGGTGTGCGTCTTTGTAAATTGTAGGCCAATAGAATCCAGCTTCATAAACTTTTCTTGCTGTTAGTTGAGGCCCATAATGCCCTCCTGTTGGTCCTGTGTGACAATGGTTTAATATTTTACTAGCTTCATCTCCAAATACACATCGGCGTATTATTCCATCGGGACAACTTTTAAACAAATGTGGATCTTCCCAGAAATAGTGTTTTATATCACTGAAGAATTTCTTTCGTCTTTGGTACGATAATCCTTTTTCAAGGAATCCACAAACTAAGTAGTTTGCATAGTCTGCAAACCATGGGATTTCTTTATAATCTATCTTCAATAGATATTCATCAGGAAAGTTGTCTTGTATGGCCGATTCATTTAGAACTTCTAATTCAGGATTTTCAAGACGAGAAAGATGATCAGCGGCGAGATTTTCTGCTCCTCTTTTATCTCGGATTTCAATATCAAACTCTTGTAAGAGTAAGATCCAACGGATTAATCTTGGTTTAGCATCTTGTTTTGAAAATAGGTATCTAAGAGCAGAATGGTCGGTATAGACCACCGTTTTTGCTAGAACGAGATATGATCGAAATTTGTCAAAAGCAAAGACAATAGCAAGGAGTTCTTTTTCAGTAGTTGTATAGTTCGTTTGTGCTCCTTGTAATGTCTTACTAGCATAATATATAGGTTGAAATCGTTTTTCAATCCTTTGTCCTAAAACGGCTCCCATTGCAAAATCACTTGCATCGCACATTAGTTCAAATGGTAGATTCCAATTTGGTGTTATCATGATTGGTGCATTAGTGAGTTTCTCTTTAAGAATATTAAAAGATTTGATACACTCATCTGAAAAGATGAATGGAGCATCCTTTTCTAGGAGTTTATTCATAGGAGTGGCAATTTTAGAAAAATCTTTTATGAAACGTCGGTAAAAACCGGCATGCCCTAGAAAACTCCTAACTCCTCTAACATTGGTGGGATGTGGAAGTTTAGCAATTACATCTACTTTAGCTCTATCCACTTCAATTCCTTCTTTTGAAATTTTATGTCCAAGAACGATGCCTTCTTTAACCATGAAATGGCATTTCTCCCAATTAAGTACTAGATTTGATTTTTCGCATCTAATTAGCATTCGTTCCAGATTAACTAGACATGATTTAAATGTATCACCGAAGACTGAAAAGTCATCCATGAATACTTCCATGCATTCTTCTATCATGTCGTGAAAAATCGCCATCATGCACCTTTGAAAGGTTGCAGGGGCGTTACAAAGTCCAAATGGCATGCGTTTGTAAGCAAAAGTACCATAAGGGCATGTGAATGTGGTTTTCTCTTGGTCCTCGGGTGCTATTGGAATTTGAAAATATCCGGAAAATCCATCTAGAAAACAATAGTAACTATTTCCGGCTAATCTTTCCAACATTTGATCTATGAAAGGTAAGGGAAAGTGATCTTTTCTGGTGGCGTCATTTAATTTTCTATAATCAATACATACACGCCATCCTGTTACAGTCCTAGTAGGAATAAGCTCATTTTTCTCATTTGTAATGACAGTCATGCCACCTTTCTTAGGCACGCATTGAACTGGGCTTACCCATGGACTATCAGAGATTGGATATATCAAACCTGCATCTAGCAGTTTAATAATCTCTTTCTTAACTACATCTTGCATATTAGGATTTAGTCTTCGTTGGCGTTGCACATACGTTTTATGACCTTCTTCCATAAGGATTTTATGTGTGCAATACGAAGGACTTATTCCTTTAATATCATGAATCTTCCATGCAATGGCTGGTTTATGAGCTTTCAACACAGAAATGAGTTGTGATTTCTCATTTTCAGTAAGAGAAGACGATATTATTACAGGTAATTCAGATTCACCATTTAAATAAGCGTATTCCAAATGGTTTGGAAGTGGCTTTAACTCTAATTTCGGAGGTTCTTCTATCGATGATTTATATCGATATCTGTCTTCTTCTTTTAGCATTTGAATTTCTTCTGTTGTTGGTTCATATCCATTAGCTATAAGTGTAGCTAACATTTCAGCTTCATCAATTGGTTCATTACCTTCTCCTAAAGAACATTCTCCTGTTCCTTGTAATTCTGGAAATTCTTCTAATAATTCTGCATGTGCATCTATAGTTTGAATATAATAACATGTATCATCTGCAGATTGTGGTTGTTGCATTGCTCTATCAACTGAAAAGGTAACACTCTCATCCTCTATACTTAGGGTCAGTTTCTTACCGAACACGTCTATCATTGCTTTAGCCGTGTTTAAGAATGGTCTTCCCAATATGAGAGGAACTTGAGAATCTTCTTCCACGTCCAAAACAACAAAATCTACTGGAAATACTAAAGTACCAACTTTAACTAGCATGTTCTCCATTATCCCTCTAGGATATTTTATTGATCTATCGGCTAGTTGTATGCTTATTCTGGTTGGTTTCAATTCTCCAAGGTCTAGTTTAGCGTATAGTGAATACGGCATTAGATTTATACTAGCACCTAAGTCTGCCAATGCTTCTATTGAACTAAGACTACCCAGAAAACATGGAATTGTGAAACTTTCTGGATCAGATAGTTTTTCTGGTATCTTATTCAACAGCACTGCTGAACAATTAGCATTCATAGTAACAGCCGAGAGTTCTTCCATTTTCTTTCTATTTGAGATTAGATCTTTCAAGAATTTAGCATATCTTGGCATTCCTGAAATCACATCAATGAAAGGAAGATTTACATTTATCTGTTTAAACATACCCAAAAATTTGGATTGCTCGGCTTCAAGTTTTTCTTTCTTCATTTTACTCGGGTAAGGAAGTGGTGGTTGGTATGGTTTAACATAAGGTTTATCCTTAACTGTGTTATTTTCATTAACCTTTTCAACTACCGGTTCTTTTTCCTTATCTTGATCAGGTTGTGGTTCTTGTGGAGTAGGAATAGTTTCATCAGAAGTTACAGGTATTTCAGGTGGTTTAAGTGTTGTACCACTTCTTGTGGTAATAGCTTTAGCTGTTTCATTCCTGGGGTTAGCATTTGTATCACTAGGTAGACTTCCCGGTTTTCTTTCACCTATTAACCTTGCTAGGTTACTTACTTCTTGTTCCAGATTTTGAATAGAAGCTTGTTGATTTCTAAATGCTTGAGCATTTTGTTCATTGGTTTGTTTCTGAGATGTGAAAAACTGCGTTTGAGTTTCAACTAGCTTCGTCATCATATCTTCTAAATTTGGCTTTTTATCATCGGTTTGTTGTGGTGGTTTGTTTTGAAAATTAGGTCTTTGCTGATTGTAAGTATTATTGGATACTTGTTGATTGTTAGGACCTTGTTGGTTGTTGTATGGAATATTTCGGTTATAATTCTGGTTTTGATTGTAAATCGGTCTTGGCGGTTGATAATTATTCTGATAATTATTTTCAGGCCTTTGGTTTATGTATGAAATATTCTCTCTTTGTTCCATTGTTAATTCAATACTGAGACAATCTTTTCTCAAATGTGGTCCTCCACACTGCTCACAACTAATTCGTATTGAGTGAATATCTTTAGTCATCTTTTCCATTCGTCTCTCCACAGCATCTATCTTTGCGGAAATGGAATCTAAGTCATGGCTAGAATCGGCTCTAGCTGCTTTAGATGATCTAATGATATCTTTTTCTTGGTGCCACTCATGTGAGTGGGAAGCAGTGTTATCAATAATTTTGTAAGCATCAGTTTCGGTTTTCTTCATAATAGAACCACCAGCTGCTATATCTATGTCTTTTCTTGTAGTGATGTCGCATCCTCGGTAGAATATTTGTACTATTTGACAGGTGTCTAAACCATGTTGCGGACATCCTCTTAACAACTTTCCATATCTAGTCCACGCCTCATATAGAGTTTCATTTGGCTTCTGTGTGAACGTAACAATTTCTGCTTGAAGTCTTACGGCTTTAGATGCAGGAAAGAATTGTTTAAGAAATTTGTCAACTAAAACATCCCATGTATCAATCGCCCCTTCAGGTAACGATTCCAACCAATCTTTGGCTTCTCCCTTTAAAGTCCAGGGAAATAACATGAGATATATCTGTTCATCCTCCACTTCTCGGATTTTAAATAGTGTGCAGATCCTATTAAAGGTACGTAGATGTTCATTTGGATCTTCCTTCGGCGCACCACTAAATTGGCATTGATTAGTCACCATGTGTAGAATTTGTCCTTTGATTTCATAATCTGGCGCATTAATGTCTGGATGAGTAATTGCGTGACCTTGGCCAGTGCGTTTAGCTCTCATTCAGTCTTCCATACTTAAAGGTTCCAGATTCTCCATAATTGAATTTGTTGAATCGGTATCACTAGATGATTCTGATTTAATGGTTCGTTCCTCAACAATCTCTGTTTGAATGATTGGTGGTTCCGGAGGAAGGTTTAGTGGTTCAGGATCTACGAACCGTTCCTGAATATTTTCTGGATTCTCAATTGTGAGGTTGGGTTCAAAAAATGGATTATCGGAAATTTGAACTGAAGTACTTGGTCTACTGGATGATGATTCTAAAGAAAAATCAACGGCGGTTATATTTGCTAAATGTCTTGATCTAGTTACAGGTGGTGAACGTACAAAAGGTGGTGAACGTCTTGCTCGGTGCATTCACTGAATATCCTATTAGTTTTTAAAAGGAAAGAAAAATTATAATAAGTTATCCAATCAATAGACTTTTCTGATTTTGCCCACGTTTCGAATAGCCAAAAGATGCAGCAGAGGGGCAGGATTCGTTTGGTCTCAATATAATTGAGGACTGTTTAGCTCCAATAACCCGGTCCACGTACAAATCCAACTATTACTACGAACCAGAAAATTTTGATGTCTATCAATTTAACCACTCAAAATATATTTTCGTAATTTTAAGAAATTTAGATAAGAAGTAGAAAAAAAAAAAAAAATCTATGTCCTAAAAACTAGGATAGCAAGAAATAAGAGAGAAAAAGAGTTCGTCGCAAAAGGTCGAAAAAGAAAAAAAATGGTTGAAAAATAAAAGGTGACGGAAAAATAAAAGAAACTTATAAAAACTTAAAAATAGTTGACTAACCTAACCTTATTACTACAACTAACTTAAAATTATAATCGCAAATTGAAATTACTAATTGGAATGATAATTGGTACATAGTAAAAGGTGTCTAAAAATATTAAAGCTTACAGGAAAAACTAAATCCCAAATGGAAATAACTTAAAAAGAAACTAAAACTTAAAAAGGAGTTGCAAAATTCTAAAGCACCTAAATCTTAGTCTAAAGAAAAAGTACTTAAGGAATTCTACGGCAAAGCCTAAAAATCTAGGAGTAAAAATAACTATAGCAAAAACAAAGTTTAAAATTAAATATGAGCGAAAAATACAAATATTACGCTACAACGATTAAAAAGGGACAAAATATAAAAATATATAAAAAGTTGTAAAAAGTACAATTTTTATAAAAATATTATTTTTATATTATTTATTTTATAAAACTACTAATTTTACAATTTAATAAAACTAATTAATACTAAATACATAAATTAAATAAAAAGTAAAAGTAAAAATAAAACTAATTATAATAATAATACATAATTAGGGTTTAATAATAATTAATTAATAATTACCGTAATTAATGCTGAATTAGGGCTTCTGTCGCCTGTCAGAGAAGCTCCGCGACTTGCGGTAATTAAAACTTCAAACCCCGCGACTCGCGGGGTTCCAAAATTCAGATGACAGCTTATAATTTCAACGCGTTTTTTTTTTTGTTTTTTTATTTTTTTTATTTTCTGTTTTCTATTTTTTTTTATATATAAAAGATATTTAATAAAACTTATATTTTTATAAATTAAAATAAGAATAAAGAAACTTATAAAACTTAAATATTTAACAAAATCTTAAAAATACTTATATTTTTGTTTTTCTTTTTATATTTTCGAATAATTAAAACGTATTTTTACAAAAACGAATTTTTAATAGAAGTAAGCTAAAATTTTTTTTTTATATATATTAGCGTTGCGCTTTCGGCGTTTAAGAGTGTCCCCGGCAGCGGCGCCAAAAATACTTGATGTTATGCGAGGTGTATATAAAATAGTTATTAATTTTAGCAGAAAACACTATTAAATACGATACAATTTTACACAAGATATTTATTTATTTATAGAATGGATATACTTAAACCTTGCTACAACACTTATAGGCAGTGTACCTAATCGTAAAGTAGTGTAGTTTTTAGTAAGTCCGGTTCGTTCCACAGGGAAATCTTTAAACAAAGCTCAACGCTATATTAGTTTACTTTTATTAAAAATACAAATATATATATAAGTAATATTATTATTATAAGGGGGGGTTTTTACCGTTTAATGACCGGTTTGTCGATTTTAAAACTTTAGTCGCAGTTAAAACCTAATGTAAAATATTAAATAAATAAATACAAGACTTAAATTAAAGCGTAAAGTAAATAACGATAATGAAATTGCGAATAATAAAAGTGCGATAAAATAAAATTGCGATAATTAAAAAGTACGATAATTAAAAGTGCGATAACAATAAATAAAAATGCGATAATTAGAAGTGCAATTAAATATAAAATAAAGGAAATTAAATATGAAATAAAAGAATTATGCTTATTTAAACTTCCGTAATCATGATGTTTGACATGTTGATTTTAGTTTTATGCCCATGGGTTAATTGTCCTTTGTCCTGGATTATTTAATATGTCCGTCTGGTTTTCGTCCATAACAGTCCATCAGTCATAAATATAAAGTGCGAGTGTCCTCGTCAAATTATTATTATACCCGAAGTTAAATATTCCAACTAATTGGGGATTCGAATTGTAACAAGGTTTTAATACTTTGTTTAATGAATACACCAGGTTATCAACTGCGTGTAAACCAAGGTTTTACTACTTTGTTAACAATTACACCAATTACCCTTGAATGTAATTTCACCCCTGTTTTAATTATTCTAGTGGCTATTAATCCATTCCCGTGTCCGGTTAAATGAACGATTATTCGTACATATAAATACCCCGCCCATCGTGTCCGATCGAGTGTATATGGTAATTTATAGGGACGCCCAATTGTAAATCTTTATATTAACATTAACAAACTATCATTTAGTTAAACAAATATAAAGCCCATTAATAGCCCATAGTCTAATTTCCACAAGTGTCGTTCTTTTGTCCAAACCCCAATTATGGTACAAAGCCCAATTACCCAATTTTAGTAATTAGCCCAACATCATGATTACTTCATTTTAAATAAGCATAATAATAACTTAGCTACGAGACATTAATGTAAAAGGGTTGAACATAACTTACAATGATTAAAAATAGCGTAGCGTTACACGGACAGAATTTCGACTTACACCCTTACAATATTCGCTAACATACCCTTATTATTAGAATTAAAATTAAAATTAAAATATAAATTATATATATATATATATAAATTTTACGTATGATAAGAGAAGAAAAAGATATGAATTTTTGATCAGAATTCGGTTTGCTTTATAGGCAGAGTTGATTTTTGGGGCTCCGCGACTCGCGGCAAAATCCTCTTCAAACTCCGCGAGTCGCGGAGAATGTATTTACAGCTCACACCCTTGGAGTCTTTCTCTGCCGACGGTTTATAATATATATAGATATATATAATATATATATAATTAATATAATTAATTATATATTATATTATATTTATATACATAGTTAACTTGTAATTTTTAGTCCGTTGCGTCGAGCGTTAAGAGTTGACTCTGGTCCCGGTTCCGGATTTTCGAACGTCCTTGCGTACAATTTTATATTTTGTACTTTGCGTTTTGAATCTTGTACTCTTGTAATTTCGAGACGTTTCTTATCAATAATTGGAACATTTTTGATTGTCTTTTGTACTTTTGAGCTTTTTGGTCGCTTGCGTCTTCAATTCGTCGAATCTGTCTTTTGTCTTCACCTTTTATTATTTAAACGAATATCACTTGTAAATAGAACAATTGCAACTAAAAGCTTGTCTTTCTTGAGGAATAATGCTATGAAATATATGTTCGTTTTTAGCATTATCAACTATTAAGCGGAAAAAACAAGAAAACGGCTAGCATTCAATGTTCCGCGTGCGTTTCGAGGCCATTTAATGCCTGTCACTGTCGCAGAAGCCCATTCGGCTGACAAGACGTAAAGTGGCAGTTGGCAGGTGCGTGTCAGCCACGCGCTCATAGGTAACAATACCCAAATGACATCCACGCGCGCACTGAAAATGCAACCCGTTGATCGCGTAACACATGTACAGCCACGATCACACCATTCCACCCCATGACTCAAAATCTTCACTATAAATAGCCCCAATTCACACACATTTCCATTTTTCAGCTCCAAGCTTCCCCAATACGCTGCTATATTCAATTCCGATCAAATCCTAAATACTCCGGCCACCGTCTAAAGGTTAGTAATTCTCCAACCACTCTATAGAAAATGACTAAGGCTAACGAGACCTATGTAGATAGTGTTAGATCGATTATAGAGCAGAAACACATTGATTACTTAGTCAAACAATACCTACCATTAGCGAAGTACAATCCGGTGCCACCCTTGTCTAATCAGCGTGCTCACGAGCCACCGGAGAAGAAGGTGGCCATCTACGAACATGCGTTCAAGCACGGCAACTTTAGGGTTCCCCCCTCCGACTTCTTCCTAGGCGTACTAGACCACTTCAGAGTGGGATTAGGGCAACTACACCCTTATGCCATAGGTAAAATAGTACTGTTTGAGATGTGGTGCGTCGCACTCAACAAGGTACTGCTTGTCAAAGTTTTCTGTCATCTATACCGCTTGGCCAATCACCACAAATCCTGGTTCACCTTCTTCGCCCGACAAAATTTCACAAAAACCCCAAAGTTGAATGCAGGTAACTGGAAAGAAACGTTCTTTTACATTGACCAAACTGTAGTTGGTACCAATTTTCTGCAAACGCTTATATGGTGCGAGAAGGTGGAGAAGGATGTGAACAAAACCTCGGTCCTTGATGACGAGGAAACAAAGCTATTGGCGGAGTGCGCTAACGCACAGCTGGTGCATCGGTCATACGGGAACGTAATGTTGCGATTAGGGAAGATATCCGCACACTGGCCATGGGAAGATGTGCGTCCAGCCATAGTCGGACCGGATGGAAAGGGTAGGAATAGTATGATCACGTACTAACATAACAGTTTTCTATTTATATATGCTAACGCATGCGTGCATGTTTGCAGAGATGAAGTTGAAGAAAGTACTGACTGCAGAGGAGATTGCGGGCATTTCCTTCCGCAAGCAGAATGTGAATGAGCAGTTGGAGCAGGAGAATGTTGGCGAGAATGTGATTACCCAAGAATTTACGACCAAATTTAAACTTAATCTTTATATAATTCCGACACGATAAGCAAAGTCTGTTAGACCGAGTCTCAAAATGTTAGAACTATTTTTTTTTTGAATGCATTTGACTTTATATATATATATATATATATATATATATATATATATATATATATATATATATATATATATATATATATATATATATATATATAAAGGTAAATATATATATCAAAATAAGTATAAGGGTTTATATATAATATTTTAGTTACATTTTAGTCAAACGAGATTAAAAATGTAAAATGATAAATAAAATAATTAAATTACATTTGAAGTAAATATATATGATTATTATATTGAAATATTTATAAATATATAAATGTTAAATATTCAAATATGTTAATTAAATAAAATAAGTATTACATTAGTAATGAAATGTAAAGCTAATGTATAATATGTAATTACAAGTTAACGTATAAATGTTGTATTATGATCGTTACTTTTGCTAAAACCAAAATTAATATTAATATATGAGTTTAGATATGTATGAGTTGTTATTATTATCATCATTATTAATATAAATATTAAAAATCTGTATTTCTAAAAGTATTATTTTCAATATATAACATCTAGGTATGGAGTTTGATATATTTGGTTTGTTATATTAATATAGTTAGTACTAATCTCATTATTGTTATTAATATTATTAATTGTATTGTTAATATATATATATATATATATATATATATATATATATATATATATAAAATTGAAATGTGTAACTTGATATTACTTATATTATTACTATCATAAATAATATCATATTTATACTACCATTATCAATATTTTTATTATTATCTATTGTTACTATTATCATTAATATTAATTAGTGTTATTATTATTAATATTATTATTATTATATATATTAATTGTAAAAAAAAAAAGAAAAAAAAAAGAAAAGAAAACGCGTATAAACCTTATAATCTGATATTGTCTCCCTCTTTTGTTTTCTTCTACTCCGTGACTCTTTGTCAAACCCTACATACAATACCTGTCATTTTTTTCTTTACTTCTTTATCAATCATTTTAATCTATATAGGTATATCGTGTTAGCTGCAAGATTAAAAAAAAAACAGATATTTATATATATTTTTATTTCTGCTCGACACCTCTGCTCCATTCTTATTTTCTGTCAAAATTCGAAGTTGAGGTATTCATCAAATCGTAAACACAGTTATGTTTGTAATCATTCATTTAAACTGTAATCAAATTTCCAGCCTTTAATTCGTTTTCATGATTTCTAATTTGCGAAGTCAAACTTTAAATTGTAAAAAGTCAATTTTTGTTCTAAGATCAAATTGAGGAATTTCGTGGCGTTTATGTTGAATTTGATGATTGAAAACGTTTTTATGGATAATTGGAAACACATGTTGTTTTATAATCTTTTGTTAAAACTTAATAAAACTCAAAATCTATTTTTTTTTGTACAACCTGCGTCGAAGAAACAGCAGCTGTGGCTGCTTTAATTTTTTTTTTCGTTTCTGATAATCACCACAGGTATTCTTTGATTTGTTTTGTTGTATTTAGATCGTGTTTTGATTGATTGTGTTTTGTATAAATTGAAATGAATTTTGGTATCGGATGGAATCAAGGAAGAGGAAGGAGATGAGGAACACAAAAATATAGAATATAAAGATTTTAGACTGTTATTATTACAGAAAAATGGATACAGACGAGTGGTTAATGGTGTTGATGGTTAACGAGAGGTCGCGGGTTCGAACCATGGCAGGAACGGTTTTCTTGTTTTTAGACAGTTTATTACTTGAGGTAGTCTCCTCTTTTTAATTATTATTATTATTAATATTATTATTAATATTATTATTAATATTATTATTATTATTATTATTATCATTATTATTATTATCATTGCTACATTATTATTATTGTAAATGTTAAGGATAACATTATGTTATATGAAATTTGTATGATATGTATTATTAATTTGAAATATGAAAATGAAAATATATAATATGAAAATGATTGTAAATAATAGATGAGTAAAAAGAATCGGGAATGAGTATATGTATGAATATAGGATAAGTAATGTGTTAGTACATAAAGTTTATAATATAATATGAAGTAATATGATAAGATAGCTTGAAGATTAGGATTTCGATGATTAAAAATATATAATTATATATATATATATATATATATATATATATATATATATATATATATATATATATATATATATATATAGATGTATAGAGAACTCATAAGGTTAAACTTTAAATGAACTTATTTTAATATATAACGACTGTTATAACCTTAAGGCGTAAATGTTAGTTACATAAAAACTTGGCATATATTAAGGTACAGAATATATACGACTATAAATGAGAATGGTGTATAAATATATATATAACCTAATATGGATTAGTAGAACATTAGTAAAAATGGTAAATATAATTATGAGTTTTGACTTATAAATATAACTAATATTATATATATATAAATATATATACTTATATATGAATAAATATATTTATATATAAAATACTTAATTTTTGGATAAAACCTATACTATTATAATCATCAGATAATTATAAAATAACATTTTGTATAGATATACTAGAACTATTTAATGTATTAATAAGTATTTAATAAAATGATATATTTTATACATATAATATAACAAAAATTATTATCATATATACAAAATGAATATATGAAACATATATATATATATATATATATATATATATATATATATATATATATATATATATATATATATATATATATATATATATATTAATATAAAAAGAATATAACTAATAAATTTATATATATATTTGTTCAATTACAACTATGTATATTAATAGATATACAAATGATATAGGTTCGTGAATCCGAGGCCAACCCTGCATTGTTCAGTTGATCAATATAGTCATATGTATTTTTACTACAAAATACATTAGGTGAGTTTCATTATTCCCTTTTTATATACATTTTTGGGCTGAGAATACATGCAAATGCTTTATTAACTATTTTACAATATTTATATGCGTGAGTTTCATTAATCCATTTTTAAATGCTTTTGCAATATATATTTTTGGGACTGAGAATACATGCGCTGCTTTTATAAATGCTTTACGAAATAGACACAAGTAATCGATACTACATTCTATGGTTGGATTATCAAATTAAATATGCCCTTTTTATTAAGTCTGGTAATCTAAGAATTAGGGAACAGACACCCTAATTGACACGAACTCTAAAGATAGATCTATCGGGCCCAACAAGCCCCATCCAAAGTACCGGATGCTTTAGTACTTCGAAATTTATATCATGTCCGAAGGAGGATCCCGGAATGATGTGGATATTCTAATACGCATATTGTGAATGTCGGTTACCAGGCGTTCAAATCCATATGAATGATTTTTGTCTCTATGTATGGGACGTATGTTTATGAGAAATGGGAATATGAAATCTTGTGGTCTATTAAAATTATGAAATGATTATTTATGTTAAACTAATGAACTCACCAAGCTTTTGGTTGACACTTTAAAGCATGTTTATTCTTAGGTACGAAAGAGATCTTCCGCTGTGCATTTGCTCATTTTAAAGATATTACTTGTAGTCATTCATAGCATATTTCAAAAGACGTTGCATTCGAGTCGTTGAATTCATCAAGATTATTGTTAAGTCGTTGATAGTCTGATATATTATGAAATATGATGCATGCCTGTCAACTTTCGATGTTGTCTTTCAAAAACGAATGCAATCTTTGTAAAATGTATCATATAGAGGTCAAGTACCTCGCGATGTAATCAACTGTTGTGAATCGTTTATAATCGATATGGACTTCGTCCGGATGGATTAGGACGGGTCATGAAAGTTGGTATCAGAGCGGTGGTCTTAGCGAACCAGGTCTGCATTAGTGTGTCTAACTGATAAGTCGTTAGGATGCATTAGTGAGTCTGGACTTCGACCGTGTCTGGATGTCAAAAGTTTTGCTTATCATTTCGTGTCGGAAATCATCTGCTTATCATCCTTAGGAAATTACCTACTTATCATTCTTAGTCTAGACACATCTTACTACAATGATTGAATGAATAGTGTATAGATAAAATTCGTATCTTAACGTATCTACTAATTCATATCTTAGCATATTTATTACTGTAGACTTTGCCTGACAGCTTCCGTAGATTCCTCCATAACTTATGGGATTTTAGTATTATATATGCATATGTAAATTATGTATTGCAGGGTACTAATCTACATCCTATAATCTATTTCTTATCGAAAATCTTTCATCTGATCGTACGAGATGAACCCCTCAACCAGTTCGAGTCCCTCAGATTTCGATAGCTATTCCGATAGTTATTCCGATAGCTATTCCGACATAGAGTTTTACTCAAGCTCCGAAAGCAGTGTCACCGGAATGAATCAACCAATCAGCCATCCCCAATTAATCTGATGGTTTCATAGTCGACTTAATCAATGGAGACGCGAAGAAGACGATCCCTTCCACCAACCGAATTCATCTCTTGGTGAAGAACCTGAAGCACTTACCGGCGAACCAGTCCGAAACACCATCTTCACCCTCATTTCCAGAGTAGCTCAACATGATTATATTCTATCCATAATTTGAAAACCTTATTCATCCACTCGTTCCGACTGACAATCATCCCAGAATAATAGAAGAAGTCAACGAACTTCGCGCTCGAGAAATAATTTTGGAGAATATGGTGTAAAATGTACCAGCTTCAGCAACATCCCCGACACCAACAGTACCATCAGTAACAGCACCAGTACCATCAACAATCCATGCCTCGACATCCCATTCAGTACCTCGAGTACAATCATCGTTCTACGTATCGTTCTACGTATCGTTCTACGTATCGTTCTACATCAATTATCTTCGTTCTTCATGACCATTATGTAATCTCTAATGTTTTAGAGATTATGTATTCTAGTTATAACGGTAAATCAAATGAGATTAATATTATATTAACTCATTGAATCTATGATTACATCTGAAGAAAATATATATGTAAGTATATTTTCATAAAGATTGTAATTAAAAATTCTTTTGTACAAACTGTTAATGGTGAGAATATTTTAACGGGTAGGTAATACCCGAGAAATATTTAGATTTCACTTTAATAAGTTACACTGTACATTCTTCGAATCTGATTCAACAGTCATTTACTATCCTACTTACACCCACAGCTATACGAATCTGTTCACCACAGAATAACCATTTTCATTCAATTTCATAATTGGATTTTGACATATCAGAATCCAACAAGTGGCATAAAGAAGAAAACATTGAACAAAATAAAATTTGTTAGAAACAAACAATTTAACTATGAGAAAAATTTTGTTAAGAATTCACGTTAACAAAAATCCTAGCTAACTGTTCCTAGCTAACTGTTAATTCCTTATTACATTTTAATTATCGTAATTTATCTTATCGCAATTTAATTCTCGCAATTTTATTTATTGTCATTTAATTTCTGTTACTTACTTTACGCACTTTATTTATCGTCATTTAATTTCTGTTATTTATTTTACGCACTTTAAATATCGGGACACGTATACAAGGTTTTGACATATCATATCGACGCATTTATATATATTATTTGAAATAACCATAGACACTCTATATGCAGTAATGCGGGAGTTAGCTATACAGGGTTGAGGTTGATTCTACAATAATATATATAGTTTGAGTTGTGATCGAGTCTGAGACATGTACACGGGTCACGATACGTATTAATTAATTCGAATATTATATATTAAATTATATATGAATTATTGGGCTGTTAACTGTGGATTATCGACTGTGGACTAATGACATTGGACAAATAAAAATGAATTAAAATATTGATTATAATATATGAAACTAAATAATTCTTCAAGTTTGCCACTTGATTTCATCAAAAACCTCATTTATATCTTGACGATTACTATCTGCGTTCAAACCCTTCATGATTCCTGAAAACACCTCAACCGAGAGGATGAACCAACCTCACTTCACCTACGAAAGAAAAGATTGATACATATAGTTATGCACCTGAAAACACTCGGGACCTGAGTAAACGTTTAAACCGTATCTGTGTTAGCTCTTTTGGCATTGTTATTACCGAAAATAACATTGCAATTCCTTTCCAAAGTAGCGAATTTTGTCACAGCTCCAACAAGTCAACTTCAACTTTTCAGTTGGACAAGCCTTATTATAATCTTGATTTATAAGCTTGCCTTTCGTTATCGTTACCGGGGAACCTTTTATATTCTACTATATTACCAACAGACGTACCAGCAACCTTGTTGCTTCTTGGTTTAAATCTCTCAGATAAATCATTATATTTATTCATTGAAACCCTATCATATACTCATCCGCATCTTGTAACGAGAACTGCCATACCAATTACCGGGAATCAGCAATCGGTACTTTGAAAACTCACAGCATATCCACATTAACAGTTATATGTATAACATTTATCTCTTAAGAATTATGATCTTTCATTCTGAAATTCTGAAAAGCACTCAGTCTACAAATCAATACTCTGAATGTTTAAAAAGCTGAATGAAGCAGTAGAAACCGTAGACGACCGAAAATGACCTTAATCATCGGAAGTTTAATGATAAGGAATAGTATGTTGGAAAAGCTCAGAAAAGTTGGAACTGGAAAACGGATTGAGCTAACCACTAAGGAGACTAAGGACAAATACAAGGACCACACCCTATATTCAAAGAATCCAGGTAATTCTGGATCCTTTGAAATCTTTAAAGAATATCTTGCTCCTAAGTCATGTTAAAATCTTGCGGAAAATTTTTCTTCATCAACCTTCGAACTTAGAAATTCCAAAATATCATCATAAATATCTTCGATATTTCTGAGGATATTTTCTTAAATATTCTCGTCCGAGATTATATACCTCTTCGTGCATCCTGTGTTTCATTATATTGGAAACTTATGTAAAATCTAAGTTTAATTTAGGAATGGATTCTGGAAAAATGTAAAGAAATTGATGCATGAATTAGTATAATATAATGACACTTGATCAACGTGATTATATTACAGTAAGTCATGCTGAGTTTCTAATGGGACGTGATGATTCACAGATCTTAACGTCATCATGTACCATGTTACATAACTCTTTCATTCTGCTTAACTTCTGAACATATCAAGAAAGTATATTCTTGATAGTTCTATTCTCAGTGATTCAGGTAATTTGACAAATCAAATCGTGCGATTACGTTCTTTCTTGTTTAGAACATGAAGTTCATTCGAAACTCCATATTTATGAATTCTGGACCGTTACTCGCTTCACTAGAGGTCGAGAAGAGAATAAAAAGGCAAAAAGCTCCAAAATATAAGAGAAGATATAAAACCCAACAACAACGTAGAAATTACAAACCATGTATATCAATGTTTATCGCAACATAAAGACACGGGAGAATTAAAAACACTATAACCTCAAGAGTGAAGTAGAAGTAAACAGATTCCTCCGGTGGTAGATGAAAGAGGAGAATGATCGATATGAAAGTCAGGAATATATCTAGAATTAAAACTGGACGAAGCATATTGACTGATGATTTAAAAGTATGAATTAAAATATAGAAAATGGGAGTGGTAGGAAGTAATGGAACGGAAGAAGTTCATTTATAGTGGAAATACCGGACCGAGCAATCGAGGCAGATCATCGCATTTAATTATAGAGATCTTAATTTCCATAAATCTCGAGGAATCAGATCTTATAGATTTCCAGGATTTTCTTTAAATCCCTTAAATTCCGGAATTCAAGCGCGACTACGTCAAAAGTTAAGGAAAATTTCCATTTCTTCATCTCGATCTCGTGTGATAGCTTCATTCATACGCTTCTATTAATCGAATCATTTTATCCATATTACTCAATGATGATAAAACTCTATTTATCAACTCATATTCGTCATGAAAATATTTTTATTGTTAACCATGACCACCTCACTCAAATTTCGGGACGAAATTTCTTTAACGGGTAGGTATTGTGATGACCCGAGAATTTCCGACCAAATTTAAACTTAATCTTTATATAATTCCGACACGATAAGCAAAGTCTGTTAGACCGAGTCTCAAAATGTTAGAACTATTTTTTTTCTTGAATGCATTTGACTTTGACTACTCCCGATGATTCACGAACCAATATTGTAAATAAAATATATATATATATATATATATAAAGGTAAATATATATATCAAAATAAGTATAAGGGTTTATATATAATATTTTTGTTACATTTTAGTCAAACGAGATTAAAAATGTAAAATGATAAATAAAATAATTAAATTACATTTGAAGTAAATATATATAAATATATATGATTATTATATTGAAATATTTATAAATATATAAATGTTAAATATTCAAATATGTTAATTAAATAAAATAAGTATTACATTAGTAATGAAATGTAAAGCTAATGTATAATATGTAATTACAAGTTAACGTATAAATGTTGTATTATGATCGTTACTTTCGCTAAAACCAAAATTAATATTAATATATGAGTTTAGATATGTATGAGTTGTTATTATTATCATCATTATTAATATAAATATTAAAAATCTGTATTTCTAAAAGTATAATTTTCAATATATAACATCTAGTTATGGAGTTTGATATATTTGGTTTGTCATATTAATATAGTTAGTACTAATCTCATTATTGTTATTAATATTATTAATTGTATTGTTAATATATATATATATATATATATATATATATATATATATATATATATATATATATATATATATATATATATATATATAATTGAAATGTGTAACTTGATATTACTTATATTATTACTATCATAAATAATATCATATTTATACCACCATTATCAATATTATTATTATTATTATTATTATCTATTGTTACTATTATCATTAATATTAATTAGTGTTATTATTATTAATATTATTATTATTATATATATTAATTGTAAAAAAAAGAAAAAAAAAAGAAAAGAAAAGAAAACGCGTATAAACCTTATAATCTGATATTGTCTCCCTCTTTTGTTTTCTTCTACTCCGTGACTCTTTGTCAAACCCTACGTACAATACCTGTCATTTTTTTCTTTACTTCTTTATCAATCATTTTAATCTATATAGGTATATCGTGTTAGCTGCAAGATTAAAAAAAAAATAGATATTTATATATATTTTTATTTCTGCTCGACACCTCTGCTCCATTCTTATTTTCTGTCAAAATTCGAAGTTGAGGTATTCATCAAATCGTAAACACAGTTATGTTTGTAATCATTCATTTAAACTGTAATCAAATTTCTAGCCTTTAATTCGTTTTCATGATTTCTAATTTGCAAAGTCAAACTTTAAATTGTAAAAAGTCAATTTTTGTTCTAAGATCAAATTGAGGAATTTCGTGGCGTTTATGTTGAATTTGATGATTGAAAACGTTTTTATGGATAATTGGAAACACATGTTGTTTTATAATCTTTTGTTAAAACTTAATAAAACTCAAAATCTATTTTTTTTGTACAACCTGCGTCGAAGAAACAGCAGCTGTGGCTGCTTTAATTTTTTTTTTTCGTTTCTGATAATCACCACAGGTATTCTTTGATTTGTTTTGTTGTATTTAGATCGTGTTTTGATTGATTGTGTTTTGTATAAATTGAAATGAATTTTGGTATCTGATGGAATCAAGGAAGAGGAAGGAGACGAGGAACACAGAAATATAGAATATAAAGATTTTAGACTGTTATTATTACAGAAAAATGGATACAGACGAGTGGTTAAGGGTGTTGATGGTTAACGAGAGGTCGCGGGTTCGAACCATGGCAGGGACGGTTTTCTTGATTTTAGACAGTTTATTACTTGAGGTAGTCTCCTCTTTTTAATTATTATTATTATTAATATTATTATTAATATTATTATTAATATTATTATTATTATTATTATTATCATTATTATTATTATCATTGCTACATTATTATTATTGTAAATGTTAAGGATAACATTATGTTATATGAAATTTGTATGATATGTATTATTAATTTGAAATATGAAAATGAAAATATATAATATGAAAATGATTGTAAATAATAGATGAGTAAAAAGAATCGGGAATGAGTATATGTATGAATATAGGATAAGTAATGTGTTAGTACATAAAGTTTATAATATAATATGAAGTAATATGATAAGATAGCTTGAAGATTAGGATTTCGATGATTAAAAATATATAATTATATATATATATATATATATATATATATATATATATATATATATATATATATATATATATATATATATATATATATATATATATATATATATATATAATTATATACATAGATGTATAGAGAACTCATAAGGTTAAACTTTAAATGAACTTATTTTAATATATAACGACTGTTATAACCTTAAGGCGTAAATGTTAGTTACATAAAAACTTGGCATATATTAAGGTACAGAATATATACGACTATAAATGAGAATGGTGTATAAATATATATATATATATAACCTAATATGGATTAGTAGAACATTAGTAAAAATGGTAAATATAATTATGAGTTTTGACTTATAAATATAACTAATATTATATATATATATATATATATATATATAAATATATATACTTATATATGAATAAATATATCTATATATAAAATACTTAATTTTTGGATAAAACCTATACTATTATAATCATCAGATAATTATAAAATAACATTTTGTATAGATATACTAGAACTATTTAATGTATTAATAAGTATTTAATAAAATGATATATTTTATACATATAATATAACAAAAATTATTATCATATATACAAAATGAATATATGAAACATATATATATATATATATATATATATATATATATATATATATATATTAATATAAAAAGAATATAACTAATAAATTTATATATATATATATTTGTTCAATTACAACTATGTATATTAATAGATATACAAATGATGTAGGTTCGTGAATCCGAGGCCAACCCTGCATTGTTCAGTTGATCAATATAGTCATATGTATTTTTACTACAAAATACATTAGGTGAGTTTCATTATTCCCTTTTTATATATATTTTTGGGCTGAGAATACATGCAAATGCTTTATTAACTATTTTACAATATTTATATGCGTGAGTTTCATTAATCCCTTTTTAAATGCTTTTGCAATATATATTTTTGGGACTGAGAATACATGCGCTGCTTTTGTAAATGCTTTACGAAATAGACACAAGTAATCGATACTACATTCTATGGTTGGATTATCAAATTGAATATGCCCTTTTTATTAAGTCTGGTAATCTAAGAATTAGGGAACAGACACCCTAATTGACGCGAACTCTAAAGATAGATCTATCGGGCCCAACAAGCCCCATCCAAAGTACCAGATGCTTTAGTACTTCGAAATTTATATCATGTCCGAAGGAGGATCCCGGAATGATGGGGATATTCTAATATGCATAGTGTGAATGTCGGTTACCAGGTGTTCAAATCCATATGAATGATTTTTGTCTCTATGTATGGGACGTATTTTTATGAGAAATGGGAATATGAAATCTTGTGGTCTATTAAAATTATGAAATGATTATTTATGTTAAACTAATGAACTCACCAACCTTTTGGTTGACACTTTAAAGCATGTTTATTCTCAGGTACGAAAGAGATCTTCCGCTGTGCATTTGCTCATTTTAAAGATATTACTTGGAGTCATTCATAGCATATTTCAAAAGACGTTGCATTCGAGTCGTTGAATTCATCAAGATTATTGTTAAGTCGTTGATAGTCTGATATATTATGAAATGTGATGCATGCCTGTCAACTTTCGATGTTGTCTTTCAAGAACGAATGCAATGTTTGTAAAATGTATCATATAGAGGTCAAGTACCTCGCGATGTAATCAACTGTTGTGAATCGTTTATAATCGATATGGACTTCGTCCGGATGGATTAGGACGGGTCATGAAAGAGAATGCACCTGCCACCTCCGGTAATAAGCGCAAGGCCGCCGAAGCCTCCCAACCCCAACAGAAGAAGAAGAAACTCACTCCCAAGCAGAGGGAGGATAAGCGGAACGACAACTTTGTTCCCATCGAGCCCCGTTCAGCGGATCTACCTCCCCCATCTTCTGGTAAGCGTTCCCCCATCGCGCATACCGCATACTTAAGTTTTTCATGTATTTAACCATTTATTAATACGCAGAGCATGCTGAAGAGACGCATCACACCCCACCGTGGGTCAATCCGGACCTTGAAGCTACCGCCGAGTCAAAAGACAAGACGATACACCTTGACTCTGAGTCTACACCAACCCCGCCACACGGCAGTTTTCGATTGGCGAACCTGGCGCAGCTCACCCAGTCATGGGTGGAAAATGCCGCAGAGCAATCCGCCTTCCTTCAACAAATCTTTCCGGCTGAGTTCTGCAACCAACTAGCCGCACTGCCATTTAATCAGGCGCTCAACGCCTTCATTCAAAAAGGCCTTGTCTTTTTTGGCATGGTTGCGGATCAAGCCCGCCGTTCCACTAACCTGTATCAAGTGGCCGTGCGGAAAGAAACAGAATTAGGGCTGCTGCAAGCGGGGGTTGATCAGGTTAAGAAAGACAGGGATGCCGCGGAGGAGGCGCGCAAAGCGGCGGAGGCGAATGCGGCGGAAACAAAAACTGCCCTGATTGAGGAAAGGAAGAAAAACCGCGAGCTGGTTGGTGCGGTTGACCAAGCTAAGGGGGAGACTGAGCGTCTGCGGGTGGAGCTGGAAAGGGTGAACAGGGAGAAGGATGACGCGGTGACATGCCGCGAACTGGCAGAGGCGGACTTATCAAAGCTTCGCACCGCCCTTCCTACCATTGCACAGAAGGTGATGGATTCCGGGCCCGTATCTGACAAGTTTAACGCCTACGTTGAAGAGGTGAAGGACCACGAAATCAATAAGGCAGTGCTGGAAGTGATCCAAGCTTGCGGTTTGACACCGCCGTACCCTGACATCGTACAAAAGAAGCTAAAGGAGGGTACGGCTGCGGTGGTAATGGAGGCGGAAGAAGCCATCACAGCCATCCCAATCCCCTTGATCAATGCTTTTGTTGCGGACCCAACTATGTCGGTTGACGGGTTCCTCAAGGAGGATTATTAGTGTTAGCTTGTATTTGTTTGCGCCGCAAGTCCTGTGTTCAGGAAGGCAATTGTAAATACAATTTTTGGGCCCTAAGTCCCGTGTTGGGCAGGCACTTGAAACGATTTATTTGTAATAACATTAGTTTATATTATACATTATTGTGTTATGCATGCGTTATATATTAATTGTTTATATATCGCGAATCAAAACAAAAGATGAACCGCATGCCTATGCGCACAGTTAACCAAAACTCGTGCGCATACGCAGGTACTGCGTAAAATAAACCAATATTTTAGCAATTTTACCTTAAACAACTTAGACTCAAAAGCTTCTGCGTTATTGTTTTGTCATGTGCTAGAGGTGCACTTTAGCTGTATGGTAAGCAACGCAACTAAAAACAAACCAATGCTTTTATGCTTAAGAGTTCCTCACGCAAACCAATGCGAGAGTAATTACGCACAAGCAAACCAATGCTTGTATTTTTAAGTCGACTTGGCAGCCATCTAGTCTGCGTGGCCCTTGGCTAGGGGAAAACCAATTCCCTTCACCTGCCGTTAATGTCTAGCCTTGTAACCAAACAGGCTTCTGTCGCACGGGGGCTAGAGGACACCCCTTAAGTAGGCAGGAACCGCATACAAAAAGAAATAAACAATAAAAGTATGCGCGAGTAAATATTCAATTGGCATTAATAATGATTACAACCGCGACACATCCAAACGGACGGAAAATACATAGAAAAAATAATGTGCTAAAATAAATTGGAGTGATCAGGTCCATCCAGCTACATATAACATTTTTTCAACAATGTCGCGTGCCAAGTGCGTTTCACAGGTTTTCCATCTAATGTCTCGAGATGGTATGCCCCGGTGTTGCTTACTTTTGCTACCTTATACGGACCTTCCCAGCGGGGGCCCAATTTCCCAGTATCCTCCGCATGACTTGCGTCATTCTGGCGCCAAACTAAGTCCCCGCACTTATAAGAGCGCGAACGCACACGCTGATTGTAGTACTTTGCAATTTTTTGCTTGTTATTGGCTTCGTTTACCGCCGCAGAGAGTCTGCGTTCTTCAAGCAGATTAAGATTTTCCCGCAAAGCTTCTGAGTTATTTTTTTGGTCAAAATTCTGTATGCGGAACGTTGGTACCCCAATCTCTGCGGGCACAACAACTTCTGACCCGTAAACCAAACTGAACGGAGTTTCGCCAGTGCTTGCTTTTGGCGTTGTTCTATGTGCCCACAAAACTTTTGGTAGTTCATCCACCCAACCAACTCTGCCATGGCCCAATCTAGCTTTGATTCCGGCCACTATATCCCGGTTGGTGACTTCGCACTGGCCATTCGCCTGCGGATGCGCAACGGAAGTAAAAGTCTGCTTAATATTAAGCTCTGCGCACCAACTACGAAAAGGATCCCCCGCAAACTGTGTACCGTTATCACTAACGATTTCGTTTGGTATGCCGAATCGACAAACAATGTCTTCCCATACAAAGTTTCGCACCCTTTTTCCCGAAATTGTTGCCAGCGGTCGCGCTTCAACCCACTTCGTGAAATAATCGATCGCAACAATCAAGAATTTGATGTTTCCTGCGTGTGCAGAGTATGCGTAAGATACTGACGTAAATGGTATAAAATAAATGATAATATTACCTCGGCCTTTTGTAAATGGTCCGACTATGTCAATTGCCCATTTGCAGAATGGCCATGGTGAGGAGACTGGTATCATTGGATGCGCAGGTGCCCTGCTGATAGGTGCATGTATTTGGCAGGATTCGCATTGCTTAACTATTCGCGCAGTATCTGCGTACATTGTGGGCCAATAATAACCTAGCAGCATAATTTTTGACACAATAGACCTGTGCCCCGAATGAAGAGCACATGCACCCTCATGCACCTCGCGTATAACCTCCTCTGCCTCTTTCGGACCAATACATCTTAAGTGCGGCCCTAAATAATTTTTTCGATATAGGACATCACCCTCAAGGGCATACAGTGGTGCCTTGATGCGGACCTTCTTCGCATCAACAGAATCTGCAGGTGATGTGCCGTCCCGCAGGAAAGCAATAATAGGTGTCATCCATGTTGAGCTGGATTCCTCAAAAGGTGCTACCAAAGGCATCATAACAATGGATTTTGCATGCAGTTCTTCTATAAGAACTTTCTTCCCCAGATGATCAAAAGCCAAAGCAGCCAATTTACTAAGCGCATCCAGTTAAAACCACAATTGGATGTGCTTGAAAATATCGGCGCAAACGCCGCGCCGTATGGACCGGCGCATATACTAGCTTTTCTATTGGTGAATAGTTTACTTCGCTTGATGTCAGCATCTTGCTCACGAAGTAGACCGGCATTTGCGTCTGAGAAAACCTCAGTGTTAAATTTTTGCGAAATAAATAATGTAAATAAAAGTAGATTACCTTTCCGTGGTCTGCGATAAGGACTGAGCTGATTGCTTCTTTTGATGCCGCAAGGTACAGCGTAAGCGTTTCTCCTGTTACTGGCGCGGTGAGTGTTGGTAATTCTGCGAGCACCTTCTTCATCTCCTGAAAAGCTGATTCCGCCTTCTGAGTCCATACAAATCTTTTTTCTTTAAGCAATTCTTCAAAGTATTGAAGAATGGCAATTGTTGCTCCGCGGCCTTCGACAAAAACCGCGTGATCGCCGCAAGCTTCCCGGTTAGACTCTGCACGTCTTTCTTTGTTTTCGGAGATGGCAAACTATCAATGGCTTCAATCTTTTTGGGATTTGCCTTGATTCCCCGCGCTGTCACCACATGACCTAGAAACGTGCCTTCCTCTTCCCCAAAACTACACTTGAGCGGGTTAAGCTTCATGTTTATTCTGCGTAGAGACGCAAACATTTCTAGGATGTCCGCGAGAATTTCTTCTTCAGTGTTGCTCTTAATTACCAAGTCGTCAACGTACGCTTCAAGATTCCTGCCAATTTGGTGTTTGAATGCCGCATCAATTACGCGCTGATAGGTTGCGCCTGCGTTTTTTTAATCCGAAGGGCATCTTCTTATAACAGTAGATACCTTGCGGCGTATGAAAAGCAGTTTTGTCCTCATCTTCCGCAGCCATTAAGATTTGGTGATAACCCTTGTATGCATCTAGAAAACACTTGTACCGAAAACCTGACAGTGATTCCACCTTCCAATCTATCTCCGGGAGAGGATAGTTGTCCTTGGGACATGCTTTATTAATATCCTTAAAATCAACACACATCCGCCAGTTACCGTCATCCTTTTTCACCAACACAAGATTAGCAACCCTTGTCTGATAGTGCACTTCCGCCAAGATGTTTGCTTTGACTAGGTTATCTACTTCTGTGCACAAACAATCACTGCGTTCAAGAGCTATATGTCGCTTCTTTTGCCTAACGGGCGTGAGCGATGGATTAACATTAAATTTATGTTCCGCAATATCTCACGGAACCTCAGTCATGTCTGATTCGCGCCACGTGAAAACATCCGCATTTGCGGATAATATTCCATGTAGCTTAGCCTTGGTTTCAGCTGACAAACCTGCGCCGATTTTAATTCGCTTATCTGGATGTAAATGATTCGCTATGGCCACACAGTTTGCGAGTTGTTCCCCATGCTGGGAGTGCTTATAGGCACAACTGAGCTACACAACTCAGTTGTTTGATGTGACACAATCGTGGCAACGCCTCCCACTGTAGGAAACTTAATCAAGCCATGCACCACTGATGGTATAATGTTAAAACGCCGTATGAAGTTTCTTCCTAGTAGCGCGTTATAACACGAAGTCGATCGGACCACATAAAAATCAACCAACTCATGTCTGACCATCTGCGGATTCCTGTCATCCACAAGCTCTACCATCAGCTCTATCCGCCCTATCGGCCATGAGCTTTCTCCGGAGAACCCAGATAACGTAACATCAGACTGGCGTAGCTGCGTCCTAACTTCTGCAGGAAGGAAACGATAGCAATGTTCGTACATAATGTCGACGCCACTCCCGGTGTCAACATGCATGCGTTTAATTTGTACTCCGCAAGTAGGGATACGACACTTGATGATAATGGGCTCGTTAACTGTGTCGATTGACATTACAGGAGGAAACGTGATTGGGAGAAGTTCCCAGTCATGATGATCATTGTATTTTCTCCTCTGGCTAACTTTCTCTGCGTCAACCATATTAATGGTTAAGTCCGCGTTTTTTGCTTTATCAACTTTTTGCCATGCGTAAGTTTTAGACTTCGAACCTTCCTCTGCGGATTTTCCCTTGTCCTTCTTAGGTGGTTTTAGGTGATCCAATTTACCTGCGCGTAGTGCCTCGAGCACTCGTTCCATCAAGTTTTTGCATCGATTAGTGTCATGCCCGTAGTCGTCATGGAATTCGCAATACTTTGTTTTATCCCGCTTACCAAATTCTGTAAGCGGAGTTGGAACCGCAAAGGTTGCGCATACCGGTTCAGTTGCCAAAATTTCTTTTGGCATTTTAGACAAACTTTTAAGCAACGCATAGTTCTGGTTATTGATGCCTCGCTGATTATTGTTTCGATAATTGCCACTTGATTTCCCTTTATCATTCCTGATAGGACCGCCGCTAGGATACCTTCCGCGAGAGTTGTTACCACGATTTTGTTCGTGCGAACGATCATCGTCGTCCTTCCTCTCGTTGCGTGAGCTAGCTGTTGGGATATCATTATCTTCGCCACTCTGCATATAGTCGTGGCATTCATTAAGCGCTTCAGCATAAGTTGTTGGGACTATATGGCGCAGACGCCTTACCAGTGTTGGATGACGTTCTGAGTTTATACCATGTATGAGTCCAGAAATCTGTTGCTCTGGTTTGAGATCTGGTATGCGCAGACACTCATTAGTATATCTTGTGAGAAATTCACCCAAAGATTCCTTGGATTTCTGCACAATATCATGACATTCAACATGAGTGCGCTTGCGTAGCCTCTGATTCTGATATTGCAGCAATAATTTCGTCCGCAAGTCCATAAACCCGGCTATACTACCCACCGGCAACTTATTAAACCATTCACGAGCAATACCCTGCAGTGTCATTGGAGATATCTGACACGCAATCGGATCCACCCAACCTTGAGTGCGCATTGCGCCTTCAAAACGCTGTAGCAATATGCGGAGGAAACTTATCAAAAGTTGTTGGTAGCTCAAAAGGTGGTTTAACCGGGTCACCTTTGAGCCCTGCGAAGAAACGCCTCATCATATCCTGAACAAAATCAGGTTGTGAAAACAGGTGAACCATGTCGGGAGGTGCCGCCTGCATAAATTGGCCTGCGAGATTCGCCTGCCCCTGAATATTTTGCCATGGCTGCCCTGGCGTCTGCGGATACAGCCAAGGCTGATTTGGAAAAGAAGGCAGGCTTGCAGGCGCAGAGTATACGGGTATCTGAAAAGGTGCCGAAACCTGTGGCGCAGATGCCTGCGAGACCTGAGGATATGCCGCTATAAGCCCAACCGTATGCGCAGTGCTTTGTTGTTCTAAGGTTATCGGCGTCCAATGAGAATTGGCATCCGGAATGACACCGAACCCCCAACTATTAAGTAATGCCTGCGCATCTGCAGGAGTCAAAAACTGCGAAATTGGACGCGGTGGTTGCCAAGGTTGCAGCGGTGTAAACGATAAATTCTGCTGCACACTCTGTGTCTGCAGAGGGATTGAAACCGTGGTACTATAAATAGGTACCTGGCCGCAGCATACTACGTGCGGGCCTACTGTTTCACCGCTAGTGCCTACCAAGATGACCCTTGGATCCACTGCGGAAAAATCCAACCGCGTAGTTGTAACTGGCGAGTTTGCCCTTGGCGGTGTAATCCCATCTGGATATATCGGCTTATACCTCTGAAAAGGCTCGCCGGATACAGATGGAAGATAAGGCGCGTATCCCGCCCCTGTAGTCATAGCCTGCGTATGCTGACTGCCAGATGGTGTGTTTTGATTATCCGTTTGAGTACGTTCCGACGAGTCCCCGGAAGTCATGATACTGTTAAAAGAAAAAATTCAAAAATAAATTTCGTGAATAATAAGCCTTATAATTCAAAACCTTTTAAAAGAAAAAGCAATTAAACGGTCTTGAACTAATTCGGCTCTCAATGAAAGCACCACTTGATCATGCATGTTTTCACCATAGGGTTTAACATGCCTGCTCAATACGTTGGTGGGGTGTAAGGATCTTAGAACAAGGCTCTCCGGTCCGGCTACCATGAATAACCCTGGCTGACATGACGATGTCGGCGGGGTGGCCAAGTGATTAAGTCCACCTTCGATAGCGGTCGCTGATCAGAAGGCCCCAAATAAGGTTGTAGGTGCTAGCTTAATGAAGAACTAACCTATTAACCTTGAAGAGACGGAGAATGATGCTTAATTACGCAAGACGTGTGGCAGATGGTCATTATGTAATGTGATGATCTTTAGAATGATAGTTAGGGTTTGTATATATAGGCAAACCCTAATTCTAGAACCATCCGAGATAATGGCAATCCTTTCCATAACGAACTCCCCCGAATCACGGATGTAATTATGGAAAAGATATTTACTTGATAGCCAAGTAATCGCTGTACCGGGAACAAAGGCATTAGATACGAATCCGCATACCGCATAACGCACATGAGCACACGCATACGCACACTAGTGGGTGCCCACATACATATGGGGTGCGCATATAATAATTTCGGCATTAACACCTAGTTTTATCGTTCATAAATATGTATAAACATGATTTTGAATTCATTTATTTAAAAATTTTTAAAATTTTCACAAAATTTGGCAAATAAACTAAGTGCAAACCCGAGAGAATTTATAACCCTTCCCCACACTTGAGATCATGCAATGCCCTCATTTGCATGAAATCAGACTATAATTATAAATTTACGAGGGTGATAAGTGTAGAACAGTGATTAAAAATACCCAGTTTGTAATTACAAAGCTCGTCGAATGATAGATGGCGCGCCTTATCGTTCATTCCTTCTTGTTTTATCACACATGTTTTTCTTCAAAAACGGTTGCTTTTCTGAACTGTTTGCTAATCTTTGAAAATGCGTCTTTTACCCTAACTTATTATGCATGTTTATTAACGAGTTATGCACTAACCCGAACCCCGAATTTAATGTTAAGTGGAGTTAGACTTCCCCATACTCAGCTGACGACATGTGAAGTCGGTAGAATAAGTTCCACGAATTAAAATAGTGAGCCAGTTATTTACATCTCGGGTGGTATAAAATATATCAATGGGTTTAAAGTTTAGACACACCCGATCGTCATTACTTAATTCTTTTTTAAGTGTAGCTTTTAGTAAATGGATATATCTCTTTTCTGGTTCTTGGTCAAATGGATCGATATACACCGACATACATATTTCTATAGGGTGGACAATTCTTAACATTTCCTTCTGTTTATTCTCGGGATCAAAGTTTTCACCTCTATTACCCAATTGGGTGAAATTCGAGGTGTCAATATCTATTACAGCTTGTAGTTCATCTTTGGTAGATGACTCGTCTATTGAGAATATTGGGTTGGAAGGTTGTAGAATGGTGAATTTCGGGATCGAAGCAAATTCTTCTTCATTAATGGTACTTATCGATCCCACCATTTTGATCTCGGGGGTAAAATTTTCAATGTTATCATTTTCCCAAGAGTACCAATTTGTCACCCTTACTTCTTCTTCATCCATTGATGGATCAATGATTTCGTCGGTAGAGGGTAATGTGTCGATATGTTGTGAAATTGGTAAAGCTGAATAAGAAGTATCATCGGGATAATTGGTGATTTCGGAGCTCTCGAATTCATCAAAATTCGATGATATGAGATTTTCTTGCACAATACTCCTCAGATCCACAGGTGTGTAATCTGATAGAGTTTCAGCTTGCCGATTTACAAACTCTCTCATTTGTTCATTTTGAGCATCGAGTTCTTCGAGTTTGATTTTCATATTGTCTAGAAGATTTTCAGACACATAATGTTCCTCGTCTTTTGGTTGTTGAGTTTGGATATATTCTTGGGAATAATCCCAATTTGAATTGTATTCTTCATAATCATTCCATTCAGGTTCTATGGGTGCATAATTTTTCATAGGAACGTAATAATAACATTCCCATGTTGAGTGATAATCTCTACAGATTTCACAACCAGTTATTGTTTCGTTATCCGTGATCCAAGATTGACCGAACGAATTATCATCAACACCCGTTTCAGAGTATTGATTAAATTGATTTCGGATGTCATAAAGAGTTCCCAAGATATTTTCGAGGTTTTCCATACTACACTTATTACCAAATTTTAGCTACAATGTGGTGCATTTATTAATTATCCTATTAGTTATAAAACTAAAAATTATATAAGTTATCAAATTAATAGACTTTTCTGATTTTGCCCATGTTTTGAATAGCCAATAGATGCAGCAGGTAGCCAGGACCCTTTAAATCGGAAGCCTACAACTCGCCACTAACAAATCCAACTATTACTACGAACCAGAAAATTTTGGATGTCTATCAATTTAACCGCTTAAAATAATTTTTCGTTTTGAAATTTTAGAGAAGAAATAGAAAATTCTATGTCCTAAAAACTAGAGCGTCGAGAAATAAGAAAGAAAAAGAGCGCGTCGAAAAACGTCGAAAAATAAAAGGTCGAAAAATAAATGTCGAAAAACAAACAGTCGAAAAAATAAAAATAAGAAAATAAAGCGTCGAAACTTAGTATTCTAAAAACTAAATATTAAAAATTATGTCTAAAGGTATTAAAGTTTAAAAGGAATTCTATATCCAAAACGGCAATAATTTAAAAAGTACTGAAATTTTAAAATGGCATCGCAAAATTCTAAAGCACCTAAATCTTAGTCTAAAGAAAAGGTGTGACAACCCGGAAATTTCCAACCAAATTTAAACTTTAATCTTTATATGTTTTCGACACGATAAGCAATATTTGTTAAGCTAAATTTCAAGAATTTTAAACTATGTTCATACATTCATTCAACCTCGACCAAGTTCCAACGATTCACGAACCATTAAACGAATATGATTATATATGTATATGTGTATATATATATTATAACTTGAAACGTAAACAAAATATTAGATTAAATACTTTATATGATTGTATCTGTTTCAAAATGTTTATCAATGGAACTAGAAGATAAGATCAAATGATTGAATTATCAGATATATTGAATTATGATTACAAGTCTCTATTGAAAGGCCCACGTTGATTTGAGAAATCTTTCTATTTTAACAATATTCGGAAAATGGTAAAGTGATTTATAAATAAGAACAAATTATTAATCATTGAGAACTAGACAAAGGATAGTGGTAGATTGAATCTCATAAAGACTCGATTGATCTATTTAGTTTCAAACGTACAAAAACGTTTTCAGTTTAAAAAGAACTTTATTATTAAAACGTATATAACTTTTATAAATATCTAGAACCACTTTTGACAACTCATTACTTAACTAGTATGATAAAGATAACGATATTTATATTTTATTTTATTAAATATATATAATGATTTAAATTAATATTATATATATTTATACGCGTATTATACGTACATAGTTTTATACTTTTACTATACTTAAATTTTACCTTTACTTTATTTTTACTTTACTTTAACTTTAATAATTCACTTTAATAATTCATACTTTAATAATTTACTTTAATAATTCATACTTTAATAATTCACTTTAATAATTCATACTTTAATAATTCACTTTAATAATTCATACTTTAATAATTCATACTTTAATAATTCACTTTAATAATTCAAAAATCTATTATAAATAGAATTCAATAGGTTTCATTATTTCATAGAAACTTGAAAATATTTTTCTCTAAACTCTCTCAATCGATTTACATATATATATTTACTCCGTATTATTTCAAGATATTATTAGTATACATAAAATATTACGACGAAGTGCTGTCCGAGTGATTTCGAAATTGTTTTTCGAGTGAGATAGGATTAAGGAAATTATGGGTTATAGCTATGGAGGTGATTGAGTATGGTTCATGGGTATGCTCGTGAGGTCAATATAGTGTTTATCATTTCCGTTGCGTCTACGTACCTTTCCTGCAATATTGAATCTCAATATTGATACGTGAGTACTCATAATTTAACTTTTACATACTAATAGTGTATCCCTGACTAGTGCTCGAGTATTTAAGATTATGCATGCTTGTACTTTTGATATTGCCCTTAGACAGGTTAGGTTGAATCTTGAATTAGTTACACTTGCGGTTGAGATAAGGTATAAGATATGCATGTCCTTGGAAAGCTAGCAAAAAATTAAGAACTTTTCCTTTAGATATCGAATGGTTTCGATGAACGGATTAGAAGTTATAATCAATTGAATTTTCGATATTTTTATTAAAAATGATTATTATTTTCGTCGTTTTTATCGTCGTTCTAGTGTTATCTTATTATTATCATTATTATTATCTTTATTAATAAAAGGGATTTATCATTAAAAATTGTTATTTTTTTTATTACTATCGTTATTATCGTTAAAGTTATAATTAGTATTATTATTATTATCCAATTATTATTATTATTATTATTATCATTATTAATATATATATCATTATTTAAAAATAGTTATTGTTATTGTTATTATTATTATTATTACTACTATATTATCATTAAGATAATTATTAGTATTATCGTTAATAATGTTATAGTAACTATCATTATTAATATTAGTGTAATTAAAACAAATATTTGTAACACCTAATTATTTTGATTACTATTATTATCATTATTATGAACACGATATAAAAGATGATTAAAAGCTATTAAATGAAACGATTAGGAAATAATGGGTAAGAGTTTCATGATGAAATTAAAATATTATAAGATATTGATTTAGATAAAATTATCGTTCTTATTATTTTTATCATTACTATTATTATTAAAAGTATCGTTAGTATTAAAACTATCATTTTAACAAAAATTATCATTTTAATAGAAATGTCATTGTTACTATAAAATATCATTATTATTATTATTTTAAATAGAATTATTATTTTAAAGATAATATTAAAAATTATCGTAAATATTACAGTTATCATAATTAGAATTATCGTTTTATCATAATGTCATCTTAGTAATTATAAATATTGATATTTTTATAATAATAATTATTATTATAAAATAATACAACTTTTACTTACTATCATTATAGATATTATTTTATCAAATAAATATGTGATACAAACATATTTTACTACGTGTAATAACTTACTTTAATAATACCTATCATATTATCTTTATGATATTAAATGAACCCTATAAATTTTATTACTTAAATATATACAAAAGTATATTTTATTATATAAATTTAATATAAAATTTTATTTATTAATAAATAAATTATATTATTTACTCTAATAAATCTTTTAAAAATATTTAAAAATATAAAACGACGATATTTAAATTATATATTAATCATGTATAAATTTTTGCAAATTATTTTAAGTCTAATTTACTTTTGTTGACTTTTGCATATTAGTCTCGAGCATTAGGATTGTGGTACACTATGACTTGACCTAATTTGTTAGACAAATATTGACCAACACATAAATATATATAATTAATTTAGGTTCGTGAATCCGAGGCCAACCTTGCACTTGTTCAATGACGTTATATGTATTTTTACTACGAAATACAGTATGGTGAGTTTCATTTACCTTTTTACCCTTTATATTTTTGGGACTGAGAATACATGCGCTTTTATAAATGTTTGATGAAATAGACACAAGTAATTGAAACTACATTCTATGGTTGAATTATCGAAATCGAATATGCCCCTTTTTATTAAAGTCTGGTAATCTAAGAATTAGGGAACAGACACCCTAATTGACGCGAATCCTAAAGATAGATCTATTGGGCCTAACAAACCCCATCCAAAGTACCAGATGCTTTAGTACTTCAAAATTTATATCATGTCCGAAGGAGGATCCCGGAATGATAGGGGATATTCTTATATGTATCTAGTTAATGTCGGTTACCAGGTGTTCACCATATGAATGATTATTTTTGTCTCTATGCATGGGACGTATATTTATGAGAACTGGAAATGAAATTCTTGTGGTCTATTAAAATGATGGAAATAAATGATTATGATAAACTAATGAACTCACCAACCTTTTGGTTGACACTTTAAAGCATGTTTATTCTCAGGTGTTAAAGAAATATTCCGCTGTGCATTTGCTCATTTTAAAGATATTACTTGGAGTCTTTCATAGCATATTTCGAAGAACGTTGCATTCGAGTCATTGAGTTCATCAAAGATTATTATTATATCAATTTATAGTTGGATAGTGGATATTATGAAATGGTATGCATGCCTGTCAATTTTCGATGTAAAGAAAGATTGTCTTTTAAAAATGAATGCAATGTTTGTAAAATGTATCATATAGAGGTCAAATACCTCGCAATGTAATCAACTATTGTGAATCGTTTATAATGTATATGAACGGGTCCTTTCAGTTGGTATCAAAGCGGTGGTCTTAGCGAACCAGGTCTACATTAGCGTGTCTAACTGATAAGTCGTTAAGATGCATTAGTGAGTCTGGACTTCGACCGTGTCTACATGTCAAAAGTTTTGCTTATCATTTCTAGTCGGAAATCATCTGCTTATCATCCTTAGGAAATTACTTGCTTATCATTATTAGTCTAAACACGTCTTGCTACATTAATTGCATGAGTAGTGTATAGACAAAATTCATATCTTAGCGTATCTGCTAAATCATATCTTATCGTATCTGTTACTTTAAACTTTGTCTGACATATTCCGTAAATTCCTCCGTAATCTATGAAATCTTTTTTTCTCTCTATATATAGATATTCTATGTAATTAGAATACCATTCGATAGCCGGAAAATCATTTCATATCGAAAAATCCTTTATTCAATCGTACGAAATGGAATTCGTCATTAGTTCAAGTTCCTCAGATTATGAAATGGAATCCCACTCAAGCTCCGAAAGCAGTGTGACCGGAATGGATCAACCAATCAGTCATCACCTATTCTGGATGAACTGGGGATAGGTTCGTAGCCTCCTTAATCATTGGAGACAAGAAGAAGGTGATCCTTTCCATCCACCACATTGTCCTCTTGACGAAGAACCTGAAGCACTTACCGGCGAACCTGTCCGAAACACTATTTTCTCTCTCATTTCCAGAGTATCTCTCACGATTATATACTACATCAAATTCTAGATTTTATTTATCCGCTTGTCCGAACCGACAATCATCCCAGTGTAATAGAAGAAGTCAACGAGCTTCGCGCTCGGGTAGTGGCTTTGGAGAATATGGTGCAAAGGTTACAAACACCAGCAGCAGCACCAGCAGCATAATCAGTACCACCAACATCAACATCAACAGTACCATTACCACCCCCAACCACAACCGAGTCGTAAACCTCAACTCCATAATCTGTCCCACGAGTATCAAGGTCATACGTCCTATAAATAACATGGAAGACCAACAACAACAAACGATGAAGTATTAATTCATGACTTCATCGGAGAAATATTTTACGGTGATTATGTAATCTCTAAAATTTTAGAGATTACTTATTCTAGATCTAACCATAAATCAAATGAGTGGACCGAAATGATAAAAGAAATCCTGACCAGAATGGTGCACGATTTACAAACTAGACTTGTTTTACCAACAGCATCAACAGTACCGCCAGCATCACCAGCATCGTCAGTGTTGTCAGCATCAGCATTAGCAGCACCTATAACTTCACAAGCTCCGTCAGTTCAAGAATCACCGTGGACATCATTATGAATCAACAACGAGTATATTGTATTAACGAGTTATTAAGAATTAACTCATTTCCACTGAAGGATTTATATGTATATATTATATATAAATTTTTAAACCATAATAAATCTTTCCGTACTAAGCTATTATGTGTGAATCTTAACTACTCGGTTAATTCATATTACTAATATGCAATAATGCACGTCCTTCTTCCGCAACTTAACTATCGTTAACTACAACCTCTGTCTTAATTCAATAAATTCCAATTCATAATAAATCAAGTGTATTATTCAAATATATGTTGATTTTACACTTTCGTCATCAATGTACTCGAAACTTTTCAGATAACATCATTCGTACTTTGCGAAGTTCACAAGAATTTAATGAAAACCAACATCATGCCCCAACAAATAACGAAGTATTGATTCATAATTTCAATATTATTAAAGTAATACTTATGTAATCTCTAAAGCCTTTAAGGGATTATTCAATTCTAGTTTCAACCGTAAATTAAATGAGTTTAATTTAATATTAACTCATTAAATCGATGTTACATCTGAATAAAATATACATATATATATATATATATATATATACACACACATATATATATATATATATATATTTTCAAAAAGACTGTAATAAAAATTCTTTTGTATAAAATATTAATTATGAAATATTTTTTTTAACGGGTAGGTAATACCCGAGAGATATATAAATTCACAATTAATATGTTACATTCTTCGAATCTGATTCAGCAATCATCAACTATACTCACTATTTTCTCAAACAATATATATTCTTTTATAGAAATCAAAACAACCATACTCATTCAAAATTTAATTGCATATTCTGATTTTGAAATCTCAGAATTCAACTCGAGATATGACCGAAATCATCACTCTTAGATCCTTACATCTTTCACAAGCTATACTTTGACTTCAAAACTGTGTTAGAACATCATATGTATATTAACGATTACAATCTGTGTTCAAAACCCTTCGAAATTCCTGAAGACACTTCAAATAATAAACAATCGAGATGATGATCCAACCACATATTAACCACGGTCTTGCATCTGAAAAGCTCTCGAAACCAGAGTCATAATTTAACACGTCTCCGTGTCAGACCCTTTGGCATTTATTAGCAAAAATAACTTTGCGATTTCTTTTCAAATTAGTCAGTTTTGTCACAGCTTTAGCAAGTCAACTTCGACTTTTCAGTTGAAACAGTCTTATTATAACATTGATATCGACGTTGCCCTTTCGTCATCGTTACCGGAGAACCTTTTATGTCTCACCACATTAAAAATAAACTTACCAACAACTTCACTGATCTTTGACTTTCCGAAAAGTCATTATATTTATCGAAACCCCATCATCTACTCATCCGCATCTTGTAACAAGAATTGTCATGCCGATTACTGGGAATCAGCAATTAGTATTTTGAAATCTTGCAGCATGTCTCTGCCAACAGTTATAGGTGTATATATAACATCTATCTCCTAGACTTATATACTTTGAATGTGAAGTTTCTGAAAAACACCCTAAACTGCGAACTAGTTCTCCGAAGTTTGGAAAATGCTGATGAAGCAGCAAAAACTGTAAACGACCTTAACAGTCAAAAGTTTGATAATAAAGGACAGTGTGTTGGAAAAGCTTAGAAAAAGAGAAGGTTTGGAACTGGAAAACGGATTAAGCAAACCATGAAGGAGGCTACGGACAAATCACAAAGACTAAACCTGCCTTCAAAGAATCCAAATGATTCAGTGTCTGCTGAAATTATTATCAAATACCTTACTCCTGACTCTAAACCCTTGTGAATAATATTCTTCATCATCCTCTGATCTTAGATATTCTAAAATATCATCATATCTTTCATTATAAATATCCTCCATATTTCTGAAGATATTTTCTTAATTTTTCTTATTTGAAATCATTTACCTCTTCGCGCTATCTGTATTACATCATAAAAGAAACTATTTTAGTTTCTAAATTCTGAAACATTCAAGTTTGAAATAGGAATATTTTGAAGTAGTGTTGGGAACTGAAGCATGAATTAGTATAATATAATGACACTTGATCAACGTGATTATATTACAGTAAGTCATGCTGAGTTTCTAAATGGAACGTGATGATTCACAGATCATAACATCATCATGTGCCATGTTATACGACTTTTGTATTCTATTTAACCTCTAAAATATCAAGAAAATATTTCTTGATGATTCGGCCTTTTCCAAGGTATTCTAGTAATTTGACAAGTCAAGATCGTACCATCACAATTTCCTTCCTAGAACATTAACAATGTTCATTCCGAAATTCATATCTGTGAATTCTGGACCATTACAAGCGGTGCTTAATCGCAATAGGAAGAAGAAACGAAAGGACAAAACTCCAAAATAGAAATTGGGGTATAAATTGCAGCAAATAAAAGAGAGCATTAACTGTGAATGATAATGATTATAGAAGACAGAAGCAGAGACTTTGAAATATAAGGGAACATATAAAGCTCAACGATAAACCAGAAATTATAAACCATATATATCGATGCATATAGCAATATAAAGACACGGGAGAACTACAAACACTATAAACCCAAGAGTATAGTAGAAGTAAATAGATTCTTCCGGCGGTAGATGAAAAAGAAGAATGACCGATATGAAAGTTAGAAGTATATCGAGAATCAGAACTGGATGGAGCATATTGATGAATACTTTAAAATATGAGTTGAGGGGTAAAGAATAGAAGGTGATGAAACATGACTAGGAACTTAGAAATCAACAGATTTAACTCACATAATGACGGAATAAGTGAATCAAACCCTCTAGTGAATAGGTTAAGTTTTTTTTGATTAATTTAGTCAAACCACAGCTAAATCAAGTGTGATTAGATCAACACCTAGAGCTATTATTCACCACCTGGGTGATTTGGACTGAGAGAGAATCGGATGAGCTCACTAGATCTGAGTGTGTGTAACGAATGAGAGGCTTAACCTAAAATGAAGAACATAAGACCTTATATACCCCTGCTGTTGACTCACCCATGCGATTCATTCATCACACATACGAGTTGGCTTCATCAGCCATACGGGTGATCACTCACTCGTGTCTTCTCATTTAGGTTGTAATTGTGACTTAGCTCAGAATCAATCATGCGTATGAGCCTGTCAGCCGTACTAGTAAGGCTTCACTCGTACGTCTGACTAAGTCTAACATAGTCAAACATCTAAATCTCGTTCCTTCAGTTCCTGTAACCACATACAAACACAGATAGTATAATAACGAGCAATCATGGTGGCCTGTAAACTGTTGTACCTGCAATGAACGTGGGTAGATGTCTAGGGACTTGCATAAAATGCATCAACAGAAGGTGTGAGTTGTAAGGAAACGAAGGTGGTGAATTTATAAGAAAATCTCTGACAGATGAATTAAAATGGACGATCGCATTTAAAGCGGATCCTAATTCCCTTGATTACCGGAGAGTCAAATCTTATTAAGAAGATTTTCTTCAAATCCCTTGAAATCTGGGAATCAATCATATCTACATCAAATGATAAGATGAATCTACACTTACTCATTTCACTCTTCTATGTTAGCTTCATTCGTACTCTTCATATAAATGGATTGTTTATCCAAATTATTCGCTGATAATAAAACTCTAATTTTCAGCCCGTATGCATCATGAAAACATACTTATTATCATTCACGACCTTTTCACTCAAATTTCGGGAGAAATTTCTTTAACGGGTAGGTACTGTGACAACCCAGAAATTTCCAACCAAATTTAAACTTTAATCTTTATATGTTTTCGACACGATAAGCAATATTTGTTAAGCTAAATTTTAAGAATTTTAAACTGTGTTCATACATTCATTCAACCTCGACCAAGTTCCAACGATTCACGAACCATTAAACGAATATGATTATATATGTATATGTGTATATATATATTATAACTTGAAACGTAAACAAAATATTAGATTAAATACTTTATATGATTGTATCTGTTTCAAAATGTTTATCAATGGAACTAGAAGATAAGATCAAATGATTGAATTATCAGATATATTGAATTATGATTACAAGTCTCTGTTGAAAGGCCCACGTTGATTTGAGAAATCTTTTGAAATGACCCGTTCATATACATTATAAACGATTCACAATATTTGATTACATCGCGAGGTATTTGACCTCTATATGATACGTTTTACAAACATTGCATTCGTTTTCAAAAGACAAACTTTCTTTACATCAAAAATTGACGGCATGCATACCATTTCATATTACATCCAACTATAATTGACTTAATATTAATCTTGATGAACTCAATGACTCGAATGCCACGTCTTTCAAAGTATGTCATGAATGACTCCAGGTAATATCCTTAAAATGAGCTAATGCACAGCGGAAGATTTATTTAATACCTGAGAATAAACATGCTTTAAAGTGTCAACCAAAAGGTTGGTGAGTTCATTAGTTTATCATAATCAATCATTTCCGTAATAGTAATAGACCACAAGATTTCAGTTTCCATAAATATCCATACACTCGCAAGTGTTTAAAAGTATTCTATAAGTTGTAGGCACCTGGTAACAAGCCTTAACGTTCATGTTTTACCCTCTGAAGTACACCAGATCAGGTGTGTTTAAAATAACCTCGAAGTACTAAAGCATCCCATAGTCAGGATGGGGTTTGTCAGGCCCAATAGATCTATCTTTAGGATTCACGCCTACCGTACATAGACAAGTAGTTTAATGTTACCAAGCTAAGGGTATATTTCTGGTTTAAACCCACATAGAATTAGTTTTAGTACTTGTGCCTACTTCGTAAAACATTTATAAAACAGCGCATGTATTCTCAGCCCAAAAATATATATTGCAAAAGCATTAAAAAGGGAGCAAGTGAAACTCACATTATACTGTATTTCGTAGCAATTATGTATATGACGGCACTGAACAAGTGCAGGGTTTGTCTCGGATTCACGAACATATCAATATTGTGATTCAATATTGCAGGAAAGTACGTAGACGCAACGAAAATGATAAACGTTAGGTTGACCTCACGAGCAATACCCTCGATTAATACCCATAACCTCCATAGCTATAACCCATAATTTCCTTAGCTCTATCCCGTTTGAAAACTTATTTTGAAATCATCTGAGTATAACTCTGTCGTTGTATTTTATGTATACTAATAATATCTTGAAATAATACAAAGAAAAAATATATATGTAATTCGATTGAGAGAGTTTAGAGAAATATATTTTCAAGTTTCTATGAAAAAAATAAAACCTATTGAATTCTATTTATAATAGATTTTTGAATTATTAAAGTGAATTATTAAAGTATGAATTATTAAAGTGAATTATTAAAGTATGAATTATTAAAGTGAATTATTAAAGTGAATTATTAAAGTATGAATTATTAAAGTGAATTATTAAAGTATGAATTATTAAAGTGAATTATTAAAGTGAATTATTAAAGTATGAATTATTAAAGTGGATTATTAAAGTATGAATTATTAAAGTGAATTATTAAAGTATGAATTATTAAAGTTAAAGTAAAGTAAAAGTAAAGTAAAGGTAAAGTTAAAGTATAGTAAAAGTATAAAAACTATGTATGTATAATACGCGTATAAATATACATATAATATTAATTTAAATCGTTATATATATTTAATAAAATAAAATAAAATATAAATATCGTTATCTTTATCATACTGGTTAAGTAATGAGTTGTCAAAAGTGATTCTAGATATTTATAAAAGTTATATACGTTTTAATAATAAAGTTCTTTTTAAATTGAAAACGTCTTTGTACGTTTGAAAATAGATTAATAGAATATTATGGAAACCAATTCTCCACTAACTTTTGTCTAACTTTCGTAAATGACACTTTATGTTTTTATTTATAAATAGCTTTACAAATTATTTTGAATATCGTTAAGAGGAATAGATTTTCTCAAATCATAGTGGACCTCTCAATAGAGACTTGTAATCATAATTCAATGTTTCTGATAATTCAATCATTTAATATATATTTTTTAATTTCGTCAAAAATCATATTGAAACAAATACGTTCGGGTAAAGTATTATACGTTTAATACTTTATTAATATTCTCAAGTTATAATATATATATACATATACATATCTATTTATATATAACGGTTCGTGAATCGTCAGAATTTGGTCGAGGTTATAATGAATGTATGAACACAGTTTAAAATTCTTGAGATTTAACTTAACAAACTTTGCTTATCGTGTCGGAATAATATAAAGATTAAAGTTTAAATTTGGTCGAAAATTTTCGGGTCGTCACAGTACCTACCCGTTAAAGAAATTTCGTCCCGAAATTTGATCGAGGTCGTCATGACTAACAATAAGAATGTTATTATGATGAATATAAGTTGATTCATAGGGTTTTATCATGATTGAGAAATATGGATAAAATAATTCGATTACTCGAAACGTATGAGTGAAGCTATCGTAAAAGAGTGAAATGAGAAAATAGGGATTCGTCTTATATTTTGACATCATTACGGTTGATCTCCGGATTAAAGAAAATCTTTGTAATCTATATAGGATTTGATTCTTCGATGATTAAGGAAATTATCATCCTCTTCGATTTAATGCGATGATTCATCTCGATTTTTCTGTCGGATATTTCACTATAAATTCACCTCTTTCATTTCCTTTTAATTCACACCTTCTATTCTTTCTCCCTCAATTCTTACTTTAAAATTATTTGTCAATACGCTTCATCCAGTGCTGATTCTTGATATACTCCTCACTTTCATATCTGTCGCTCTTCTTTTTCATCTGCCTCTGGAAGAATCTATTTACTTCTACTATACTCTTGGTTTTATAGTATTTTTAGTTCTCCCGTGTCTTTATATTGCTATATGCATTGATATATACGGTTTGTGATTTCTGGGTTGTTGTTGGGTTTTATATCTTCCCTTATATTTCAAAGTCCTTGCTTCTTCTATAATCATTGTCATCCACAGTTAATGCTCTCTTCTGTTTGCTATGATTTATACTCCCATTTCTAGTTCGGAGCTTTGTCCTTTCGTTTCTTCTTCTTGCGATTAAGCACCGCTTGTAATGGTCCAGAATTTGCAGATATAAATTTCGGAATGAACATTGTTAATGTTCTAGGAAGGAAATTGTAATGGCACGATCTTGACTTGTCAAATTACCAGAATACCTCGGAAAAGGCCGAATCATCAAGAAATATTTTCTTGATATTTAGAGATCAAAGAGAATACAAGAGTCGTGTAACATAGCACATGATGACGTTATGATCTGTGAATCATCATGTTCCATTTAGAAACTCAGCATGAATTACTGTAATATAATCACGTTGATCAAGTGTCATTATATTATACTAGTTCATGCTTCAGTTCCCAACACTACTTCAAAAATATTCCTTTTTTAAATTTGAAAGTTTCAGAATTTAGAAACTAAAATAGTTTCTTTTATGATGTAATACAGACAGCACGAAGAGGTAAATGATTTCAGATAAGAATAATTATGGAAATATCTTCAGAAATATGGAGGATATTTATAATGAAAGATACGATGATATCTTAGAATGTCTAATATCAGAGGATGATGAAGGATATTGTCCGCAGGGGTTTAGAGTCAGGAGCAAGGTATTCGTTAATGACTTCAGCAAGTACTGAATCATTTGGATTCTTTGAAGGCAGGTTCAGCCTTTGTGATTTGTCCACAGCCTCCTTCATACTTTGCTCAATCCGTTTTCCAGTTCCAAAGCTTCTCTTTTTCTGAGCTTTACCAATATACTATCCTTTATCATCTAACTTTTTACTGTTAAGGTCATTTACAGTTTTTGCTGCTTCATCAGCATTTTTCAAAATTTTGAGAACTGGTTCGCAGTTTAGGGTGTTTTTCAGAAACTTCACATTCAAAGTATATAAGTCCAGAAGATAGACACATATAATTGTTGGCGTAGACATGCTGCGAGACTTCAAAATACTGATTGCTAATTTCCGATGATTCGTATGGCAATTCTCGTTACAAGATGCAGATGAGTAAATGATGGGGTTTTGATAAATATAAAGATTTTTCGGAAATTCAAAGATCAATGAAGTTGTTAATAAGTTTACTGCTAATGTGGCGAGATATGAAAGGTTCCTCGGTAATAATGATGAAGGGGTAATCATTATAATAAGGCTTATTCGAATGAACAATTGAAGTTGGTTTGTTGGAGCTGTGACAAAACTGTCTATTTTGAAACGGAATTGAAAAGTTATTTTAGCTAGTAAATGCCAAAGGGTCTAACACGGATACGTGTCGAACTATGACTTGGGTTTTGAGAGTTTTTCAGGTGTATAACTGTGGGTAACATGTGGTTGGATCATCATCTCAATTGTTCCTTAGTTGAAGTGTCTTCAGGAATTTCGAAGGGTTTATGCACATATTGTAATCGTTAATACATATGATATTCTAACACAGTTTTGAAGTCAAAGTATAGCTTTGAAAGATATAGGAATCTAAGAGTGATAATACTGGTTATATTTCGAATTGAATTATGCGATTTCAAAATCAGAATATGTAATTGAATTTGAATGAGTATGATTGTTTTGATTTATATGAAAGAATGGATATTGTTGTGAAAGTAGGGAGTATAGTTGATGATTTGCTGAATCAGATTCGAAGAATGTAATGTATTAATTGTGAATTTATATATCTCTCGGGTATTACCTACCCGTTAAAAAAAATATCACAATTAATATTTTGTACAAAAGAATTTTATTACAGTCTTTATGGAAATATATGTGTATATTTCTTCAGATGTAATATAGATTTAATGAGTTAATATTAAATTAAACTCACTTGATTTATGGTTAAGGCTAGGATAGATAATTTCTAAACTTTAGAACTTACATAATCGTCGTAGAATGTTTTCCCAATGAAGTTATGAATCAATACTTCATCGTTGTGGTATTCCTTAGTATCTACAGGGCGTATGACGTCGATGCTCATGGGACAGATTGTGAAGTTGAGGTTTGCGATGCGATTTTTGTTGGTGGTGGTAATGGTACTGTTGATGTTGTTGATGGTAGTACTGGTTATGTTGCTGGTGCTGCTGCTGGTGTTTGTAACCTTTGCACCATATTCTCCAAAGCCACTACCCGAGCGCGAAGCTCGTTGACTTCTTCTATTACACCGGGGTGATTGTCGGTTCGAACGAGTGGATAAATAAGATCTAGAATTTAGTGTAGTATATAATCATGACGTGTAACGACCCGGAAATTTCCGACCAAATTTAAACTCTAATCTCTATATGGTTCCGACACGATAAGCAAAAACCCTAAAGTTGACCCGCACTTTTTCGATCGTTCTATACTCATAAGATTAATATTTACATAAATTAAACCTTACCAACATGATAAGCAATCCAAATTGTTGAGACTTATGTTTTTGAAAAGAGTTTTACACAACGTTTGACCGTCTAGTTTGACCGATGATATCACGAACTATACAATATATGATAATTATACGTTTGTGTATATATATGTATATATACATATTTAACATGATCTAAGAATGTTTTAATATCTCATTTTGTATTAATAACAATAAGTTATAAGTATATTTTGAAACTACTAACTTAAGTTTTCAAAACGATAACCATACGTAACGTTATTTGACTTAAATACTTATGACCTATAATGTTTATACATATATCGTATAAGTAATGTATTTAATCACTTTTAAAGACTTAAATACATAAAACAATATAAGTATATTTACAAAAGGTAGCTATATTTGAATCCTCGTTCCGTTTTCTCAAAGATTTCTATACGTATACCTAGGGTATATGTACCCGTATCATACGCAGCTTCTAGATGTATTTACTATTGGTATATACCAATAAAAATCTGCTCCTTAGCAGCCTTAAATGATTAAGAAACATATGGAACCAACCATTTGTCAAGTAGCATGAATTATTTAGCAAGAAAACAAAGTTAGGTATTTTTTTTCCTTTATAACCTAAAAACGTTTTTATGCATGCACACCATTTCTTCACCCCATTTTCTCATACTTACACTTCCATTTCTCTCTCAAAATACTCTTAACTTCATACTTGATCATCTCCAAGCATTTTCCCCATCATTTAGCTTCAAAAACCTTACTTAAACACCATAAGAAAACCATACAAAAACACTTCAAGAAATCCTTCCAAGAACACAAACTTACTTCCAATCTTTCATCCAATTCCATCACCCTTTTGGTTCTAGCTTTTTACTCCTCTTTTACAGCAACCTTGTCCAAGGAACTTGAGGTAGTATCTATGTTCATAACCTTATTCGATTCATATATATATATAGCTATCATATTTTGTGGTATACAATTTTAACAACAAGAACATAGTTTGAAAGTTTTCAAACTTGTTTGCAAACTAAATAGATCCTTCTAAATTACCTTTTAAAATACTTCAAGACCTGTAATATAACTTAAATATATGCTAACTTAACAAGGTATAACTTGGTTTTTCAAAGAATATCTTAAAAACTGTTTTTACGACGTCGGAGTGCAACCGGGGACTGTTTTGGGTTGGATAATTAAAAACCATTTTAAACTTTGAATTGGAGGTTTATTTTCTGGAAAAATAATTTTTACTATGAATATGATAACACATAAAAATTTCATGATTTAATTCAAAGTATAAGTATTTTTAGAAAAATGGTCATTAAGTGTTATTTTTTTGTAACAAAAATGTTTAACTTCATAAGTTTCACTAAAGTTTCACCTATGCCGTGTGATTTTGAATACAAACCAAGGTATTTTCAGTTCATAGTCTTAAAGAGGGACTCGATCCAAGGAGATGGCAAGTTGAATCAACGAAAACGGATTTGTAACGAAGAAACTATGACCGAAACAAAATTGGTTATCCTAGACTTGTTTAACTTCGGGATTAATTGGGAAAAATTAAATAAATCACATATTTCTAAGATAACATGATATTTTATATATATGTACTTATAATTCAATTTTATATGGTTCAGGATCACCCGTAAACAACACGAGAAGATTAATCATAAGATCCCATGTTTGTACGCAACACGTCATTTGACAACACCGGTACTTTATGTACGCAACACGTCATTTGACAACACCGGTACCGTGTGTCAAGATTAATCTCGACCAATACATATACGATGGGGTTTTATTTATTTCGTTGGGGGTTTTATTTATTTCATTGCGGGTATATTAAACATCTAAAAATGAACCATTAAAATTGAATTACTAACAACGAGCTGCTAACTACGGACTAAGGAATTATTCAAAGTATTAAAAATATAACAAGTATATATATGTGACGTTTGTTTAAAAAGAAAAGGTATTGATATATTATATATGGATAGGTTCGTGATATCAACCGGAGACCAAGTCAAATTATATATATCTTCAAGATGAAAGTGAGTATATAGTCCCACTTTTAAACTCTAAATATTTCGGGATGAGAATACATGTATTTTATGTTTTACGTTATGGACACAAGTAACTGAAAAATATATTCTACGTCGAGTTGTACCACTGGCATACTTCCCTGTAGCTTGGTAACTAATATTTACAGCGGTATTGTAAACGCGAATCCTGTTGATAGATCTATCGGGCCTGACAACCCCAACCGGACTGGACGACCAGTATTCAACGGTTGCACAGTACTTCGTTTCGTGACTACACTTGGTACAGTGTAGTAAGATTTCATATTAAAGGGAATATGCGACGTGATTAATTGTTAAGTATGGTTACCAAGTGCTCAACCACTTAGAATATTTTTATTAAAATGTTTATATATGAAATCTTGTGGTCTATATTTATATCGCTGTCGACATTAAACCTATATCTCACCAACTTTATGTTGACATTTTAAAGCATGTTATTCTCAGGTATGAATTAAGTCTTCCGCTGTGCATTATCTCGTACTAAGGATACTACTTGAGGCCATTAAGGACTTATATCATAAGGCGTTGCATTCGAGTCATTGAAGTTCATAGAGACTATTATTAAGTAAATGGCAGTTTAGGTCATTTGAATATTATGAAATGTTAGGCGAATATGTCAATTATGGATGTAACTATAGATTGCCTTTTAAGAATAAATGCAACGTTTGTAAGATGTATCATATAGAGGGCAAGTACCTCGCAATGTTATCAACTATTGTAATTCGTTTGTAATCAATATGGACAACGTCCGGATGATTAGTTTCGGATCCTTTCATGACGAGATACTCTGGAAATGAGAGAGAAAATGGTGTTTCAAACAGGTTCGCCGGTAAGTGCTTCAGGTTCTTCGCCAAGAGGGCAATGTGGTGGATGGAAAGGATCACCTTCTTCTTGTCTCCAATGATTAAGGAGTCTACGAACCCATCCCCAATTCATCCAGAATAGATGATGACTAATTCGTTGATCCATTCCGGTCACACTGCTTTCGGAACTTGAGTGAGATTCCATTTTGAAATCCGAGGAACTTGAACTGATGACGAATTCCATTTCGTACGATTTGATAAAGGATTTTTTGATATGAAATGATTTTTCGGCTATCGGGTGGTATTCTAATTATATAGAGCAAAAGGTTTCGTAGATTACGGAGGAATTTACAGAATATGTCAGGCAAAGTTTACGGTAATAGATACGATAAGATATGATTTAGCAGATACGCTAAGATATGAATTTTGTCTATACACTATTCATGCAATCAATGCAGCAAGACGTGTCTAGACTAAGAATGATAAGTATGTAATTTTCTAAGGATGGTAAGTAGATGATTTCCGACTAAAAATGATAAACAAAACTTTTGACATGCAGACACGGTCGAAGTCCAGACTCACTAATGTATCTTATAAACTATCAGTTAGACACACTAATGCAAGACCTGGTTCTCTAAGACCACCGCTCTGATACCAACTGAAATGACCCGTTCATATACATTATAAACGATTCACAATAGCTGATTACATCGCGAGGTATTTGACCTCTATATGATACGTTTTACAAACATTGCATTCGTTTTCAAAAGACAAACTTTCTTTACATCAAAAATTAACGGCATGCATACCATTTCATATTACATCCAACTATAATTGACTTAATATTAATCTTGATGAACTCAATGACTCGAATGCCACGTCTTTCAAAGTATGTCATGAATGACTCCAGGTAATATCCTTAAAATGAGCTAATGCACAGCGGAAGATTTCTTTAATACCTGAGAATAAACATGCTTTAAAGTGTCAACCAAAAGGTTGGTGAGTTCATTAGTTTATCATAATCAATCATTTCCGTAATAGTAATAGACCACAAGATTTCAGTTTCCATAAATATCCATACACTCGCAAGTGTTTAAAAGTATTCTATAAGTTGTAGGCACCCGGTAACAAGCCTTAACGTTCATGTTTTACCCTCTGAAGTACACCAGATCAGGTGTGTTTAAAATAACCTCGAAGTACTAAAGCATCCCATAGTCAGGATGGGGTTTGTCAGGCCCAATAGATCTATCTTTAGGATTGGCGCCTACCGTACATAGACAAGTAGTTTAATGTTACCAAGCTAAGGGTATATTTCTGGTTTAAACCCACATAGAATTAGTTTTAGTACTTGTGCCTACTTCGTAAAACATTTATAAAACAGCGCATGTATTCTCAGCCCAAAAATATATATTGCAAAAGCATTAAAAAGGGAGCAAATGAAACTCACAATACTGTATTTCGTAGCAATTATGTATATGACGGCACTGAACAAGTGCAGGGTTTGTCTCGGATTCACGAACGTATCAATATTGTGATTCAATATTGCAGGAAAGTACGTAGACGCAACGAAAATGATAAACGTTAGGTTGACCTCACGAGCAATACCCTCGATTAATACCCATAACCTCCATAGCTATAACCCATAATTTCCTTAGCTCTATCCCGTTTGAAAACTTATTTTGAAATCGTCTGAGTATAACTCTGTCGTCGTATTTTATGTATACTAATAATATCTTAAAATAATACAAAGAAAATATATATATGTAATTCGATTGAGAGAGTTTAGAGAAATACATTTTTAAGTTTCTATGAAAAAAATGAAACCTATTGAATTCTATTTATAATAGATTTTTGAATTATTAAAGTGAATTATTAAAGTATGAATTATTAAAGTGAATTATTAAAGTATGAATTATTAAAGTGAATTATTAAAGTATGAATTATTAAAGTGAATTATTAAAGTATGAATTATTAAAGTGAATTATTAAAGTGAATTATTAAAGTATGAATTATTAAAGTGGATTATTAAAGTATGAATTATTAAATTGAATTATTAAAGTTAAAGTAAAGTAAAAGTAAAGTAAAGGTAAAGTTAAAGTATAGTAAAAGTATAAAAACTATGTATGTATAATACGCGTATAAATATATATAATATTAATTTAAATCGTTATATATATTTAATAAAATAAAATATAAATATCGTTATCTTTATCATACTGGTTAAGTAATGAGTTGTCAAAAGTGATTCTAGATATTTATAAAAGTTATATACGTTTTAATAATAAAGTTCTTTTTAAATTGAAAACGTCTTTGTACGTTTGAAAATAGATTAATAGAATATTATGGAAACCAATTCTCCACTAACTTTTGTCTAACTTTCGTAAATGACACTTTATGTTTTTATTTATAAATAGCTTTAAAAATTATTCTGAATATCGTTAAGAGGAATAGATTTTCTCAAATCATAGTGGACCTCTCAATAGAGACTTGTAATCATAATTCAATGTTTCTGATAATTCAATCATTTAATATATATTTTTTAATTTCGTCAAAAATCATATTGAAACAAATACGTTCGGGTAAAGTATTATACGTTTAATACTTTATTAATATTCTCAAGTTATAATATATATATACATATACATATCTATTTATATATAACGGTTCGTGAATTGTTAGAATTTGGTCGAGGTTATAATGAATGTATGAACACAGTTTAAAATTCTTGAGATTTAACTTAACAAACTTTGCTTATCGTGTCGAAATAATATAAAGATTAAAGTTTAAATTTGGTCGAAAATTTTCGGGTCGTCACATCTTTCTATTTTAACAATATTCGGAAAATGGTAAAGTGATTTATAAATAAGAACAAATTATTAATCATTGAGAACTAGACAAAGGATAGTGGAAGATTGAATCTCATAAAGACTCGATTGATCTATTTAGTTTCAAACGTACAAAAACGTTTTCAGTTTAAAAAGAACTTTATTATTAAAACGTATATAACTTTTATAAATATCTAGAACCACTTTTGATAACTCATTACTTAACTAGTATGATAAAGATAACGATATTTATATTTTATTTTATTAAATATATATAATGATTTAAATTAACATTATATATATTTATACGCGTATTATACGTACATAGTTTTATACTTTTACTATACTTAAATTTTACCTTTACTTTATTTTTACTTTACTTTAACTTTAATAATTCACTTTAATAATTCATACTTTAATAATTCACTTTAATAATTCATACTTTAATAATTCACTTTAATAATTCATACTTTAATAATTCACTTTAATAATTCATACTTTAATAATTCACTTTAATAATTCATACTTTAATAATTCACTTTAATAATTCAAAAATCTATTATAAATAGAATTCAATAGGTTTCATTATTTCATAGAAACTTGAAAATATTTTTCTCTAAACTCTCTCAATCGATTTACATATATATATTTACTCCGTATTATTTCAAGATATTATTAGTATACATAAAATATTACGATGAAGTGCTGTCCGAGTGATTTTGAAATTGTTTTTCGAGTGAGATAGGATTAAGGAAATTATGGGTTATAGCTATGGAGGTGATTGAGTATGGTTCATGGGTATGCTCGTGAGGTCAATATAGTGTTTATCATTTCCGTTGCGTCTACGTACCTTTCCTGCAATATTGAATCTCAATATTGATACGTGAGTACTCATAATTTAACTTTTACATACTAATAGTGTATCCCTGACTAGTGCTCGAGTATTTAAGATTATGCATGCTTGTACTTTTGATATTGCCCTTAGACAGGTTAGGTTGAATCTTGAATTAGTTACACTTGCGGTTGAGATAAGGTATAAGATATGCATGTCCTTGGAAAGCTAGCGAAAAATTAAGAACTTTTCCTTTAGATATCGAATGGTTTCGATGAACGGATTAGAAGTTATAATCAATTGAATTTTCGATATTTTTATTAAAAATGATTATTATTATCGTCGTTTTTATCGTCGTTCTAGTGTTATCTTATTATTATCATTATTATTATCTTTATCAATAAAAGGGATTTATCATTAAAAATTGTTATTTTTTTTATTACTATCGTTATTATCGTTAAAGTTATAATTAGTATTATTATTATTATCCAATTATTATTATTATTATTATTAGTATTATTATTATTATTATTATCATTATTAATATATATATCATTATTTAAAAATAGTTATTGTTATTGTTATTATTATTATTATTACTATATTATCATTAAGATAATTATTAGTATTATCATTAATAATGTTATAGTAACTATCATTATTAATATTAGTGTAATTAAAACAAATATTTGTAACACCTAATTATTTTGATTACTATTATTATCATTATTATGAACACGATATAAAAGATGATTAAAAGCTATTAAATGAAACGATTAGGAAATAATGGGTAAGAGTTTCATGATGAAATTAAAATATTATAAGATATTGATTTAGATAAAATTATCGTTCTTATTATTTTTATCATTATTATTATTATTAAAAGTATCGTTAGTATTAAAACTATCATTTTAACAAAAAATATCATTTTAATAGAAATGTCATTGTTACTATAAAATATCATTATTATTATTATTTTAAATAGAATTATTATTTTAAAGATAATATTAAAAATTATCGTAAATATTACAGTTATCATAATTAGAATTATCGTTTTATCATAATGTCATCTTAGTAATTATAAATATTGATAATTTTATAATAATAATTATTATTATAAAATAATACAACTTTTACTTACTATCATTATAGATATTATTTTATCAAATAAATATGTGATACAAACATATTTTACTACGTGTAATAACTTACTTTAATAATACCTATCATATTATCTTTATGATATTAAATGAACCCTATAAATTTTATTACTTAAATATATATATATATATATATATATAAAAGTATATTTTATTATCTAAATTTAATATAAAATTTTATTTATTAATAAATAAATTATATTATTTACTCTAATAAATCTTTTAAAAATATTTAAAAATATAAAACGACGATATTTAAACTATATATTAATCATGTATAAATTTTTGCAAATTATTTTAAGTCTAATTTACTTTTGTTGACTTTTGCATATTAGTCTCGAGCATTAGGATTGTGGTACACTATGACTTGACCTAATTTGTTAGACAAATATTGACCAACACATAAATATATATAATTAATTTACGTTCGTGAATCCGAGGCCAACCTTGCACTTGTTCAATGACGTTATATGTATTTTTACTACGAAATACAGTATGGTGAGTTTCATTTGCCTTTTTACCCTTTATATTTTTGGAACTGAGAATACATGCGCTTTTATAAATGTTTGACGAAATAGACACAAGTAATTGAAACTACATTCTATGGTTGAATTATCGAAATTGAATATGCCCCTTTTTATTAAAGTCTGGTAATCTAAGAATTAGGGAACAGACACCCTAATTGACGCGAATCCTAAAGATAGATCTATTGGGCCTAACAAACCCCATCCAAAGTACCGGATGCTTTAGTACTTCGAAATTTATATCATGTCCGAAGGAGGATCCTGGAATGATAGGGGATATTCTTATATGTATCTAGTTAATGTCGGTTACCAGGTGTTCACCATATGAATGATTATTTTTGTCTCTATGCATGGGACGTATATTTATGAGAACTGGAAATGAAATTCTTGTGGTCTATTAAAATGATGGAAATAAATGATTATGATAAACTAATGAACTCACCAACCTTTTGGTTGACACTTTAAAGCATGTTTATTCTCAGGTGTTAAAGAAATCTTCCGCTGTGCATTTGCTCATTTTAAAGATATTACTTGGAGTCTTTCATAGCATATTTCGAAGAACGTTGCATTCGAGTCATTGAGTTCATCAAAGATTATTATTAAATCAATTTATAGTTGGATAGTGGATATTATGAAATGGTATGCATGCCTGTCAATTTTTGATGTAAAGAAAGATTGTCTTTTAAAAACGAATGCAATGTTTGTAAAATGTATCATATAGAGGTCAAATACCTCGCAATGTAATCAACTATTGTGAATCGTTTATAATGTATATGAACGGGTCCTTTTAGTAGGCACTTAAGGGATTTTACGGCAAAGTCTTAAAAGTTAAAAATAAAGTAACTACGGCAAAATACTAGTCTTAAAACTAATTACGAACGATAAATATAAAAATTACAAATTAAGCGATATAAATATACAATTTATAAAAAGAAACTAAAAATGAAAAAATTACAATTTTTATAAAAATATTATTTTTATATTATTATTATATAAAAATATTAATCTATATATTTAATAATAATAAATAAACTTAAAATTACAAATTATAAATTAAAACTAAAATTATAAACTAATTAAAACCCTAATTAATAATAATTATAAATTAAAAACCCTAACTGCATTTATGGCGTACCAGGTCAGACGTGTCAGACCACCCCATGCGATCGCATGGGGTTTAGGCTGATGAGTCATGCGACTGCATGGCCTGTCAGTCCAGGTTTTTTTTTTAGATTTTATATTATTTTTCTAAAAATTATAAATAAATATATTTATACAAATATATATTAAAAATATAGCGTTTCGCCGAGTCCCCGGCAGCGGCGCCAAAAATACTTGATGTGCGTAGGGGTGTATACAAAATACTATTATTTTTACTACGAAATACGACGAAATATGATACAAATTTTAATTAATTTATTTACAAATGGGATATACCTAAACTCTGCTACAACACTATAGGCAGTGTACCTAATCGTAGAGTAGTATAGTTTTCAGTAAGTCCGGTTCGTTCCATAGGGAGACGGCTTATTTTACACTATATTTTAAACAACTATATTTGTACAATATATATATATATATATATATATATATATATATATATATATATATATATATATATATATATATATATATATATATATATATATATATATATATATATATATATTACAATTATTATTATTATTATAAAAGAGGGTTTTACCGTTTAATGACCGGTTTGTCGATTTTATATTTTAAGTCACAATTAAAACCGAATGTAAAATATTAAAAATAAATATAACTTAATTTAAAGCGCAAAGTAAATGACGATAAATAAAATTGCGATAATTAAAAGTACGATAATTAAAAATGCAATAAATAAAATGACAGTAAATAAAAATGCGATAAGATATAAAATAAAGGAATTATGCTTATTTAAACTTCCGTAATCATGATGTTTGACGTGTTGATTTTAGTTTACGACCATGGGTTAATTGTCCTTTGTCCTGGATTATTCAATATGTCCATCTGGTTTTTGTCCATAACAGTCCATCAGTCATAAATATAAAGTGCGAATGTCCTCGTCAAATTATCCTTATATCCGAAGTCAAATATTCCAACTAATTGGGGACTTAAACTATAATTACACCAATTTACCTTGTATATAATTCACCCCTGTTTTAATAAGTCCATTGACTATTAATCCATTCCCGTGTCCGGTTAAATGAACGATTATTAGTACTTATAAATATCCCGCCCATCGTGTCCGATCGAGTGTATATGGCTATTTATAGGTACGTCCAATTGTAAATCTTTATATTAAATTAACGAACTATCATTCAATTAAACAAATATAAAGATCATTAATAGCCCATAGTCTAATTTCCACAAGTGTCGTTCTTTTGTTCAAACCCCAATTATGGTACAAAGCCCAATTACCCCATCTTTAATATTTAGCCCAACATCATGATTACTTCGGCTTAAATAAGCATAATATTAACTTAAGTACGAGACATTAATTTAAAAAGGAGAACATAGCTTACATTGATTATTTATCGCGTAGTGTTACACGGACATAACTTCGACTTCAAAACCCGTAAAATAACCTTTACATTACCCAAACTAATCTAATATAAAACTAACCTATATTATATTATATATATATATATATATATATATATATATATATATATATATATATATATATATATATATATATATATATATATATATATATATATATATATATATATATATATATATATTAATTATATATTAATTATACAGAGGGAGTATTATTGTGGATGGTGTAAAGAATTTGATCAGTTCGTTGGCTATTTATAATACTTGGCCTGAAAATTCCCTCCATGCGATCGCATGGAAATGCTGCCTTCTGGCCATGCGATCGCATGGCCACCCTGGATCCAGCTGTTTTGCTTTGTTTCTAGCTTGTCGACATAATTTAATAAATATATATAATATATATATAATTATATATATATTATATTATATTCTTGTGCTTAGTAGACTTGTAATTTTAGGTCAGTTGCGTCGCGCGTTGATAGTTGGTTCAGGTCCCGGTTCCGGATTTTCGAACGTCCTTTCGTACTATATAATATCTTGTACTTTGCGTTTTGCAATTTGTAATTTGCACAAAAAATTATTTTCCTTAACTCCCAAAATTCGCGCAAGTCTTTAACTCACTTTTAGTGGCACTTTTGAGTGCACTATGGCTTTAGTGGCACTTTTCAGGCTTTAGTGACACTTTTTCTTCAATTCTTTAATCTTCGTGCTTTGTCTTCACATTTATTTATTTAAACGATTATAACTTAAAAATAGAATAATTACAACTAAAAACTTTACATATTGAGATGATATTGCGACTAAATATATGTTCGTTTGGAGCACTATCACTTGTTCAGTTGTTATTTCTCCATTGGATCACATTTTATAAATTCTACTTCACCCGATAAGATTATGTACACATCATCGGCCGTCTCATTTTGGGTTATAATGTCTTCTCTCGGGGGTATGTATTCGTATTTTACATCCGCAACCTATTTTTCAAAGAGAATCAAAAGGAATTTGTAACATTATAACATAAATAACTTTAGGAATTCACATTTCACTTGTGAGTAAATTGAGTTCGAGTATAATTCATACCAGAAGTTTGAGAGTTTCTCTTGCAACTCCTTTAGACATGTAGACTTCATCAAGTTTAGGTAAAAACAGATGCTCTCTAACTCTTTTGTATTGTTCTTGGCAACTGCACTATTAAATGTTGTTGATTCAAGCTCTCAGCCTTGTATCTTAAGGAAATATACGACACAAATCTGATCTTTAAGTTGAGATGGTATCTGGTGTTTATTTACAAAATTTGATGTCGTTTCAATATTATTTCTCTAGAAGGAAACAAACTAAGACGTTACAGTTTTTCTATAGTTTGATATGTTCAAATGTGTAATGAGAGGTATTAAAAATAGATAGTGGTCTAAGACGATTATTGACTGAAAATGATGTGCTGATTGTAAACTGTAATATTTTCATATTCGTGTTTTATGTATGAAAGTCAATTTTAACAAGTAATGAAGTGCTTACGAATTCCAAAGTGCGACTGAGGACTTTCAGCTGCTAAGCTAGCCATATTTCCAAGAACGTAGGTTGAAAGGCCATGGTTGAAAATCATGAAAATGATAATAACCACCATTTCCGACGTGTTTTGACCATGGAGGTCACCATAACCAACCATGGACACATAGGTTATTGACCAATATATTGCAGAGATGTATAGAACATGAAGATATGTATTCGTAATTGAGGCCCATAGATCCGATTAATGATGGAGCTTGAACACAAATGTTAAGGGGGCCAAAATAATCCATGCAAAACATTTAGTCTCTTATATATACATATAATCTATAACGTTCAAAATAAAGTAAATACGACGATTAACATTATAAAATCTACAACTTAGCTGTAAGAAGATTCTATAAAAGTTACGTATCTAACCTGTATAATATACGGAGTATTGTTTAGAGTTTTCCGTTTAAGAATACAGATGTTTCTAAAGTTGAGAAACACTATAACATGCATGTTTCTTAAATAATGTATTTATTTAAGTTCTATATCAAAGCTTGTTACATAACAATTACAAATTCGTTTTCTTCCATAGTAAATATTGTTAGACAATAATAAGGTCCGAGTCCGTATGTGAGCTTATGGTGTTTTGACGGGCGGCACAGGTCCCAGGATGAGACCCTCTCTGATACCATGTAAAACAATAAAACCCGTAAATATTATTGTAAATAGTAGACACTATTTATAGAGTACAAGAGAAACCCTAAATAATATTGCTCGCGAGGTATGAGGAAGTGAGATGATGTAGACAATCCTTCCTATACCTTAGAATATAATGAAGTCGTTTCCCCACTCACGTGTAGAAGCATTTCCAACAATAACAATGCAATTTCGATATGAAATTTTTTTAATAAAAAGAATGCAATTTCATAAAATAATATTCTTTATAATAAGGATTTGTTTAACTATAGCCCTAATGGCTATACTTAAGAAAATAAATGATACTTAAATGATGGTATACTAAAATTGGTAAATTGGTTATTAACATACGTAGTATTAGAAGTATATAATCTACGTCTGAAATGAAAACGTATGCCAACCCGCAGACACAAGATATAATAAAGTCTTCAATTAAAAAAACAAACACCACCTTAATGTCTTAGGGGGTGATTGGATTTGCGTTTTCAAAATTGATTATGCGTGTTAGATAATCAGAATCAAATAATCAGCTGTAGCAAAATGTGGTTTTGATAAATGGTGTTTGAATTTGATTATGTTGTTTAATATCGTGATAATCAGATAATCAGTTTTTTGAATGTTTGGAAAAATCAGATTATTTAATAATTTAACTTGTAAAATTATCAAAATGGACACTCTTTCAAAGTAATAAAATAGATAAAAAATTATCATGCATGATGTAATCTAATATTAAACACGAGTGTTCATAGATAATTAAATTTTGGTTTGAAAAAAAAATGTTAGAATCCTGATTTCAATTGTAACACAGTTTGTTTGTTGGACTTTTTGTTATTGTTATATGTTTAAAAATAAAAATTAAGATTAAAATAATAGTAGAAAAAAGATTACTTTTTCTAGTACCCATAGTGTTATTTTGCAGGCACGGTTCGTCAGAGCATATGGGTCAAGAGAAAATAATTTACATACATACTCTTGTACTTTTTATATGCATGCATTGTGAAAAGAGACACACTTTCGCAGGAGGTTGTAGATTAAAAATGTTTTCCCTATAAGGGTAGTATGGTAAAGTAGAAGGTGAGAGTTTTATTGATAACTGGTTTTATGTGCAGTGACCCTGCACCTACTTCTTGAAATTCGCGTTTTGAAGCCTAAGAAAACGCAAAAAATCGATTTTTAATATTTATTAGCCAAACACTACAACTAGATTATTTAGGATTTTAAACCGTAATAATCAAAAAATAAGGCTCAAATCGCAAAGACAAACCCCCTTAATTAATGTATTAGTTAATGTCTTAAGATAGCCCTTAGGATTATATTTAGAATTTTTTTTGATAATAATTACTCTCTTCGTCCCAAAATAATAGTGTGTTTGACTATTTGTTGAATTTAAAAAATAATGATGAATTGTCTAATTTGCCTTTCACTCAATTAATGTAGTTAATAAAGAGTAATTAATAAAATTAATGGGCTCATCTCAACTTGTTGCACAAACTTTTTCACAAAGTACGAGTCACAAGCTTGATCATATTACCAAAAAGTTACAATATCTGGAAAATGGAAAAAGAATACTCTTGGACCGAGTGTGAATGATGATAGAAATAAAAGTATTAACAGGAAACTTTGGACGTCCGTGGTAGATTAATCTAAATTGTTGGTCCGAAACTGGTAACAGAGGCTTTAGCCCACAAGTGTTATTGAGAAATGAAATGAATCATGTGCTGAGAACTTTAGCAGTGTTTCAAATTTCGGTATGGGCGGGGGTTGTAAAACGACTCGATGGACAAGTCGTTTTTGGGTTGTGTATTTTTGACCAACCAAAACCTGTAAACCTGATTTGCTACCCCAACCTAAATATGTTTCTAGGTTCCTTTGATTATTTTAACATACATTATTAAATAATAATAATCCATAGCTCCCAAAATTAGATTCCACATTTCCATTTTAATTTGTCACAAAATAATTGTCTATTTACCAAAATAGTTAACCATCTATAGCATTTTAGCATTACAATTTTTCACAAAATAAGTCAATGAACTAAAATGCTGCAACAGAAATTTGTATTTACAATGCACTAAATTTTGGATCGCATGAAGTAGTGAACCTAAGGCAAAACACCCTGTCTGCTCTTTAGGTTAGGCGATCAAACTTAACACATTAGATACACCCTAATTAAAACACACTTCAATGAGATTTGTTTATCACTCTAATTAACATTTAAACAAATTTCATTCCATGAATTCACAAATTCATATTTAACATCCACATCTATAAACAATTCATGAAACTTAAAAGTTATGTTGCAAAAACATATGTTCTTGTGGTGAAGCAGGTCCAATCTCTTCTTCCAACCTCCTCAATCCATCACCCAAATGTTTATTCTCCGAAATTTTCGGATCGACAACATCCGCTTCCGAAACCGACGACTTCCTCCGTTGAGACGACGCCACGCTCGGAAACGTAATCCACGACGGAGCTCGAAATTCGATCCGCTGATCTTCCGTTTCATCACCTTCTAAATCTGATCGATTTGATGAACGTTGTGACGATTTCTTATGCATTCGACTACTTCCTAAAACAACCTCAGTTGGTAATATCGGTTGATCGTTACTCGGACTACCCATTAGCATCGCTAAAGCTCGTTCTAGTGCGGTTGTTACTTTATCCATTGACGGTCGTTCTTTACCTCTCATTCGCACACATTTACAAGCTATATTCGTGATCCGTTTCAAAGCTTCGAGATCTGACGGTGCGGTTAATACCGGATCGAGAATCGCGTGGATCTCGCCAGCTTTGATTAACGGAACCGCCCATTCAACAATATTTCCTTCTTCGAATTGCATATCGATCGCTTTTCTACCAGTTAAAATCTCGAGAAGCAAAACGCCAAAGCTATAAACGTCAGATTTCGTAGTAAGGTAATGGAGTCGATAATATTCCGGATCCAGATACCCTAGGGTGCCAGCTGGCAGCTCAGCCAACGGCGAGCTGCTGTTCGCGGGTCCCAACAACGAAAGTCCAAAATCAGCAACTCGCGCATTGTGTTCTTCATCGATGAGTATGTTTGACGATTTAATATCCCGGTGGATTACAGGCGGGCAAGCGTAACCATGTAGATATTCAATACCTCGAGCCGCTTGTACAGCTATCGTAACACGTTTAACCCAATTTAATTGCGCCTTTAACGTTTTCGGGCTGCCATGAAGGTGCTGATGAAGTGACCCGTTCGCCATGAACTCATAAACTAACAACCGTTGTTCGCCTTCTTCACAGTATCCAAGCAGATTAAGCAAATGTGCATGATTTAATCTCGATAACAAATCGAGTTCGTTATGAAACTCCATTGAATTCCTCTTCATATCGGGTGAAAGAATTGCCCTTTTAACAGCAACAACGACACCATCTTTCAAAATTCCCTTAAAAACGCACGAAAAACTACCTTTCCCGACTAATGCCTCTTCTGTAAAACCACCAGTCGCACGTTCAAGTTCATCGTAACTAAAAACTTGTGCTCGTCTGATCTTGATCTCTTCCAAATCGGGCTGAATTATTCCTCCATCTTTCTGAAACCCGTTGTTTTTAATAAATTTAACTCCTTTAATCGAACATTTACAGTTCTTCAACTTATAACGAACGTAAAAAATAGCAGTCAACGATACCACAATTACTAACACGACTGCAAAAACGATCTCCCCTATAATCACTGGTACCTGAAGTGCCCAAAATCTTTCGGTTTTCTTATCAGTAAACGAACAACTGGACGAACACTCAACTGAGGTACAATTTGAGCAGTTATACGCACAAACTCGATCTGCATATCTTGTGCATTTGGTTTTCTCATACATTTGACCCGGGCATTCATGGCTACACGGTAAACAAATTCGAGACCCGGGTGACTTACATGGAGAACTGATATTGTTATACTCGTAAAACCCGTTTTCACACGTATTAGACCGACAAGCACCTGGGGAAACCGCTAACGGCGACATCGACGTCGGAAAACCGGCACCCCAACAAACCGGAGTGAGCATTTTATCCGCTACCACACCACAAGAAAAATAGTCCCCCGCCACAATTTCGTAAAACCGAACATCTTTCGGGGGTTGTGTGCTCGAATCAACCCGAAAACCCCAACAAACGACCTCGTGATTATAGCTTATGATACCACATGCGTGAAACCGCCCGCCAACGACTGAAAGCATTGGTTCAGACGGGGCCAAGTCAACGTTGACTTGGCCCTGACGGGCCAACTCGATTGCAATTTCCTCTTCGGATTCCCAACTTGTCCCCCAACATGAAACATTCGACTCGATGTCTTCCAGTATCCCACAAACATGATAACCGCCAGCTGATATCTTCCGGAATTTAATGTCTTTCGGGACGCGACTAATCACGCCACTACTAGTCTCGTCCCCCCAACAAAACGCGCTACGGTTTTGCGAAAACAAACCACAATTGAATTCTGAACCAGCCGAAATTGACTGAATCTGACCTTCGAAAATATGACTTCTAGTCATGTTATAACCCCAACAATCGACAAGAGACGTATTCCTTAGAGTGCCTGTTAGGGGTTTACGGAGACCGCATAAGTGGTGGTCCCCAGCGCTGAGTTCGACAAACTCGGCTAACTTAGCCATGGGTTGAGGGACACCCATTGCTATAAAGCTACTGTTGCCCCAACAAAAAGGTTGGTTTTTAGCCATCAAAAGCCCACAAATGAACCCGTTTCCACCAGTTAACCAGGAAAATTGTTCGAATAAAGGTGTTGAATTGGTGATGGCTGAATTCGAACCGTAACATGTTACAAGGTGAGACCCATCTGATCTTAGACCACAAAAAGCCGTACCATATTCACCATAAGATACAGCAATGGAAGACATTGAACCAAGACCAGTAACTAAACCATTTAAATCTAATGCAACCACCATCAACAGTAGGGTGTGTAGTGACAAATCCTCAACAAAAACCCTCACCCCCATTACAAATTGTTGACTATAAAAGTCAAACAAAATTGATAATCAATTCCCACCAAAAAGACCTCCAAATCCACTATTCAAACACATATTCTAATAAATATTCCACCTAAAACATCTTCAAATCCAACGATAATCAGATCTTACTTACCTCACAAATGTCCTGCAAATTAGGAACACGTCATCGGTTGACCAACAAAAGTCAAATAAACCCATACTGAACCCCAGTGAAAGAACTCCATTAATCTCAAACCCAATCAAAGAAAACCATTACCCAGATCAAATCATGCAAACCCCATTTGAAATCTAGCATTAAAACAATAAAAAGATTCAAACTTTAATCAAGAAAATTAGCAGATAAATGTGTTTCATTTGAAACCAAAAAAATAATAATTACAGAGTTAGAGTAGTAACTTACATTACAGAAAAATAAAACCCAAATGGAGTAGTTGTTGTTGTTGTTGTTTAAGGGTGGTGGTGGTGGTGGTAGAAATGAAATTGAATGTTGTGGAGGTGAAATTATTAGTTTCAAAGGGAGAAGGGTGTTTGTGTGTAGGTGAATGCATTAAATGTAAAGAGTTAATGCAAAATTGATGTTTTCATGCCTGGATTTCTGCACACATGTCCACTGCTTTGGTCCTTGTATCTCTCTTTCTTTTATACTTACCCCTTAATTAATCCTTAATCCTTAATTAATCCTTAATCCTTGATATAATGTTACGAGGTAGTACTATATTAGTCCTTCTTCCCCCTTAATTGACTTTCGGTTTTTGGATTAGTCGATATTTTCAGTTAAAAGTTATACCTTTCTAGTAGACATTTCTATTTCCATTTTTTAACTATATAAAAAAAGGATATTAGTTCATAACAGCATCATTTAATATACTTTAAATTTGTTGTTTAATATGGTTGTTATCTACTATACGTTCAAACATGCACGTTTCATTTTCACAATTCATATAGTGCCATATAGGAGTATTGTGATCAAACCCGAGGACATGTATTTCAACTTTTTAGATCCAATGAAATAAAATGATTTGCTTGTTGCACGTTAGATGTTCATTTTCACAATTCATATATCCATATAAAGAGTATTGTGAAATGATAATTGATAAGTCATGACAAGTAGAGGGGCTGGAAGTGTCATTCGCTGAAAGTATGAAGTTTGTGTTGCGTTTGTTAAGTGTCAAAAGTACAGGGATGTTAAGTGTAAATTGTGTGTTTACACTAGGGATAACAATGGCCACCCGATCCGATGGATATCCACCAGATCCACCTGCTTCGTGATGGATATAGATGAACCTAAACGGATATGGATACGGATACGGATGAACTTTAACGGATATGGATATCGATATGGATGAAAAGTTTCATCCATGGATATATCCATTACCACCCGAAATACATATACAAATATATAAATATAGATATATGCATAATATTTACCATTACAAGTTTATTCACCGTTAAATTTACATATTTCTTTCAACCCATAATTAAATAACTATAATATATTACAATAAAATACGTATAAATAATAATATAAACTTACAAATTTCATATATAATTTTTCATAATCTATGTTTTGTAGTAAAAATAAAATTTTTTTGTTATATCTTCGACAAGGATTACACATTCTTATGGGTAGATTTTAATTATGTCATGTTATATTTATTTTTGTTGTACTACGTTTTTATTTTAATCGAATATTAGAAAATATTATAATATTTTTTTAACATCCATTGGATATCCATTAACCCGCTAAATCCATTAGATATGGATATGGATGGATGACCTGAAACTAAATGGATATGGATATGGATATGGATGAACAAAAACTAAAAGGATATGGATATGGATACGGCATCACCCGATCCATATCTGATCCATTGACATCCCTAGTTTACACATTTGAATTAGTGTTAACTCTGTTTTTTTTTTAGAACAGCTGAATAAAATTGTGTGCTTTTGTTAAGTGTCTGATCATGCATATTTTAACTGAGGGGTTTAATATGTCTGCTCAATACGTAAAGAGGGGTTTAAGGATCTTAGAACGTGGCTCTCCGGTCCGGCTACCGTGAATAACCCTGGCCGACATGATGATGTCGGCGGGGTGGCCAAGTGATTAAGTCCAACTTCGATAGCGGTCGCTGATCGGAAGGCCCCAAATAAGGTCGTAGGTGCTAGCTTACAAAAGACTAACCTGTTAACCTTGAAAAGATGCTGAATGATGCTGCTTTACGTAATGTGTATCGTATGCGATGGTTACGTAACGTGCTGTGTCTGGTAAACGATGATTAGGGTTTGTATTTATAGGCAAACCCTAATTCTAGAACCGTCCCAGATCATGATAATCTCATCCATAACTGACTCCCCCGAATCACGGATATAATAATGGAAAAGATATTTACTTGACAGCTAAGCAACCGCCGTACCGGGAACAAAGGCATTCGCACGCCGCATACCGCACACAAGAACACGCATACGCACAATAGTGATTGTCCGCATACATTTGCGGTGCGCCTGCGGGTTGCGGTATCATTATGTCCCCCCAGTTTGATGTTATATGGCGCGAGGCGTATGATATCTGTGGCGACCCGGCAAAATCGTCATTGACGGCGCCGCTAACTTAGGTCCCGTTACGTGGTCGTAGTCCCTATATGAGACTCGTTTGACCAAAATTACGTCGCATTCATTTGAAAAGTACAAGACTTGCAAAGTTTAGTTTACCAAACGGATTGACTACAAGTTTAAGTTTACAAAAGTAATGTATAAATGAAATAAACTTGTGACATAAAGTAAGTTGAAAATCACGGTTGCTATAAATAGCGTAAGTCTGTAGACAAAAGTTTGAATCCAAAGGTGCTATCACTAGCGTATGTATGTATGTATGCTTGACTCCAAGCACGAAATCAAAGTGTATGCATGTATGCTTGACTCCAAGCAAGTATGAGTGTACGCGGAAGCATGTAACAAATAGCCAAGTATGAACCTGAGAAACATATAGAAAACTGTCAACGAAAAACGTTGGTGAAATCATAGGTGTTTTAGTAAACGTTATATTTGAACCACAAGATTTAATATAAGATGATTATCAAAATCATTTGCATTCCAAAGTTGTTGTTTGTATCCCGGGCACCCAATTATCAAACTTAACTGTTTTGCACCCTTTGCGTAGTGTTAGAACATACACTAGACCCGAAAATATATTTCATCCGCTAACGGTAGCGAACCGTCCGAATGAGGCTCGTCAAGCCCATGTGATCACATAATATAAGTTCACGTTTACACCCTGCAAGTGTAACTAATGATAATTGAATTGAGGCTTTTTGTTCAAACCCGTACGTGGAATGTTCGTTTTCGTACTTGTGTTCAAGTGTAAAAGTATGATACGTATATGTTTCTCATCCCATAGTTTAAAGCATAAAAGTTGTTGAAAGATGGGACTATGATCTCACCTCGAGTGCACGAGTATAAAAGTACTTCACAAAGTAAACGTGTGCATGATAGTTGCTTAGCCTTGACCCAAATGTGAAGAAATTGGTACCAAAATGTAGAGGATGAAGAGAGGATCACGAAAATGTAATTTGTTTTGAAGTTTGCTTCTCGATCCGGATTTAGATGATGATTTTATGAAGATGGGTGTTTGAGTTCATGAAAGGGAAGTAGAGAGAAAAGAGGAAGAAGGTGGGAGGTGAAATGAATGGATGGATAAGGTGGGTTGACTAGTTGACCTAGTCAACTAGTTTGCCCACTTGGCAACCTCGGTCCCTCAAGTTTCAAAGCGGATGCGGGAATTAACCAAACGAACATTTTAAAAATGCTCGAGTAAACGAGTGATGTTATAATTAAATAACGGGAAAATTAAGAACGTTGGTCAACGGAAACTACGAATTTAAATAACGAAAGGTATTATTAAAAAAAAAAGATATTGTTAAAAATAAATTTAATGGAAAAACGCGGGATGTTACATTACCTACACCTTAAAAGAAATTTCGTCCCGAAATTTAGTTGGAAGTAGTAGTCGTTGTTTCTTCCTCGAGATCTTGCGTTGTCGGTTTTACGAATAAGTGAAGGTACTCCCTCGGGTATTTCAACGAACTTCGACAGTCGCGATTTTACGTTGGTTTAAAGTTTGGTTCCACGATTTATAGTTTCAACCGGTCCTCCTTGGAAGTGAGGTTTATCGTTGATAGTAAGTTCATCGAAGAGGATAACAAGTTCTTGTCTCGCAAGACACGCCTTTAAGTTTGATACACAGAATGTAGGATGAACGGAATTTGTTTGAGTCAGAAGTTCGAAGCGGTAAGCAACGGGCACAACACACCCCAAAATTTCAAAAGGACTAAAATATCGCGGATATAGCTTTCTACGTTTCCGAAATGGACTACACCTTTTCAAGGTGCGACTTTTAACGTTACGCGGTTTTCCACGTGGAATTTGAAAAGTTTACGTCTAACAGTGGCATAGCTCCTTTGGCGACTACGGTCGTCTCGAGCCTTTCTGAGGTTAAAGAAGTTTCTTGGTTGTTCCATGAATTAGCTCGGGTTCGGTGGTTTGATTATCATTAACTTGGTTCTACAAAAGGAGAATGACGTTTTCGGTCACATAAGATTTCAAAAGGTCTGACGTTAAGACTTGAATGATAACTATCGGCGTAAGAGAATTTAGTAAAGGCAATGACTTTTCTCAAGAAATTTTGAAGTCGATAACACGAATTCGTTTTATGATTTCCAAGGTTTGAATCGTATGTTTGTTTGGCCCTTCGAGATGCGTTGATGTGTTGTACTCATGTTTAAACGTGGTCCCGAGGCTTTTCGAAAAGCACTCCGAAATCTAGAAGTGAAACAAGAATCTCGATCTGAAATGAGGTACATTTCTGTAAGGTATGTTTGAACGGGTACATCAGGACTCGAAAACGTTAGTTAGAACAAATTTCTCAAGAAATTTGCGTCGCGAAAGATTTATCTGTTTCCAAAAACGTTTGTTGGAGCAAGTTCTCATCGGTTTCTGAAAACGTTCGTCGGGGCTATTCACCCTCGAGGCGAGTACTAGTATAACGTGAAGAGTCTATCTCTCCATTGAAAATTTAGAATCAAAGATTTCCTTATACGGAAGTACGAGTGTAATACGAGAGAAGTTTCCACCTCGGTGTGAGCATAACAGGTATATTGTAGTTCGATGATAAAACTGTGCGAGGACGAGATAGTATTCATGTATAACGTATGTTTGAAGTTGAAAGAATTCGTCATTCATTAGGAAGCATAAATATGGTTCGACAATATTCGAAGGTGTGTCCCCGGTATGGTTGTTGTCAGTACTTTCGGAGTTTTCAGATGTCCAAACATGAATAGATGAAGTCATGTACATGGCACATGGTGGTGATTAGGTTGATCGAGTCTAGCCACCATCACGTGTCATTAGAACTTTGGTATGTCTTACCGTAATATAACCACGTTGATCGAGTGTCGTTATATTACGCTAACTCATACCTCCATTCCCACATCACTCCATAACATCAAGTTCGTGTAACTGTGAAGATCTAAAATGAACAAAATGTAACGACGTCTCAAACGTGACTCGTATTAAATCGAAAGAATTTCTGCAACTCTAAGGAAGCGTTCCCCGAGGGAAGTGTATAAATGATTGTTCACGTCAATGCGGTTCGAGTCAGACAATAATGTATTTAGGTATGAAAAGAGTAACGAGTCATGATAACGAGTAGTACGCAACCGTAGTGATAAATAGTGATGACGATACTCATCTAGAGTGGTGGTGGTAACTTTACAACACTTGTGGATAGTAAGCTGAGACGGGGTGGATAACAACCAAGGAGTCAGAATTCCCGAACTAGAGTAACTAACGAAGTCGTGGTCATCCGTACGCGTATAAACCTTGAATTCACGTGTGTTACCAAAAAGTGGCGGAATACGAGTTCGTATGATGAAGGTTGGGTACCATTAAAAAGTTTGCCTAAGAATGATTCAAGTATAATGCACAAGTAGTCAAGTAAGTGCTATCTATAGCAAATGTATGTCAGAATGCAATGGCTAACTATCCGGTTGTAGTCTAGATTCACTAATGCGTCCCAACGACTCTGTCAGACACACTAATGCACATCCTAGTTCCCTACAACCAACGCTCTGATACCATCTGTGGCGACCCGGCAAAATCGTCATTGACGGCGCCGCTAACTTAGGTCCCGTTACGTGGTCGTAGTCCCTATATGAGACTCGTTTGACCAAAATTACGTCGCATTCATTTGAAAAGTACAAGACTTGCAAAGTTTAGTTTACCAAACGGATTGACTACAAGTTTAAGTTTACAAAAGTAATGTATAAATGAAATAAACTTGTGACATAAAGTAAGTTGAAAATCACGGTTGCTATAAATAGCGTAAGTCTGTAGACAAAAGTTTGAATCCAAAGGTGCTATCACTAGCGTATGTATGTATGTATGCTTGACTCCAAGCACGAAATCAAAGTGTATGCATGTATGCTTGACTCCAAGCAAGTATGAGTGTACGCGGAAGCATGTAACAAATAGCCAAGTATGAACCTGAGAAACATATAGAAAACTGTCAACGAAAAACGTTGGTGAAATCATAGGTGTTTTAGTAAACGTTATATTTGAACCACAAGATTTAATATAAGATGATTATCAAAATCATTTGCATTCCAAAGTTGTTGTTTGTATCCCGGGCACCCAATTATCAAACTTAACTGTTTTGCACCCTTTGTGTAGTGTTAGAACATACACTAGACCCGAAAATATATTTCATCCGCTAACGGTAGCGAACCGTCCGAATGAGGCTCGTCAAGCCCATGTGATCACATAATATAAGTTCACGTTTACACCCTGCAAGTGTAACTAATGATAATTGAATTGAGGCTTTTTGTTCAAACCCGTACGTGGAATGTTCGTTTTCGTACTTGTGTTCAAGTGTAAAAGTATGATACGTATATGTTTCTCATCCCATAGTTTAAAGCATAAAAGTTGTTGAAAGATGGGACTATGATCTCACCTCGAGTGCACGAGTATAAAAGTACTTCACAAAGTAAACGTGTGCATGATAGTTGCTTAGCCTTGACCCAAATGTGAAGAAATTGGTACCAAAATGTAGAGGATGAAGAGAGGATCACGAAAATGTAATTTGTTTTGAAGTTTGCTTCTCGATCCGGATTTAGATGATGATTTTATGAAGATGGGTGTTTGAGTTCATGAAAGGGAAGTAGAGAGAAAAGAGGAAGAAGGTGGGAGGTGAAATGAATGGATGGATAAGGTGGGTTGACTAGTTGACCTAGTCAACTAGTTTGCCCACTTGGCAACCTCGGTCCCTCAAGTTTCAAAGCGGATGCGGGAATTAACCAAACGAACATTTTAAAAACGCTCGAGTAAACGAGTGATGTTATAATTAAATAACGGGAAAATTAAGAACGTTGGTCAATGGAAACTACGAATTTAAATAACGAAAGGTATTATTAAAAAAAAAAAGATAGTGTTAAAAATAAATTTAATGGAAAAACGCGGGATGTTACAATATCAAACTATTAAGCGAAAGAAAAAACAAGAAAACGGCTAGCATTTAATATTCCGCGTGCGCCTAGATGCCATTAAATGCCTGTCACTATCGCAGAAGCCCATTCGGCGGACATGACATAAAGTGGAAGTGTGTCAGGCGCGTGCCAACCACGCGCGTACATGTAATCATACCCAACTGGCATCCACGCGCATAAATAAAGTGCTGGCCGTCGATTGCGTAACACGTGTACAGCCACGATCACACCACTCCATCCAATCTGCCCTATAAATACCCCATTTTTCAGCTCATTTCCACTTTCCTGCTTCAAGCTTCCTCGTTACGCTGCCAATTTGAATTCCGATCAAAAATCGAACATTCCAGCCACCGTTTAAAGGTTAGTATTCATCCGATTACTCCTAGAAAATGACTAAAGCTAACGAGACGTATGTAGATAGCGTAGAGTCTGTTATAGAGCAGAAGCACATAGATTACTTAGTGAAACAGTATCCTCCCTTAGCCAAGTACAATCCGGTGCCACCCCTACCCCATCAGCGTGCTCATGAGCCACCGGAGAAAAAAGTGGCCATCTATGAACATGCGTTCAAGCATGGTAACTTTAGGGTTCCTCCCTCTGACTTCTTCTTAGGCGTATTAGATCACTTCAGAGTGGGATTAGGGCAACTACACCCGTATGCCATAGGCAAAATAGTTCTCTTTGAAATGTGGTGCGCCGCAATCGACAGGGTACCGTTGGTTAAAGTTTTCTGTCATCTATACCGCCTAGCCAATCACCACAAATCTTGGTTCACCTTCTTCGCCCGAAAAAATTTCACCAAAACCCCAAAGTCGAATGCGGGTAACTGGAAAGAATCTTTCTTTTTCATTGACCAAACTGTAGTTGGTACCGCTTTTCCGCAAACGCTTATATGGTGCGAGAAGGTGGAAAAGGATGTGAACAAAACCCCGGTCCTTGATGACGAGGAAACAAAACTGTTAGTGAAGTGCGCTAACGCACAGCTGGTGCACCGGTCATACGGGAACGTGATGTTGCGGCTAGGGAAGATATCCGCACACTGGCCATGGGAGGATCTGCGTCCAGCCATAGTCGGACCGGATGGAAAGGGTAGGAATAGTATGATCACGTACTAACAACAGTTTGCTATATATGTGTTCTAACGCATGCGTGCATTTTTGCAGAGATGAAGATGAAGAGAGTACTGACTGCGGAGGAGATTGCGGGCATCGCCTTCCGCAAACAGAATGTGAACCAGCCGTTAGAGCAGGAGAAGACTGGCGAGAATGCTCCTGCCACCTCCGGCAATAAGCGCAAGGCCGCTGAAGCCTCCCAATCCCAACAGAAGAAGAAGAAACTCACTCCCAAACAGAGGGAGGACAAGCGGAACGATAACTTCGTTCCCATCGAACCCCGTTCTGCGGATCTACCTCCCCCATCTGGTAAGAGTTCAGCTTTCGCGCATACCTCAAATTTAAGTTTGCATTTATATAACCACTTATTAACACGCAGGACATGCGGAAGAAACTCATCACACCCCACCGCGGGTCAATCCGGACCTCGAAGCTACTGCCGAGTCAAAGGATAAGACGATACACCTGGACTCCGAGTCCACACCGACCCCGCCACACGGTAGCTTCCGACTGGCAAACCTGGCGCAGCTCACCCAGATATCGGCGGAAAACGCCGCAGAGCAGTCCGCCTTCCTCCAACAAATCTTCCCGGCTGAGTTCCGCAACCAACTAGCCGCACTGCCTTTTAATCAGGCGCTCAACGCCTTCGTCCAAAACGGCCTTGTCTTTTTTGGCATGGTTGCAGATCAAGCCCGCCGTTCGACTAACTTGTATCAAGTGGCCTTGCGAAAAGAAACAGAGCTAGGGCTGCTGCAAGCGGGGGTTGATCAGGTGAAGAAAGACAGGGACGCCGCAGAAGAAGCGCGCAAGGCGGTGGAGTTAACCGCGGCAGAAACCAAAACTGCGCTGATTGAAGAGAGAAAGAAAAACCGCGAGCTGGTTGGTGCGGTTGACCAGTCCAAGGGGGAGGCGGAGCGTCTGCGGGTGGAGCTGGAAAGGGTGACGAGGGAAAAGGATGACGCAGTTACAGGTCGCGAGCTAGCGGAGGCGGACTTGACAAAACTCCGCACCGCTCTTCCCACCATTGCGCAGAAAGTGATGGATTCCGAGCCTGTGTCCGACAAGTTTAACGCCTATGTTGACGCGGTTAAAGACCATGAAATCAACAAGGCATTGCTAGAGGTGATCCAAGCCTGCGGAATCACACCGCCGTACCCCGACGTCGTGCAGAAAAAATTGAAGGATGGTACGGCTGCGGTGCTCATGGAAGCGGAAGAAGCCATTACTGCCATCCCGATCCCCCTAATTAATGCGTTTTCCACGGACCCTAATATGTCGATTGATGGGTTCCTCAAAGAGGAATTTTAGTTTGTTGTAATGGTTTGCGCCGTAAGTCCTATGCTTAGGCAGGCAATTGTAAATACAATTTTTGAGCCATAGGTCCCGTGTTGGGCAGGCGTTACAAACAATTACCTCTTATGTAAACTTAATTTGATGTATATACATTCCTGATATGCATGCGTAGTGTGTTTATTTGTTTATATATCGCGAATCAAAACAAAAGGTGAACTGCATGCCCATGCGCATAGTTAACCAAAACTCATGCGTATGCGGGTATTACTGCGTAAAATAAACCAATACTTTAACAATTACCCTTTAATAATTTAGACTCGAAAGCTACTGCGTTATCACTTTTTCATGTACTAGAGGTGCACTATAGCTGTATGGTAAGCAACGCAACTAAAAACAAGCCAATGTTTTTATGCTTTGAGTTCCTCAAGCAAACCAATGCGAGAGTAATTACGCACAAGCAAACCAATGCTTGTAATTTTTTAAGTCGACTTTGCAGCCATCTAGTCTGCGTGGCGCTTGGCTAGGGGAAAACCAATTCCCTTTGCCTGCCGTTAACGTCTAGCCTTGTAACCAAACAGGCTTCTGCCGCACGGGGGCTAGAGGACACCCCTTAAGTAGGCAGGAACCACATACAAAAAAAAAAGATTTAAACAACAAAAGTATGCGCGAGTAAATATTTAATTGGCATTAATCACAATTACAACCGCGACACATCCAAACGGACGAAAAATACATAGAAAAATTAATGTGCTACAATAAACTGGAGTGATCAGGTCCACCTAGCTACATATAACATTTTTTCAATAACGTCGCATGCCAAGTGCGTTTCACAGGTTTTCCATCTAGTGTCTCGAGATGGTACGCCCCGGTATTGTTTGCCTTCGCTACCCTGTATGGACCTTCCCAACGGGGGCCCAGTTTCCCAGTATCCTCCGCATGACTTGCGTCGTTTTGACGCCAAACCAAGTCACCGCACTTGTAAGAGCGCGAACGCACACGCTGATTATAGTACTTTGCAATTTTTTGCTTGTTATTTGCTTCGTTGACAGCCGCAGAGAGTCTGCGCTCTTCCAGCAAATTAAGATTTTCCCGCAAAGCTTCAGAGTTATTTTGCTCATCAAAATTTTGTATGCGGAACGTTGGTACCCCAATTTCTGCGGGTACAACAGCTTCTGATCCATAGATCAAACTGAACGGGGTCTCACCAGTGCTTGCTTTGGGTGTTGTTCTATGCGCCCATAAAACCTTCGGTAGTTCATCCACCCAACCAACACGACCATGACCCAACCTAGCTTTGATTCCAGCTACTATATCCCGGTTGGTGACTTCGCACTGGCCATTCGCCTGCGGATGCGCGACAGATGTAAAAGTTTGCTTAATATTAAGCTCCGCGCACCAGCTGCGGAAAGGGTCACCCGCGAACTGCGTACCGTTATCGCTAACAATTTCGTTTGGTATACCAAATCGACAGACGATGTCTTCCCATACAAAATTTCGCACCCTTTTTCCTGAGATTGCTGCCAGCGGTCTCGCTTCGACCCACTTTGTGAAATAGTCGATTGCAACAATCAAGAATTTGATGTTTCCTGCGTGTGCAGAATGTGCGTAAGGTACTGATGTAACATAAGAAAATAAATGATAAAATTACCTCGGCCTTTTGGGAATGGTCCGACTATGTCGATTGCCCATTTGCAGAATGGCCACGGTGAGGAGACTGGTATCATTGGATGCACAGGTGCTCTGCTAATAGGTGCATGTATTTGGCATGATTCACATTGCTTGACTATGCGCGCAGTATCCGCGTACATGGTGGGCCAATAATATCCTAGCCGCATTATTTTTGACACAATGGACCTGTGCCCCGAATGGAGTGCGCATGCACCCTCATGCACCTCGCGTACAACTTCCTCCGCCTCTTTCGGGCCAATGCACCTTAAGTGCGGTCCCAAATAATTCTTTCGATATAGGACGTTACCCTCCAGGGCATACAGCGGTGCCTTAACGCGGACTTTCTTTGCATCAGCGGAATCTGCAGGAGAAGTGCCATCCCGCAGAAAAGCCACGATGGGCGTCATCCATGTTGAGCTTGATTCCTCAACTGGTGCCACTAAAGGCATCATAACAATGGATTTCGCATCGAGTTCTATTAGAACTTTCTTCCCCATATGATCAAAAGCCAAGGCAGCCAGTTTGCTTAGCGCATCCGCTTTCTTATTTTGCCCCCGCATTACGTGGGAGATTTGAAAAGCTTCAAACTGGTCAGCGAGGTTGTGAACAAGCGATAGATATTGCTGCATGGCTATGTCATGCGCCTCGAAATCTCCGCTGACTTGACTGCATACTAGCTTTGAATCCACATAAGCGTGCAAAATTTTAACATTTAACCTATGCGCAATGCGCATACATGCTAACAAAGCCTCATACTCTGCTTCGTTGTTTGTAACAGCAAAATTAAACCGCAGTGCGTATGTATGCTCTTCGCCATCCGGGCCTGTTAAAATTACACCCGCACCTGCACCAGATGCGCTGCATGCACCATCGGTGTACAATTCCCATGGTGACAAAGTTGGTGCAGGTGGATCCTGATGTTCTGCTGATGCCTCGACCTCCGCAGGTAATTCTGCTAGGTAATCAGCAAGTATTTGACCCTTAACCGCACTGCGCGAAGAAAAATTTATTTCATGTTCACCTAATTCAACTGCCCACTTAGCCATTCGGCCAGAAATCTCAGGCTTGTACAACACCTGAAAGAAAAATGATTGCGTTAGTCAATGCGGTAACCCCAGTCATTGCCGCAAAGTAGGCGTTTACCAACCTGTTTGATTGGTTGATCAGTTAGAACCATGATTGGATGTGCTTGAAAATATCGGCGCAAACGCCGCGCCGTATGGACCAGCGCATATACAAGCTTTTCTATTGGTGAGTAGTTTACTTCGCTTGATGTCAGCGTCTTGCTTACGAAGTAGACCGGCATTTGTGTCTGAGAAAAACCTCAGTCGTTAAATTTCTGCGATATAAATAAAGCATGTAAATTAATGGATTACCTTTCCGCGATCCGCGATGAGGACTGAGCTGACAGCTTCCTTCGATGCCGCGAGGTACAGCGTTAGCGTTTCTCCTGATACTGGCGCAGTAAGTGTTGGTAATTCTGCAAGCACCTTTTTCATCTCCTGAAAGGCTGATTCCGCTTCCTGAGTCCATACGAAGTCTTTTTTCTTCAAACAATTTTTCAAAATATTGAAGAATGGCAACTGTCGTTCTGCGGCTTTCGACAGAAACCGTGTGATAGCCGCAAGCTTCCCCGTTAGACTCTGCACATCTTTCTTTGTCTTCGGAGATGGCAAATTATCAATGGCTTCAATCTTTTTGGGATTGGCCTTGATACCCCGCGCTGTCACCACATGACCTAAAAACTTGCCTTCCTCTTCCCCGAAACTACATTTTAGCGGGTTAAGCTTCATGTTGATCCTGCGCAGAGATGCAAACGTTTCCAGGATGTCCGCGAGCATGTCTTCTTCGGTGTTACTTTTAATTACCAAGTCGTCGACGTACGCTTCAAGATTTCTACCGATTTGGTGCTTGAATGCTGCGTCAATTACACGCTGATAGGTGGCGCCAGCATTCTTTAAACCGAAAGGCATCTTCGTGTAACAATAAATACCCTGCGGCGTATGAAAAGCAGTCTTGTCCTCATCTTCCGCAGCCATTAAGATTTGGTGATAACCCTTGTACGCGTCCAGAAAACACTTGTACCTAAATCCCGATAGTGATTCTACCTTCCAGTCTATCTCCGGGAGAGGGTAATTGTCCTTGGGACATGCCTTATTGATATCTTTGAAATCAACGCACATCCTCCAGTTGCCGTCAGCCTTTTTTACCAATACAGGATTTGCAACCCATGTCTGATAACGCACTTCCCGCAGAATGCCTGCTTTGACAAGGTTGTCCACCTCTGCGCACAACCAATCACTGCGGTCTAGGGCCATATGCCGCTTCTTTTGCCTAACGGGTGTCAATGATGGATTAACGTTTAACTTATGTTCCGCAATATCCCACGGAACCCCTGTCATGTCTGACTCGCGCCATGCGAAAATGTCTGCGTTAGCTGACAGTATTCCATGCAACTTGCCCTTCGTTTCGGCTGACAAGCTTGCGCCGATTTTAATTCGCTTATCCGGATGCAAGCGATTTGCTATTACTGCACAGTTTGCAAGTTGCTCTCCTACGCTCGGAGCGCTTACAGACGCGACAGAGCCACACAGCTCGGTTGCTTGATGTGACGCAACTGTGGCAATGCCTCCTACTGTGGGAAACTTAATCAAACCATGCACTACCGATGGGATAATGTTAAAACGCCGTATGAAGTTTCTCCCTAGCAGTGCGTTATATCGTGAAGTTGAACGAACCACATAAAAATCGACCAATTCACGCCTGATCATCTGCGGGTTCCTGTCATCCGCAAGCTCTATCATTAATTCTATTCGGCCTAGCGGCCATGAGTTTTCTCCAGAAAACCCTGATAGCGTAATATCAGGCTGACGTAGCTGCGCTTTGACTTCTGCCGGAAGGAAACGATAACAATGCTCATACATAATATCGACACCGCTGCCAGTGTCAACATGCATGCGCTTAACCTGGATTCCGCAATCGGGGATGCGACACTTGATGATAATGGGCTCATTAATAGAATCAATTGACATTACAGGAGGGAAAGTGATCGGGAGAAGCTCCCAATCCTGGTGATCGTTGTACTTTCTCCGCTGGCTGATTTTCTCTGCGTCAACCATGTTAATGGTTAAGTCGGCATTTTTCGCTTTGTCAACTTTCTGCCACGCGAAAGTCTTAGACTTCGGAGCCTCTTCTGCGGCCTTTCCCTTGTCCTTCTTAGGTGGTTTTAGATAATCCAATTTGCCTGCGCGAAGCGCTTCCAGAACCCGTTCCATCAAATTTTTACACCGATTGGTGTCGTGACCATAATCGTCATGAAATTCACAATACTTTGTTTTGTCCCGCTTGCCAAATTCTGTAAGCGGAGTTGGAACCGCGAAGGTCGCGCATACTGGCTCCGTTGCCAAAATTTCCTTGGGCGTTTTGGACAGACTTTTGAGTAGCGCATAGTTCTGATTATTGATGCCGCGCTGATTATTGTTTCGATAATTGCCAGTTGATTTCCCTTTATCATTCCTGATGGGACCACCGCTAGGATACCTTCCACGAGAGTTGTTACCGCGACTTTGATCGCGCGAACGATCATCATCGTCCTTTCTCTCATTGCGTGAGCTAGCTGTTGGAATGTCATTATCTTCGCCACTCCGCATATAGTCGTGGCATTCATTAAGCGCCTCAGCATAAGTTGTTGGGACTGTATGGCGCAGACGCCTTACCAGTGTTGGATGGCGTTCTGAGTTTATACCATGTATGAGTCCGGAAATCTGTTGCTCTGGTTTGAGATCTGGTATACGCAGGCACTCATTAGTGTACCTTGTGAGAAATTCGCCCAAAGATTCCTTGGGCTTCTACACGATGTCATGGCATTCAATGTGAGTGCGCTTGCGTGGTCTCTGATTCTGATATTGCAGTAAAAACTTCGTCCGGAGATCCATAAACCCAGCAATACTACCCACCGGCAACTTATTAAACCACTCACGAGCAATACCCTGTAGTGTCATAGGAAATATCTGACACGCAACCGGATCCACCCAGCCTTGAGTGCGCATTGTGCCTTCGAAGCGCTGTAAAAAATCATCTGGATCGGTCAGGCCATTGTAAGTACCCAACGTGCTAGGTATCTTTGGTGTTGATGGAAACGGGTATGCGGATATATGCGGAGGAAACTTGTCAAAGGTAGTCGGTAGCTCGAAGGGTGGTTTAACAGGATCCCCTTTCAAATTTGCAAAGAAACGCTTCATCATGTCCTGAACAAAGTCAGGTTGTGAAAATAAGTGAACCATATCGGGAGGTGCGGCCTGCATGAATTGACTTGCAAGATTTGCCTGCCCTTGAACATTTTGCCAAGGTTGACCCTGCGTCTGCGGATATAACCAAGGCTGCTGCGTTGGAAAAGAGGGATAACTTGAAGACGCAGAGTACACAGGTGGCTGTAAAGGAAGCGAAACCTGTGGCGCAGATATCTGCGAAACTTGAGGATACACACTTAAAAGCCCAACTGTATGCGCTGTGCTTTGCTGCTGCGCTGTTATCGGCGCCCAATGAGAGTTCGCATCTGGGATCACCCCAAATCCCCAACTATTAAGTAACGCCTGCGCATCCGCAGGAGTTAAAAATTGTGAAACTGGGCGCGGTGGTTGCCAAGGTTGCAACGGTGTAAATGAGGAATTCTGCTGAATGCTCTGCGTATGCAGAGGTATTGAAACAGTGGTACTGTAAATAGGTACCTGGCCGCATCAAACCACATGCGGCCCCGTTGTTCCACCGCCAGTGCCTGCAAAGATGACCCTTGGATCCACTGACGAAAAGTCCAGCCGCGTGGTTGTGACTGGTGAGTTTGCTCTTGGCGGTGTGACCCCGTCTGAATATATCGGCTTGTACCTCTGAAAGGGTTCGCCGGATATAGGTGGAGGGTATATCGTGTATCCCGCCTGAGTAGCGGCCCCCGTAGTCATAACCGGTGTATGTTGACTACCAGACGGTGCGTTCTGAACATCTGTTTGGGTATGTTCCGATGATTCCTCGGAAGTCATGATACTGTTAAAGAAAAAATTCAAAAATTTTGTAAATAACGAGTCATACAATTCAAAACCTTAAAAGAAAAAGCAATTAAACAGTCTTGAATTAATTCGACTCTCAATGAAAGCACCACTTGATCATGCATATTTTAACCGAGGGGTTTAAGGATCTTAGAACGTGGCTCTCCGGTCCGGCTACCGTGAATAACCCTGGCCGACATGATGATGTCGGCGGGGTGGCCAAGTGATTAAGTCCACCTTCGATAGCGGTCGCTGATCGGAAGGCCCCAAATAAGGTCGTAGGTGCTAGCTTACAAAAGACTAACCTGTTAACCTTGAAAAGATGCTGAATGATGCTGCTTTACGTAATGTGTATCGTATGCGATGGTTACGTAATGTGCTGTGTCTGGTAAACGATGATTAGGGTTTGTATTTATAGGCAAACCCTAATTCTAGAACCGTCCCAGATCATGATAATCTCATCCATAACTGACTCCCCCGAATCACGGATATAATTATGGAAAAGATATTTACTTGACAGCTAAGCAACCGCCGTACCGGGAACAAAGGCATTCGCACGCCGCATACCGCACACAAGAACACGCATACGCACAATAGTGATTGTCCGCATACATTTGCGGTGCGCCTGCGGGTTGCGGTATCATTAGTGTCAAAAGTACAGGGATGTTAAGTGTAAATTGTATGTTTACACATTTGAATTAGTGTTAACTGTGTTACACGCTCCGATTAGGGTTTAGTATATAATTGAGGTTTTCTAATTGATATAATAAGTTTTCGATTTCATTTTGTCATCGTTTCTATATAATAAAAGAGTATGATTCAAATTTAAATATTCGGTTTCTTTTCGTGTTATTATAACAAGTATATATATATATATATATATATATATATATATATATATATATATATATATATATATATATATATATATATATATATATATATATATATATATATTTGTCATTATCAAATCAGAGTTTAACTTGTGAAAATGAACTTAGTAAATTAAAGTATTTAAGTCGAGCATTCTTACTACACTGATAATATTTTGTTATGTTATTCCCAATATATAGAATGATAATTGTAACTTATAAGATCGGATTCATTCTAACTTTGAGAACGATAATTGTAAGTGATAATTGTAACTTATAGCTCTGTTTTTATAAAGTAGAGGGGAAGTATATCATCTCCAACTTCAAAGGAAGTGTCCAAAATCAATTTCGAGTGCATAATTTTATTTTATTTTTAATGAATTAGCAACTTAGAAAGATACGTTATTATGTACTCCGTAATTTCCTTGTATAGTTTGGGCTTAACTTGAAACCATAACAATCATATTTATTCATGTTTCTATTTTGGTCACACTACCAATTCATTTAGGGTAATTTGGTCCAAGGAGATTTTTAATTATTTAATCAGAAATAATTATTTTTATTTTTACCCTTTTTAGATCTAACTCTCTTTTAATGTTTTTTAAACATATGTTACTGTATTGTAAAATAAATACTAGTAAAACTTAATTGGTATCATCTGCATTTAAGTTGTAAGAATAGTCAGTTTAAAACAGTTAGACTTTGTTCGGTAAGTTGCAGGTCGTGTTGGTAGTCGGCTTTTGATGGGGCTCAGGTTTTGTCAGCTTTTGTTCAATTAAGTTGTTAGGTTTAGTTTATTGCTTTCGAACTCTGTCCGCATTTGCGTCTTGTATCTTGTTCTTTTTTCTTTTAAAAAAAAAGGTTTTGTTTTAAAATTTTCGTTTTTAACCGAGAAAAAAAAAACAAAAAAAAAACAAAAACTGTTAGTTAGTGTTAATTTATTTACTTTTTTCAGTTTATGAAATAATTACAAAATACAATATACACCATATCTAAACACTTTTTATATACGTATATAGGACTTGATTTATATTGTGAGAAAATATGAAATAACTCTTTGCCTTTTACAATCTTCACACGACTTTAAATACTTTCATGTTATAATTCAGTAGGCTTATAACTACCTTTAGTGGTTTGATTCTTGATGTTATAATTCAGTAGGCTTATAACTACCTTTAGTGGTTTGATTCTTGATTAAGAATGCTAATAATGAAGTATAAGAACAAAGATGATAATGGAGAGAAAGAAATAAACACTTTGTAAGTGTGAGAAAATGGTGCAAGTTTAATGCTTGCATTCATGGCTATTTATAGCAAAAATATCACAAGTTTAGGTAATACAATAATATTACTTTTGTGTATTAATAATTGACTATCCATTTATATATATATTTATATATTATAACACTCCCCCTTAGATAGCAATTTTGTTTGTTGAAGATCAACTGCAAGTTACTGCCTCGTTAAAAACCTTGCTAAAGAAAACTCAGTGGGAAAAAAAACTTTAGCTAAGGGAAAAAGGGTGCAGCATGGAGTTGACTCCCCCTCAAGTAGACATCGCTTCAGTTGTTACATCTTTTGAACATGTCTCATACCAATGTTATGAACGTGCGTTCTGAAAATAGCAGTTGGAAGTGCTTTCGTGAAAAGATCAGCAGAGTTTTTGCTGGATTGAACATATCTCATTTCAATCTCGTTGTCCTTAATGAGATTTTGAGTGTATGAGAAGAATCTATGAGGTATGTGTTTGGTTCGGTCACTTTTGATATACCCTTCTTTCATCTGTGCTATGCAAGCTGCATTATCTTCATAGATAATTGTTGGACTTTTATCGCGTTCTAGTCCACAAGAATCAGTAATGATTTGTGTCATTGATCTCAACCAAAAATATTTCCGGGTAGCTTCATGTAATGCAATCACTTCGGCATGATTTGATGATGTAGCAACATGTGTTTGTTTTTTAGAACGCCATGATATTGCAGTACCTCCATTTAGGAATACATATCCAGTTTGAGATTTAGCTTTATGTGGATCAGATAAATAACCTGCATCAGCATAACCAACCAAATCTTGTTTTGATTCGTTAGAATAAAATTATCCTAAATCAGTAGTTCCTCGAAGGTATCGAAATATGTGTTTGATCCCATTCCAGTGTCTTTTGGTAGGAGCAGAGCTGAACCTTGCCAACAAATTAACTGCAAAAAAAATGTCAGGTCTTGTACAATTTGTAAAATACATAAGAGCTCCAATTGCACTAAGATATGGTACTTCTGGTCCAAGAATATCTTCATGATCTTCACATGGACGAAATGGATCAATTTCAACATTGAGTGATCTAACAAACATAGGAGTACTTAATGGTTTTGCCTTGTCCATATTGAAACGTTTCAGAATCTTTTCAGTATATGTTGTTTGATGTACAAGTAAACCATTAGGCATATGCTCAATTTGTAAACCAAGGCAATACTTGGTTTTTTCGAGACCTTTCATTTCAAATTCTTTCTTTAGAAGTTGAATGGCTTCATGGATCTCTTTATTTGTACCTATGATGTTAAGATCATCAACATAAACAGCTATGATCACATATCCGGATGTGGTTTTCTTAATGAAAACACAAGGACAAGTAAGGTTATTTGTATACCCTTTGCTTATCAAGTAATCACTTAATCGGTTATACCACATACGTCTCGATTGTTTTAACCTATATAAAGATCTTTGTAATTTAATCGAATACATTTCTTTGGATTTTGCATTTGATGCTTCTGGTACCTTAAATCCTTCAGGTATCTTCATATATATATCACTATCAAGTGATCCATATAGATAAGCAGTCACAACATCCATGAGATGCATTTCTAAATTTTTAGAAACTGCCAGGCTGATTAAGTATCTAAAAGTAATTGCATCCATAACAGGGGAATAAGTTTCTTCATAATCAATTCCCGGTCTTTGAGAAAAACCTTGAGCTACAAGTCTATCTTTATACCTTGTAACTTCATTTTTCTCATTTCTTTTTCGGACAAAAATCCATCTGTATCCTACAGGTTTCACATCTTTAGGAGTGAGAATGATGGATCCGAAAACTTTTCTTTTATTGAGTGATTCTAATTCAGCTCGTATTGCTTCTTTCCATTGAGCCCAATCATGTCTATTTTGACATTTAACCATAGATGTTGGTTCTGGATCATCATCATTATTCATGATGTCATATGCAACATTAAATGAAAATTTCTCATCAAGATTTTTCATTTCATTTCGGTTCCATAATATTTTTGAATGTGCATAATTGATTGCAATTTATGTATTGACATCATCAATCTCCTCTGCAGTAGGAGTACTGATTTGTGGTTCTTCTTGAACACTTTCTTTTACCTTATTATCAGCTGATTTTCTTTTTCGAGGATTTTTATCTTTGGAACCAACTGGTCTCCCACGTTTCAGACGTGGCATAGATTCTTGAGTGACTACATTATCAGTTTTCCGATTTGGAATCTCAACTCGAGCTGGAGTATTAACTGCTGGTATATATGATTTAGTCACCCTTTTTGTATCTATGAATGCATCAGGCAATTGATTTGCAAGTTCTTGTATATGCATTATCTTTTGAACTTCTATCTCGCATTCTTTTGTGCGAGGATCAAGATACTTTAATTGAGGTTCACACCATGAAACATCATTTTCTTTATTTTTTATTTCTCCCCCTAATCTAGGAAACAATGTTTCATTAAAATGACAATCAGCAAAACGTGCTGTAAAAACATCACCTGTCATAGGTTCAATATACCTTATGATTGAAGATGTTTCATATCCAACATATATTCCCAACCTCCTTTGAGGACCCATTTTTGTACGTTGTGGTGGCGCAATTGGAACATATACTGCACAATCAAATGTTCTAGGGTGGGAAATATTTGGCTCTTGACCAAAAGCAAGTTGTAGGGGGGAATATTTATGACTTGCACTTGGTCTGATGCGAATCAATGCAGCAGCATGTAAAATTGCATGACCCCATATAGATACAGGGAGTTTTGTTCTCATTATCAATGGTCTAGCGATTAACTGTAAACGTTTAATCAGTGACTCGGCTAAACCATTTTGTGTATGCACATGAGCAACAGAATGTTCAACAACAATTCCTATAGACATGCAATAGTCATTAAATGCCTGAGATGTAAACTCACCAGCATTATCAAGTCTCACCTTTTTAATGATGTAATCAGAAAAATGTGCTCTCAATTTAATAATTTTGGCAAGAAATTTTGCAAATGCCACATTACGGCTTGATAACAGACAAACATGAGACCATCTACTAGATGCGTCTATTAGGACCATGAAATATCTAAATGGTCCACATGGTGGATGAATTGGTCCACAAATATCACCTTGAATTCTTTCAAGAAACATTGGTGATTCTTTCTCAACCTTAAGTTGTGAGGGTCTAGTTATCAATTTTCCAAGAGAGCAAGATATACATGGAACCATTGTATCATGAAGGATTTTTCTATCCTTCAGTGGATGTCCATGTGTACATTCAATAATTCTTTTCATCATTGTTGATCCTGGATGGCCCAATCTGTTATGCCATAAATTAAATACACCAGGATCAATATACTTTTCTTTAATCACCATATGTGCTTCTGGTACATTTATATGTGTATAATGTAATCCAGAATTAAGTCTTGGCAGTTTTTCAATCACGTGATTCTTGTTAGTGATACTTAAATATTTCTCATTTTCTGCCGTTACTGACTGATAATCATATCCATTAAGGTATATGTCAGAAAAACTCAATAAATTTCTGCTTGACTTAGGAGAAAATAAGGCATTATTAATTAAAAATGTTGTACCATTTGGTAATATGAATTTTGCCTTTCCTATCCCTTCTATCAAGTTAGCAGCACCTGATATTGTATGTATAGTTCCTTCCGTTGGTTTCAAATCAATGAAATATTTTTCAGATTTAAGTATAGTGTGTGTAGTACCACTATCTGCTATACAGAGATCTCCACTACTTGATTGATGTTGTGTTCCAGCAGAATTCATATTAAACTTCATATATAAGAAACAAACAGTAAGTATATAAATTTTACACAAAATGTTTATTACACACAAATAGATAAAACTGAAACATTTGACATACATAGAATTGAAACATCAAACATAGAACTGGAACATTTGAGAAAACATGATGACTGTAACGACCCGACCAAAACCGTTATTGACGGCGCCGTTAACTTAGGTCCCGTTGCGTGGTCGTAGTCCCTATATGAGACTCGTTTGACCAAAATTATGTCGCATTCATTTGAAAGGTACAAGACTTGCAAGTTTAGTTTACAAAACCGTTCGACAACAAGTCTAAGTTTACAAAAGTCATAAAGTATAAATGAAATAACTTGCGACATAATATAAGTTGAAAAACACAGTTGCTATAAATAGCGTAAGTATGTAAACAAAAGTTTGAATCCAAAAGTGCTATCACTAGCGTATGTATGTGTGTATCTTGACTCCAAGCAAATAATCAGAGTGTATGCATGTATGCTTGACCCCAAGCAAGTATGAGTGTACGCGGAAGCATGTATCAAATAGCCAAGTATGAACCTGAGAAACATATAGAAAACTGTCAACGAAAAACGTTGGTGAAATCATAGATGTATTTGTAAACGTTGTTTTTGAACCACAAGATTTAGTATTCCCATAGTTGATTATCAAAATCGTTTGCATTCCAAAAGTATTGTTCGCGAGCACCCAATTATCAAGACTTAACGTTTCCTTCCATAGAACCCCATCACAATAGTGTTAGAACATACACTGTTTCTCGAAAATATATTTCATCCGTAGACGGTAGCGAACCGTCCGAAATGAGGGTTTGTCAAACCCGTATGGCCACACAATATAAGTTCTCGCTTACACCCTGCAAGTGTAACTAATGATAATCGAATTGAGGATTTTTGTTCTAACTCGCTGTGGAATGTTTGTTTTCCTTGTACTTGTGTTCAAAGTATAAAAGCAAGTAGTACAAAATGTAACAAAGTATATGTTTCTCAGCCCACAATTTAAAAGTATAAAAAGTTGTTGAAAAAGTGGGACTATGATCTCACCTCGAGTGCACGAGTATAAAAGTACTTCACAAAGTAACGTATGCATGAAAGTTGCTTAGCCTTGACCTAAACAAGTAAGTTGTATCAATTAACCGGTTACGACACAAGGTCGGGTGAAATGTGTTCAATTAGTCCTATGGCTCGTTACGACTCGATTAAATATAGCATGTGAATCACGTTGTCAAGTTTCATACAAGAAACAAGTATAAAAGCATGTTAGAATGATTGTATAAAAGTTTGGTTAAGTTTGACTAAAAGTCAAACTTGGTCAAAGTCAACGAAAAAGTCAACATGTTCGGGTCGGGCCCCGGACTATTTTTCTATGCTAGTTATTCATATACAAGTATATTAAAACAAGTTTCATGTGAATCGGAGGTCGGTAGCTAGTCAAACATTTCGCGTGAAATGCGCCAAACAAGGCAGAATCTGGCCAGGCCAATCCGCGCGCCGCGCGGGAAAGGGGCGCGCCGCGCCACTACCTGGGCAGAGAATTCTGGTCAGTTTTTCCAAGTGTGCACGAACCAAAACCTTTTCTAACACAACACTTGACCCGCAAACACTTATAATGCCTATCATATATCGTCGAAAAGGTATTTTGACGAGGAATACAACTAACCACATATCATCAATCAAAAACATCATTTACAATAACCGAAAACTCGTCAATTGATCAAGAAAGGTTTATTTTCAAAGTTTCAAGTTCGTAAAACGTATTTTATGATTCGGGAATCCAATTTACACATACGATATGCCGTTTCGAAGGTAATTAAGCATACATTACAACTAATCACTAACAATTAACATTCCATGGCATCCAAGCATCAAAAGTTCATGTCAAGCACTATCAAACCCTAGTCAAACATCACAAAATCATTAATCGGGTTTTTGAAGTTTTCTTAATCAACCTACACATCAAAATGTGGCTAATGATACTAGTAACACAATTAAAACATGTACTTTAACAATCTAACAACATTAACTCATCCAAAATCAAGGATTAAGCAAACCCATTTCAAATGTTCAAACTAGTTACTCAAAACAACAAATCGAGCAAGTAAATCATACATTCATGCTAGACACGAGCCATAGACACTAACTAACACCATTTCAAAACAAAAACACGAATTTAGAGAAATCTAGAGTTTTAGAAATGTTACCCAAACGAGATGAAGTTGGTATCAAATTGTAGAGGATGAAGAGAGGATTCCAAATATGTAATTTGTTTTGAAGTTTGCTTCCAATCCCGAATTTAGATGATGATTCTATGAAGTTGGGGTTTGTGTGTGTGTTCTTGCTAGAGAGAAAGAGAGAGAGAGGGAGATAGTTGAATGGTGGTGATTGGGGTGGACTAGTTGACCTAGTCAACTAGTTTGCCCCGTGTCAATTTTAGTCCCTCGAGTTTAGAAGCGGGTGCGGGATTTAACCGATCGAATATTTTTAAAAACGCTCGAGTAGGCGAGTGATGTTATAATTAAATAACGAGAATATTATAAACGTTAGTCAACGGAAATTGGGAATTTAAATAGCGAAAGATATTATTAAAAAAAAAGACGGTGTTAAAAATAAATTTAACGGAAAAACGCGGGATGTTACATTATCCACGCCTCAAAAGAAATTTCGTCCCGAAATTTAGTTGGAAGTAGTAGTTGTTCAATCTTCCTCGAGATCTTGCGTTGCCAATTCTACGAGTGAGGGAGAAGTACGTCCTAGGGTATTTCAACGAATTTTGACGGTCGGGATCATATGTTGTTTTAAGGTTTGGCTTCACGATTTATGGTTTCAACCGGTCCTCCTAGGAAGTGAGGGTTATCGTCGATAGTGAGTTCATCAAAGGAGATAACAAGTTCTCGTTTCGCAAAACACGTCTTTAAGTTGATACATCGAATGTAGGATAAACGGAGACTCAAAATGAGTCGGAAAAGTCTAAACAGCTAGCGACGGGTCCAAAACACCCCAAGAATTTAAAGGATCAAAATATCGCGGATTTAGCTTCCTACGTTTTCCCGAAACGGATTGCACCTTTCCAAGGTGCGACTCTTAACGTGACGCGGTTTCCCACGTGGAATTTGAAATGTTTACGTCTAACATCGGCGTAGCTCTTGGTGATTACGAGTCGCGTAGGGTTTTACCTGAATATGAATAAATTTTCTTGGTTGATCATGAATAACCTCGGCCCCGGTGAATTGATCATCGTTTACTTGGTTCGACAAAGGAGAATGACGTTTCCGGTCACATGTGGTTTCAAAAGGAGTGACGTTAAAACTCGAATGAAAATCATTGTAGTACGAGGATTCGGTTAAAGGAAAATACTTTTCTCAAGTAAATTTGAAGTTGGTAATACAAACTTGTATTATGGTTTCCAAGGTTTAAATCGCATGTTTGTTCGGTCCGTCGGGTTGTGGATGGTACGCGGTACTCATGTCTAAACGCGGTCCCGAGGCTTTTTGTAAGGTACTCCAAAATCTAGAAATGAAACGAGGATCTCGATCCGAAACGGGGTATATTTCCCTAAGGCATATTGAACAAGTTTGCTAGGAATTGAAAACGTTAGCTAGGACAAGTTTCTCAAGAAAATTCGCGTCGCGGAAGATTTATCGGTTTCCAAAAACGTTCGTCGGGGCAAGTTCTTATCGGGTTTTGAAAACGATTGTTAGGACTATCCACCCTCGCGGCGAATACTTGTATGACGTGAAGAGTCGCTCTCCATTGAGAATTTAGAATAAGGACCTCCTGAACCGGAAGTACGAGGGTGATGCAAAAGAAGTTCCCGCCCCGATGTGAGCATAACGAGTAAATTTGTAGTTAGTCAATAAGACTGCGCGAGGACGAGCTAGTATACCCGTGTGACATACGGTTGAAGTCGAATGGAATCGGTAATTCATTCGGAAGCATAAATATAATTTGACAATAATTGAAGGTGTGTCCCCGGTATGGTTGTTATAAATATTCTCGGAGTTTTCGGATGTCCAAACCTGAAAAGATGAAGTCATGTACATGGCACATGGTGGTGTTTAGGTTGATCGAGTCTAACCACCATCACGCGTCACTAGAACTTTGGTATGTCTTACCGTAATATAACCACGTTGATCGAGTGTCGTTATATTACGCTAACTCATACCTCCATTCCCACATCACTCCATAGATTCAAGTTCGTGTCATCGTGAAGACCTAAAATGAACAAAATGTAACGACGTCTCAAACGTGACTCATATTATATCGAAAGAATTTCTACAACTCTAAAGAAGCGTTTCCCCGTGGGAAGGGTATAAATGATTGTTCACGTCAAATCGGTTCGAGTCAGACAAAAATGTATTTAGGTATGAAAAGAGTAACGAGTCATGATAACGAGTAGTACGCAACCGTAGTGATAAATAGTGATGACGATACTCATCTAGAGTAGTGATGGTAGTAACACCAAAAAGTAGATAGTAAGAAACACCAGTGGGAACCCGATAGTAAGTTGAAACGGTGGCAAATAACAATCCGGGAGACAGAGTTCTCGAACAAGTGTGACTAATGAAGTCGTCGTCATCCATACGTGTATGAATCACGAATTTACGTGTGTTACCAAAAAGTGACGGAATACGAGTTCGTATGATGAAGGTTGGGTAACATTAAAAAGTTTGCCTAAGAATGATTCAAGTATGATGCACAAGTAGTCAAGGAAGTGCTATCTATAGCAAATGTATGCCAGAATGCAAATGCTAACTATCCGATTGTAGTCTAGACTCACTAATGCGTCCTAACGACTCTGTTAGACACACTAATGCACGTCCTAGTTCCCTACAACCAACGCTCTGATACCACTTGTAACAACCCGACCAAAACCGTTATTGACGGCGCCGTTAACTTAGGTCCCGTTGCGTGGTCGTAGTCCCTATATGAGACTCGTTTGACCAAAATTATGTCGCATTCATTTGAAAGGTACAAGACTTGCAAGTTTAGTTTACAAAACCGTTAGACAACAAGTCTAAGTTTACAAAAGTCATAAAGTATAAATGAAATAACTTGCGACATAATATAAGTTGAAAAACACAGTTGCTATAAATAGCGTAAGTATGTAAACAAAAGTTTGAATCCAAAAGTGCTATCACTAGCGTATGTATGTGTGTATCTTGACTCCAAGCAAATAATCAGAGTGTATGCATGTATGCTTGACCCCAAGCAAGTATGAGTGTACGCGGAAGCATGTATCAAATAGCCAAGTATGAACCTGAGAAACATATAGAAAACTGTCAACGAAAAACGTTGGTGAAATCATAGATGTATTTGTAAACGTTGTTTTTGAACCACAAGATTTAGTATTCCCATAGTTGATTATCAAAATCGTTTGCATTCCAAAAGTATTGTTCGCGAGCACCCAATTATCAAGACTTAACGTTTCCTTCCATAGAACCCCATCACAATAGTGTTAGAACATACACTGTTTCTCGAAAATATATTTCATCCGTAGACGGTAGCGAACCGTCCGAAATGAGGGTTTGTCAAACCCGTATGGCCACACAATATAAGTTCTCGCTTACACCCTGCAAGTGTAACTAATGATAATCGAATTGAGGATTTTTGTTCTAACTCGCTGTGGAATGTTTGTTTTCCTTGTACTTGTGTTCAAAGTATAAAAGCAAGTAGTACAAAATGTAACAAAGTATATGTTTCTCAGCCCACAATTTAAAAGTATAAAAAGTTGTTGAAAAAGTGGGACTATGATCTCACCTCGAGTGCACGAGTATAAAAGTACTTCACAAAGTAACGTATGCATGAAAGTTGCTTAGCCTTGACCTAAACAAGTAAGTTGTATCAATTAACCGGTTACGACACAAGGTCGGGTGAAATGTGTTCAATTAGTCCTATGGCTCGTTACGACTCGATTAAATATAGCATGTGAATCACGTTGTCAAGTTTCATACAAGAAACAAGTATAAAAGCATGTTAGAATGATTGTATAAAAGTTTGGTTAAGTTTGACTAAAAGTCAAACTTGGTCAAAGTCAACGAAAAAGTCAACATGTTCGGGTCGGGCCCCGGACTATTTTTCTATGCTAGTTATTCATATACAAGTATATTAAAACAAGTTTCATGTGAATCGGAGGTCGGTAGCTAGTCAAACATTTCGCGTGAAATGCGCCAAACAAGGCAGAATCTGGCCAGGCCAATCCGCGCGCCGCGCGGGAAAGGGGCGCGCCGCGCCACTACCTGGGCAGAGAATTCTGGTCAGTTTTTCCAAGTGTGCACGAACCAAAACCTTTTCTAACACAACACTTGACCCGCAAACACTTATAATGCCTATCATATATCGTCGAAAAGGTATTTTGACGAGGAATACAACTAACCACATATCATCAATCAAAAACATCATTTACAATAACCGAAAACTCGTCAATTGATCAAGAAAGGTTTATTTTCAAAGTTTCAAGTTCGTAAAACGTATTTTATGATTCGGGAATCCAATTTACACATACGATATGCCGTTTCGAAGGTAATTAAGCATACATTACAACTAATCACTAACAATTAACATTCCATGGCATCCAAGCATCAAAAGTTCATGTCAAGCACTATCAAACCCTAGTCAAACATCACAAAATCATTAATCGGGTTTTTGAAGTTTTCTTAATCAACCTACACATCAAAATGTGGCTAATGATACTAGTAACACAATTAAAACATGTACTTTAACAATCTAACAACATTAACTCATCCAAAATCAAGGATTAAGCAAACCCATTTCAAATGTTCAAACTAGTTACTCAAAACAACAAATCGAGCAAGTAAATCATACATTCATGCTAGACACGAGCCATAGACACTAACTAACACCATTTCAAAACAAAAACACGAATTTAGAGAAATCTAGAGTTTTAGAAATGTTACCCAAACGAGATGAAGTTGGTATCAAATTGTAGAGGATGAAGAGAGGATTCCAAATATGTAATTTGTTTTGAAGTTTGCTTCCAATCCCGAATTTAGATGATGATTCTATGAAGTTGGGGTTTGTGTGTGTGTTCTTGCTAGAGAGAAAGAGAGAGAGAGGGAGATAGTTGAATGGTGGTGATTGGGGTGGACTAGTTGACCTAGTCAACTAGTTTGCCCCGTGTCAATTTTAGTCCCTCGAGTTTAGAAGCGGGTGCGGGATTTAACCGATCGAATATTTTTAAAAACGCTCGAGTAGGCGAGTGATGTTATAATTAAATAACGAGAATATTATAAACGTTAGTCAACGGAAATTGGGAATTTAAATAGCGAAAGATATTATTAAAAAAAAAGACGGTGTTAAAAATAAATTTAACGGAAAAACGCGGGATGTTACAATGACAAAGGTTAAATCGTTTTATTTATAAAAGAAACATATTAATTTAATTCAAGAAATCTTCATATAAATCAGATGGTTGCTCAGTGACTGTTGGATCAATATTATCCACAAAATTTACTTCCTTTTCTTTACCTTTCAGCGAATCCTGATACATCTTAACAAGATGTTTAGATGTTCGGCAAGTATTAGCCCAGTGGCCCATTCTACCACATCTGTAACAAGATTCTTCAGAATTTTTAGAAGAATTTTCTTCAACATCTTGTTTAGTGGGCTTGTTTTGTGGTTGATATTTATATTTTCGTGGATTATTATTTCTTTGACCACCACTGCCACGACCACGGCTACGTCCACGCCCATTCCCATTACCATAAGGATGGTTTCTACCATAGTTATGGCTTTTGGCATGATGATGGCGATGGTTATTATAACCACGACCTTGCCCGCGTCCTTGTCCCTGTTTATAATTATTTGCAGTATTTGCTTCAGGGATTGCAAGTGTACCAGTAGGACGGGATTGCTGATTTTTCATTAATAGCTCATCATTTTGCTCTACAACCAAGAGATATGAATTAAGTTCAGGATATGTGTTGAACTTTAGCATTCTCAAATTTCTTTGCACTGTGATGTTGGCAGCATTCATTGTGGAGAAAGTTTTCTCCAACATGTCTGCATCACTTATTTCATGTCCACAGAATTTAAGTTGTGAGACTGTATTATACAGAGCTGAGCTGTATTCATTTACTTTCTTAAAGTCTTGGAACCTTAATGTTCTCCATTGATCCATAGCAGCTGGAAGTAAAATTTCTCTTTGATTATTGAATCTGCTTTTGAGACCTTCCCATAAAACATGAGGATCTTCTACAGTCACATAATTATTTTGTAAGCATTCATCAATATGTTGATGAATAAAGCAACGTGCCGTTGCTTGTTCTTTTTCAGAACAAGTGTTGCTTTCATTTATGGTTTCAAGAATGCCCATTGATTTAAGATGCATTTTTACTTTTATAACCCATGGCATGTAGTTGTTTCTCGTTGATTCTAAAAGAGTAAATTTAAGCTTTTTCAAATTCGACATTTTCTATTATCAAAAATTAAAAACAAACAACATGATAAATTAGAGTAAATTTATATTCATAAGTATATAAACATTAAACATAAATTTAATATAACATAAATGATAAGTAGGCGACAGTGTCGACCATATGTAAGCAATCATAAATAAATGTTATATAACATAAATGATAATTAGGTGACAGTGTCGACCATATAAATGTTAGATAATAAAAATATAAATGTTAGTAACATAAATGATAATTATGCGACAGTGTCTACCATATAAATGTTAGATAATAGAAATATAAATGTTAGTAACATAAATGATAATTAGGCGACAGTGTCGACCATATATTATTCAGGTGGTATAACCGACCATATATCATTTAGGTGGCAGAGCCAACCATAATTAGTATTAAGATTATCGTGCTGATAACGTGTTATAATTCAGTAGGCTTATAACTACCTTTAGTGGTTTGATTCTTGATGTTATAATTCAGTAGGCTTATAACTACCTTTAGTGGTTTGATTCTTGATTAAGAATGCTAATAATGAAGTATAAGAACAAAGATGATAATAGAGAGAAAGAAAGAAACACTTTGTAAGTGTGAGAAAATGGTGCAAGTTTAATGCTTGCATTCATGGCTATTTATAGCAAAAATATCACAAGTTTAGGTAATACAATAATATTACTTTTGTGTATCAATAATTGACTATCCATTTATATATATATTTATATATTATAACATTTCAAAAGTTAATATTCATAATTCATGCAATGAATACTAATGTTCTACGGTAAACAAAAAGTATTCAGAATAGTTATATCGATTGAGATTAGATCCACTTTTTCTTTTCCAAAATCACATTTTTTTCATCGGCCCCATATATTATATGTTTATGTTTATCATGATGCTATACTAATAATCATCATGAATGGAATCTTGAATCTTGATTTTTTTTTTTTTTAAAGGCGAAAAAAATATATTAATTAAACCTTCATCGGAACGATGAAGAATATCAACATATTACATTGAAAGAGGCGTGTGAGCCCAAAAGAAATGACGGAAATTGAAAGAATATCGGATAAAAACACCTAAATGAAACACTAACTAGGCTTAGGAGTCCACTCGTTGTTGGACCGACAGTCAACAGGACATAAGCATCAAACAACACCTAAAAAGAGACCCAACTTGAATCTTGATGATCGATTATCTAATATGACCTATCGATATCAAACTAACGTCATATTAGTTATATCTCTAAAATCTCTAAATCACATTCACGTTATTTTTTATTCTACGTATTTTAAAAATGTTGCTACGCAATCACATGTAATCTTGCTTATTGCGCCACATGGAGCAATGGGCCCTCTTTTCACATTCTACTATGGTCCAGCCTATTACAATTCATAAGGTCACTCCCTATCGTAACTAAACTATTCATCCTCTTAATCTTCCACATCAGCGCCACATCAACACCAGTATCATATAACTAACTCATAACTAAACACTCCCTATCATAGCTAAAACAATACTCCTCTTAATATACAACGTACAAGCAATAAAGCATCAAGTCCAACAATAAAAAGCACTGGGACCCGCAATTCCTATAACTCTTCCGTTAAATCTATGGTGAAAGCGGGTAACTAACGCGGGTAACTAAATGGTGCCTATGGTTAGTTACGGGTAATGAGCGGGTAATGGACGGGTAACTAACCATAGGGGTGGTCTAATCACCATTTGTAGAAAACGTATAGATTAATCTTTTCAGTAGGCATAAATGTTGGTTTGACTATGGTCAATACAAATTGAAGTTTTGACGTTTTAACTCTTGCTTTGACTTGTGCCTTGTCACATGGATAGATTACCGTTACACTGAATTTATACCGATTAGCTAAATTTCAAATTTATTATTTAAATTAATTTAACTTTAAAATCAATATTCTTTTCAAAACTAAATAAAAACAAGAAAAATGCTAACGACAGTCCTAAAGTATGTCGTTAAGATGCATAAATAACTTATACACGGTAGTTACGTTTGACTTTAATGTGATAATTTTTAAATTGTACAACATTTTCATACACTTTAATGACAGCCATTAAAAATGTCGTTACCATTTTCCTAAAAAACAATAGTATTAAAAGAAATTAACATCTACACTTTCTATACGTTAATTCTTTATTTACAATTCAAATTAATAATGAATAAATATCCTTATCAAATCCAAATATATAAATAACATCAATATATATATATATATATATATATATATATATATATATATATATATATATATATATATATATATATATATATATATATATATATATATATATATATATATATATATATATATATATATAAACGAAAAAGTTATTCTTGATTGTGGTTGAAAGTTATTTATAGATTGTTATATGTATAAGTTATATGTATAGATTATATATATTATTTAAAGTTATTACTATTATATTATATAAAATATAAAATAAGAAATATTTTCCGTTTATGTTAACGAAATCACTTGGTAGATTTAATAGATAGATAGATACTCCAATATTTGGTGAATATTATAATAGTGAAGATTCTTACGTAGTATAATATTACCACAATAAAATAAAAGTGGATACTTTTTCTGAGAAAGTATTTTGTAATTGTAGTATCAAGTAAAAGTAAAAACAGGTTTGGATGATCAATTACTAATGAATTTTTTAGTTTGAAATGTTGGATAATGTTTTTGAAATTCAGTCAACAAGTTTTAAATACCCTATTAATTCGATACTATTATACATATATTTGTTTTATTCATTAGCAGCCGTGCAACGCATGAGCTCAAAACTCGATATTTAAATTTTTAATAACGTAACTTCATAACTTCCGTATGTGGCAGTTTTTTATTCATCCATGCTAACATGTAATTAGTACAATTAATCTAATTTTAATTACTAAAATCAAATTAATTATCTCAATTGAATTACAATTAATATCAACGTATTTGAGCTACAATTTGAAATGGATATTATACTCCCTAAACAACTTTCACCATCTTTTAAATTTTTAGGATTTTTTTTGAGTTCTTACAGATTTATATTCAATTCCAGACATACTTTTTGTGTTGCATGCTTTAATTTTTTTCGTAAGTTTCCAACTCTATGTGATGTGTGATTTATGAGTGATTTTATTTAGTAATTCTTATAGTTTTCTTATTTTTTTAGTATCGTTATTTACATACCAATATGAGTTGCAAATTACATTTTTGCACGGTTTTTTAAACACCCGTTCAACGCAATAAATTAACTAACATTATCTATTTGTTCGCCGCGAGTTAGGTTCCACCGCCATCACCGTTCAACTCAAAATAATTTTACGAACTAAACGCAATAAATTATATTCAATATGGGTTTCGATGCACTACCAACAGAGCATTTCTTTTTAGCAATAAATAAGGAATTGATTTGAATTTACAGTTTAAGTCCTCAAAATATTTATGAACACGCAAAAATAACTATTATAATTTTAATTATACATGATGACTCCCCCGAGTACCATTATTTTGCTGAAATGATTAATAAATTTTCTATAATTAAACTCGCGGGTTACACTTTTATTCAAAAAATAATTGTATATAATAATTTTAAAATAATATAACTTAGACTTTAAACTAACATTACGTTCCATGATAAATTTTCAATGTACTCATATTCTCTCTAATATTACGTAGTATATAATTTATATATAATTAAAAAGATATTAATTGTGAGAAAATATTGTAGACACTAAGTTACTAACAACAGTCAAAATTAGTTTTAAAATTTGTCAACACCACGGGCTCTTAAACTGAAAAGAACTTTTAAAATTTGTTAACACCACGGGTTCTTATGTGACAACCCGGAAATTTTCGATCAAATTTAAACTTAATGTTTATATGTTTTTGACACGATAAGCAAAGTCTATAATGTTGAAATCTCAAAAACTTTGAACTATATTCATGTTATCAATTACCCTTTGACTGTGCTCGACGATTCACGAACATTTATGTGTATAGATATGTATATATATATATATATATATATATATATATATATATATATAATATTGTTATAGTAATTGAAAATGTTAATAAAGTATTAGATGTATAATACTTTACATACACGTATTAGTTTCAATATATTTATCGGCGGAATTAAAAGATTATATCAAATACATTGTGATTATGATTACGGGTCTCTTTTATGAGGTCCACTATGATTTAATTAATCTGTTCTTTTTGACAACATTCGGAAAATGGTAAAGTAGTTTACAAGTAAGAACAAATGTGTCAATTAACGAGAACTAGACAAGGGCTAGTGGAGATTCTGTTTAATTTCCAATATTTTCCCCGTGAATGTGATAAGATGATTATTATAATTTTCATTTTGTTTAATATGAAAGTAAGAACGTGTAGTGTAAATAACTTAGATGTTGGATATTGACAAGTTAAGTAAATCAACGTTTTACATTAAATGATTTCATACATTTATTTAACCATTGGACTTATCTTATGCTTCTCCAACAAATGATGATTTAGAAACTTGAAACCTGTTATGTGTCATTTATGATTTTATCTTTCTAAAACATGTTATGATATAACGATTTTCATTATTTTAAACTTTTAACAAAATGTTTTTTTTATATATATAATTAGTTTTAGAAAACAAAGTTATCATATTTATTTGAATTAGTTTCAAACGTAAAAAAAATGTTTTCAATTTAAAAAGAACTTTATTATTTTACAAGATAAGCGATTTATGAATTTTGAGGAACTTAATTAAAAGCTTTGTATTATGAATATAAATATATTGTTTCAAAAATGTAAACGTGATACGACATAATATTTTTCTATTATTTAAACGATTATAAATGAACTTTGAAATATAATTACTTTTGAAAAACTAAAATATAATATTATTAAATAAATATTTCAATCCTATATAATATGTACAAAATTATATTTTTCTTTGAGATATATATATATATATATATATATATATATATATATATATATATATATATATTGAAAAGTGATTAAACATAATATTAACTAGATACAAAACGTTTTGATTTAAATTATCATATGTATATATAACGAGACGTCGATTTATAGAAGCAAATTACCAAAACATTCAAATGTATAAGTTACATTTCATGGAGTATAATTATTGGTGAAATAAGTCTAATTATTGATTAAGGTACGTGTCGCGAAACGTAAAGTACAAGTTTTCTAAGCGTACAAAAATGCGTTTGAGAAACCAAAGCCGGAACATAAGTCGAGAGATAACGTACGAGTCATCGGAACGAAAATTACGAATCAACTATGCACGAGAATATAATATAATATTTCATTAATTCTAAAGATTAAATATATTATATATTAAATATTAATTAAACTAGTGTCGGTAGCCAAAATAATTGAATCCTGGGCTGTTTTGTGATTCTATGCGAACGCATGGTTTGTGCACTTAATCCCCATGCGATCGCATGGGGGTTAGGTGAGGGAAATGTCTTTAAATTCATTCGATTCTGGTTCCAGTTTTTCATTTCATCTTCTATCAATCTCTCGATCTCTCTCTATATATTATTATTATTATTATTATTATTATTATTATTATTATTATTATTATTATTATTATTATTATTATTATTATTATATTTAAGATTAATATTATTATTATTATTAATCGTATTATTATTAGTAGTATTATTATTAGTATTATACATAAAATACTACGACAAGGTTATGAGCGAGTTATTTCAAAACGGGGTTTTTGAGCGGGATAGAGCTAAGGAAATTATGGGTTATAGCTATGGAAGTTATGGGTAATGTTCGGGGGTATGCTCATGAGTCAAACATAGTGTTTATCATCTCCGTTGCGTCTACGTACTTTCCTGCAATATTGAATCACAATATTGATACGTGAGCATTCATATCCTATATTTTAGATATTAATAGTGTATCCCTGACTAGTGCTCGAGTATATAGGATTATGCATGCTTGTACGCTTAATATTGTCGTTAAATAGTTTGTGATGAATCATGAATTTAGTACATATGCAACTGAGATACTGTAATGACCCGCACTTTTTCGATCGTTCTATACTTATAAGATTAATATTTACATAAATTAAACATTACCAACATGATAAGCAATCCAAATTGTTGAGACTTATGCCTTCGAAAAGAGTTTTACACAACGTTTGACCGTCTAGTTTGACCGATGATATCACGAACTATATAACATATGATAATTATACGTTTGTGTATATATATGTATATATATACATATTTAACATGATCTAAGAATGTTTTAATACCTCATTTTGTATTAATAACAATAAGTTACAAGTATATTTTGAAACTACTAACCTAAGTTTTCAAAACGATAACCATACGTAACGTTATTTGACATAAATACTTATGACCTATAATGTTTATACATATATCGTATAAGTAATGTATTTAATCACTTTTAAGGACTTAAATACATAAAACAATATAAGTATATTCACAAAAGATAGCTATATTTGAATTCTCATTCCATTTTTCACAAGATTTCTATACGTATATCTAGAGTACATGTACTCGTATCATACCTAACCTCTATACGTATTTACTATTGGTATATACACATCAAATCACCACCAACCAGCCCTTGTTCAATGCCTTATGTATAAGGTAACTACTTTTGTTATCTAGTATGACAATTTCACATGATTAAAAGATTTTTTCACAAAATTACAAACTTATACACCTTTTACACCACCATTTATACTCCATTCCATTTTCATTTTACTACACATTTCTTTAACCAAAAACACACTCTTAAGAAACTCCATAACCATTCAGCTAGTATCCATGAAGATCTAGCCATAAAAACATCACTTAAACACCATAAGAAAAACCTTACAAAAACACTTCAAGAATCCTTTCAAGAACACAAGTTTACTTCCAATCTTTCATCCAACTCCATCACTCTTTTGGTTCTAGATTTTTACTTCTCTTTTACAGCAATCTTGTCCAAGTAACTTGAGGTAGTAACTTTGTTCATAACCTTATTCGATTCATATATATATAGCTATCTTATTTTGTGGTATAAAATTTTAACAACAAGAACATAGTTTGAATGTTTTCAAACTTGTTTGCAAACTAAATAGATCCTTCTAACTTAACTTTTAAAATACTTCAAGACCTGTAATATTTCATAAATATATGCTAATTTAACAAGGTATAACTTGGTTTTTCAAAGAACACCTTAAAAACTGAATTTACGACGTTGGAGTGCAACCGGGGGCTGTTTTGGGTTGGATAATTAAAAACTATCTTGAACTTTGAATTAGAGGTTTATTTTCTGGAAAAATGAGTTTTACTATGAATATGATAACACATAAAAATTTCATGATTTAACTCAAAGTATAAGTATTTTTAGAAAAATAATCATTTAAGGTTGTTTACATGATGGAAAATGATTAACTTCATAAGTTTCACTAAAGTTTGACCTATGACCTGTGATTTCGAATACAAACTAAGGTATTTACAGTTCATAGTCTTAAAGAGGGACTCGATCCAAGGAAGTGGCAAGTTGAACCAACGAAAACGGAGTTGTAACGAAGAAACTACGACCAAAACAAAATCGGATATCCAAGACTAGTTTAGCTACGAAAATAATTGGAGAAAATTAAATAAATCACATCTTTTTAAAATAACATGATATTTTATATATATGTACTCATAATTTAATTTTATATGGTTCAGGATCACCCGTAAACAATACGAGAAGATTAATCATAAGATCCCATGATTGTACGCAACACGTCATTTGACAACACCGGTACTTTATGTACGCAACACGTCATTTGACAACACCGGTACCGTGGGTCAAGATTAATCTCGACCAATACATATACGATGGGGGTTTTATTTATTTCGTTGGGGGTTTATTAAACACCTAAAAATGAACCATTTAAAATTGAATTACTAACATCGAACTGCTAACTACGGACTAAGGAATTATTAAAACTATTAAAAGTATAATAAGTATATATATGTGACGATTGTTTAAAATGGAAATATATTGATAAAATATATATGGATAGGTTCGTGATATCAACCGGAGACCAAGTCAAAATATATATATCTTCAAGGCAAAAGTGAGTATATAGTCCCACTTTTAAACTCTAAGTATTTCGGGATGAGAATACATGTATTTTATGTTTTACGATATGGACACAAGTAACTGAAAAATATATTCTACGTTGAGTTGTACCACTGGCATACTTCCCTGTAGCTTGGTAACTATTATTTACAGCGGTATTGTAAACGCGAATCCTGTTGATAGATCTATCGGGCCTGACAACCCCAACCGGACTGGACGACCAGTATTCAACGGTTGCACAGTACTTCGTTTCGTAACTACACTTGGTACGGTGTAGTAAGATTTCATAATAAAGGGAATATGCGACGTGATTAAATGTTAAGTATGGTTACCAAGTGCTCAACCACTTAGAATATTTTTATTAAAATGTTTACATATGAAATCTTGTGGTCTATATTTATACCGCTGCCGGCATTAAACCTATATCTCACCAACTTTATGTTGACGTTTTAAACATGTCTATTCTCAGGTGATAACTAAAAGCTTCCGCTGCAACATGTTGAATTTAAGCAAGATCTTGAGTATGCATATTTGTGTCAAAAATAAAACTGCATATCCGAGGAATTGTAATGTAAAATATGCTAGAAATCGTATTGTTATCATCACATGTAAAGTTTGTAAGTCTAAGATTATCACTAAACGATAATCATCTTTATATTGTCTAAAGCTTGTATTAACATAAGAGTTATGGTTTGTAATGTAAAATAAATGCAGTTGTTCTTTTAAAAATGTCGCATATAGAGGTCAATACCTCGCAATGAAATCATACGTTATCTAACTCGTTCTTATGGTTAAGGACGGGTTATGACAGATACGGTATAGGATATGCATGTCATTGGAAAGCTGACGAAAAATTAATAACTTTTCATTTAGAACTCGTGTCGTTTTGATGAACGGATTAAAAGATATAGCCAACTGAATTATTATTATTATTAATTTTAGTATTATTATTATTACTATCGTCGTTATTATCGTTATTATTATTATCTAATAATAATAATTATTATTATTATCATTATCGTTATAGGTATTATCATTAAAAAAAATTGTCATTTGTATTAGTATTACTATCGTTATTATTAAGATTATTATTAACAATTATTATTAACAATTATTATTATTATTATTATTATTATTATTATTATTATTATTATTATTATTATTATTATTATTATTATTATTATTATTATTATTATTACAAAATAATACAACTTTTACTCATTATTATTATCAATATCAAATAAATATGTGATACAAAGATATCTTTACCACACGTAATATAATCAAATTAATAATACATACCACTATATTTTTTATGATATTAAGTGAACTTATAAATGTTATTACTTTAAATATATAGAAGTATATTTTTATCATATATAAATTTTAATATAAATTTTTATTAATAAATAACTTGTATTATTTACTTTAATAAAATCTGATAAATATACCTTAATATATGAAATGACTATATTTAAATTATATTATAAACATGTATAGATTTAAAAAAAAAATCAATCATTTTTGAATTAGATGACTTTTGTTGACTTTGGCATGATAATCTCGAGCATTAGGATTGTGATACACTATGACCTGACCTAAATTGTTAGACAGATATTGACCATCATATAAATATATATACTTAATATAGGTTCGTGAATCCGAGGCCAACCCTACACTTGTTCGATGACGACATATGTATTTTTACTACGAAATACAGTATTGTGAGTTTCATTTGCTCCCTTTTTAAATGCTTTGCAATATATATTTTTGGGACTGAGAATACATGCGATGCTTTTATAAATGTTTTACGAAGTAGACACAAGTAATCGAAACTACATTCTATGGTTGGATTATCGAATCGAATATCACCCTTTTTAGTCTGGTAATCTAAGAATTAGGGAACAGAAACCCTAATTGACGCGAATCCTAAAGATAGATCTATTGAGCCTAACAAACCACATCCGGGTTACGGATGCTTTAGTACTTCGATTTTATCATGTTCGATGAGAGTCCCGGAATGATGGGGATATTCTAGACGCGTTTTGTTAATGTTGATTACCAGGTGTTCACCATATGAATGATTTTTTATCTCTATGCAGTTTTGCGAAATGCCTGATATGAGATGATGATTATAAGAAATGGAAATGAAAATCTTGTGGTCTATTAAATTAATGGAAACGATTGTTATGATAAACTAATGAACTCACCAACCTTTTGGTTAACACTTGAAAGCATGTTTATTCTCAGGTATTAAAGAAATCTTCCGCTGTGCATTTGCTCATTTTAAAGATATTACTTGGAATCATTCATGTCATATTTTAAAAGATGTTGCATTCAAGTCATTGAGTTCAATAAAGATCATTATTAAGTAAATGACAGTTTAAGTCATCTATAGTTTGGATATATTATGAAATGGTATGCATACCTGTCAACTTTCAATGTAATGAAAGGTTGTCTTTTAAAAACGAATGCAATGTTTGTAAAATGTATCATATAGAGGTCAAATACCTCGCGATGTAATCATATGTTATTGTATTCGTCCTTATGGATTAGGACGGGTCGTCTCATGTGGTATCAGAGCTGTGGTCTTAGCGAACCAGGTCTTGCATTAGTGTGTCTAACTGATAGTTGTTAGGATGCATTAGTGAGTCTGGACTTAGACCTTAGCTGCATGTCAAAAAGTTTTGCTTATCATTTCTTGTCGAAAATTACCTGCTTATCATTCTTAGTCTAGACACATTATACTGCATTGATTGCATGAATAGTGTATAGACAAAATTTATATCTTAGCGTATCTACTAATTCATATCTTAGCGTATCTGTTACTGTAAACTTTGCCTGACATATTCCGTAAATCCCTCCGTAATCTACGAAATCTTTTGTTCTATATATATAGATATTCTGTGTAATTAGAATACCATCCGATAACTGGAAATCATTTTAAAATCCTTTATTCAATCGTACGAAATGGAATTCGCCACTAGTTCAAGTCCCTCGAATTCCGATATGGAGTTTCACTTGAGCTCTGAAAGCAGTGTAACCAGAATGGATCAATCAATCAGCCATCATCTATTCTGGATGAATTGGGGATGGGTTCGTAGTCTACTAAATCATTGGAGACAAGAAGAAGGTGATCCCTTCCATCCACCACATTGCCCTCTTGGCGATGAACCTGAAGCACTTACCGGCGAACCTGTTCGAGACACCATTTTCTCTCTCATTTCCAGAGTATCTCGTCATGATTATATACTATCTCAGATTCTAGATCTTATTCATCCGCTCGTCCGAACCGACAACCACCCCGGTGTAATAGAAGAAGTCAATGAGCTTCGCACTCTGGTAGTGGCTTTAGAGAATATGGTGCAAAGGTTACAAGCACCAGCAGCACCACCGATATCAACAGTATCACCATCATCAACGCCAACAGTACCATTACCACCACCAACCACAACCGTGTCATAAACCTTAACATTACAATCTGTCCCACAAGCACCAATGTTATACGCCTTATAGATACCAAGGAATACCAACCACAACAAACGATGAAGTATTGATTCATAACTTCATTGAAGAAATATTTTGCGGCAATTATGTAATCTCCAAAATCTTAGAGATTATTCTGATTCTGATTACAAATTAGATGAGTAAACAGAGACAGTAGAGTAGAAACCCTGACCAGAATGGTGCACGATTTACAAGCTAGACTTGTTTTACCAGCAACATCAACAGTACCGTCAGTATCACCAGCACCGTCAATACCGTCAGCATCATCAGCACTAACAACACCTATAACATCACAAGTTCCATCAGTTCAAGAATCACCGTGAACATCATTACTAATCAACAACGAGTATATTGCATCAATGAGTTAGGAAGTATTAACTCAATTTCTCTGAAGAATTTATATATATAGGATCAATGGGGAAGTAACCAATCGGGAAGAAGCGGGGGGAAGCAAATTTTTTTTTTTTTGTTTTTTTTTCCGGCATCAAGATCACACAAAAATATGAACATTTAGAAGAGACACTTTATGATGAATGTTATTATTTAGGCCGGAAAACGATCGATAAAAATAACATTCAAGATAATATTATTCGTGAAGAATATGAACGTTTTTCTCTCTCCATGTTTTGTGAAGTAAAATTTAGCCCGATTTAGAGTTTAGGGTTTAGGGTTTGGTGTTTTGGGTTTATTCCATAAACCCAAAACACCAAACCCTAAACCCTAAACCCTAAACCCTAAACTCTAAACCGTTCGTGTTAAAAACTCAATCTAAATCCTAAATCTAAACCCTAAATCTATACCCTAAACCCTAAATTTCTAAACCCTAATATCTAAACCCTATAAACCCTAATATCTAAACCCTAATATCTAAACTCCAATAGCTAAAACCTCAAAATACGCTCGAAAAACACGATAATTGTTAAATATTACTTCTTCGAGCGTTTTCCCGCCAAAATAAAAATATTTATCACAAAGTGTCTCTACTAAATATTCATATTTTCATCTCATCTATAATATCCGTGAACAAAGTTTTTTCAAAAAACAAAAAAAAAAAGTTTTTGCTTCCCCCCGCTTCCCCCCGAATGGTTACTTCCCTCTTGATCCTACCACTATATATATATATATATATATATATATATATATATATATATATATATATATATATATATATATATATATATATATATATATATATATATATATATATATATATATATATATATGTGATGACCCGAAAATTTTTAACTTATTTAAACCAATTCTCTATACGATTTATTATTTTAACACGTTAAACAAAGTCTGTTAGAATGAGTCTCAAAATTTTAGAACTGTTTCATATATACAATTACCTTTGACTACTCTCATGAACAATTATATGTATGTATATATATATATGTACAAGTAAAAAACGACTTTCCTACATTAAAACCCTATTTGCTACAGTAAAACACTATTTGCTACAGTAAAATACTATTTGCTACAGTGAAACCGTATTTTGCTACAGTGCTACAGTGAAAACGACTTTGCTACAGTGATTTGCTACAGTAACAGTAAACACTATTTGGTACAGTACACTATTTGCTACAGTCACTATTTGATGTCGACGAACTAGCAAACAAAAACAGAAAAGGCGGCCATGCGATCGCATGGCAAAAACACTGAAAACTCATGCGATCGCATGAGCTACAGTAAACGGAAAAGTAATATAAATACGTCTGTTTTGCTCGACGGATATCACATGTTTTCTTCTTCAGTAATAAAAATTTATATTTAAATTATAATTATAATTTTAAATTTAAGTTTAATAATAATAAGGTATATTCGAGGGTGTTTTAATTCGGGTTTTAAACCACTTTAAGCTAAGGAAATATTGGGTATTGCTCGGGGTATTGTTCTTGAATCCAAGGCCAACCATACAGTCGTCTACCATCATTACATCTATGCAATTTGCCTACAATATTGAGTCTCAATATTGAACTGTGAGTTTATAGTCTCCCTTTTTAAATACTTTAAATATTTTTGGGCTGAGAATACATGCAATTTATTTTAAACGCGATAAGACACAAGTACATACTAAATTCTACACTGAGTTAAACCGGAAATCCCTTAGCTTTGGTAACTAGTAGCTGCCAGTACATAGGATATGGACTGGTGGGCGCGAATAATTGTATATGGATCCATAGGGCTTGACATCCCCGTCCGAGCTAGAGCGCTAGCCTTTTAACGGACGTATGTTATTTGAGTTTAAGATACGTTGGTTTGCGTGTATTAAAACGAATGGGGTAATTATCACTATAGCGTTAAGTTTAGTTACCAGGGTGCTCTGTTACGTAGAATCTATTGATAAACTTTTGATGAAATCTTGTGGTCTATCTTTATACATGTTTATGACTCGAGTAATTAAACCTATAACTCACCAACATTCGTGTTGACTTTTTAGCATGTTTTATTCTCAGGTCCTTAGAATGCTTCCGCTGTGATGTGCTTGTTGCCTGCATGGAGTCTCTCATGCTTTGTACAAAGTTTATTGCATTTAAAATAAAACTGCGTTGTGTAATAAATAATTGGACTGTGATGTCAACTTGTAAATTAAAGACTTATGTATTTCGGGGTTTTGCTTATACCTAAGCACTCGCCCACATGTTTATAACTTTCTATGTTTAGAAAGTCACTTATTTTAATGAATGCAATATTTTATCAAAACGTATCATATAGAGGTCAAAACCTCACTGTGGAATCAATGATTAACGTGCCGCGTCAATAGCGATTTTGACGGGTCGTTACAATATATATATATATATATATATATATATATATATATATATATATATATATATATATATATATATATATATATATATATATATATATATATATATTTTGAAACCATCATAAATCTTTTCGTATTAAGCTATTATGTATGAATTGAAAAAGGGTAGATACTACTCGGTTAAATTCATATTACTAATATGCTATAATCCTTCGATTAACGACTTAACCATCGTTAACTACAATTTCTGTTTCAATTCAATGAATTCCATTTCATAATAAATCAAGTGTATTATTCAATTATATGTTTGGTTTTACACTTTCATCTTCGATATACTCGAAACTCTCTAAGAAACATCATTCGTACCTTGCGAAGTTAGCAAGAGTTCTATGAGCATCAACATGATTCACTGAGGAAATATCAATAAGAATAAATAATGGAGTATTGATCACAGTAGTGAAATACTCTGTGAAGATTATGTAATCTCTAATGTTAGAGATTAATTCATTTCTAGTTCCAGCCGAAAATAAAATGAGCTTAATTTAATATTAACTCATCAAATCTGTATTACATCTGAAGAAAATATACATATATATTTTTATAAAGACTGTAATAAAAATTCTCTTGTACGAAATATTACTTGTGAAACTTTTAACGGGTAGGTAATACTCGAGAGATATATAAATTCACAATTAATATGTTACATTATTCGATTCTGATTCAGCAATCATCAACTATACTCACTACTTTCACAACGATATACATCCTTTCATAGAAATCAAAAACAATCATTCTCATCCAAATTTGATTACATATTCTGATTTTTACAAATCAAAATCCAAGTCAAGAATTAACAGAAGGCACCACTCTTAGACCTCTACATCTTTTGAAGTTATACTTTGACTTCAAAATTGTGCTAAGACATCAATTCTACTCATAGAACCAAGAAAAATAATTGTATCATTCAAAATCCTAGAACATCATACGTATATTAACGATTACAATCTGTGTTCCAACCCCTCGAAATTTCCTGAAGACACTTCAAATAATGAACAATCGAGATGATGATCCAACCACATGTTAACCACAGTCATGCACCTGAGAAACTCTCGAAACTAAAGTCATAGTTTAACACGTATTCGTGTCAGACCCTTTGGCATTTATTAGCTAAAATAACTTTTCAACCCCTTTTCAAAATAGACAGTTTTGTCACAGCTCCAACAAATCACCTTCAATTGTTCATTCGAATAAGCCTTATTATAACGATTATCCCTTCATCATTGTTACCGGGGAACTGTTTATATCCCACCACATTAGTAGTAAACTTACCAGCAACTTCGTTACTCTTTGACTGAAGTCTCTTCGAAAAAATATCTATATATATATTCATTAAAACCCTAATATATGCTCATCCGCATTTTGTAACGAGAATTGCTATACCAATTACCGGAAATCAGCAATCAGTATTTTGAATCTCGTAGCATCTCTACGCCAACAGTTATATATATACATAAAACGTCTATCTCCAAGATTTACATACTTCTAATATGAAGTTTCTGAAAAACACCCTGAACTGCGAACTAGTTCTCGAAATTTTGAAAAATGCTGATGAAGCATCAAAAACTGTAAACGACCTTAACAGTAAAAAGTTTGATGATAAAGAATAGTGTGTTGGCAAAGCTCAGAAAAAGAGAAGATTTGGTACTGAAAAAACGGATTGAGCAAACCATGAAGGAGGCTGTGGACAAACCACAAGGACGAAACCTACCTTCAAAGAATCCAAATGATTCAGTGTCTACCGAAATTATTATCGAATATCTTGCTCCTGACTCTAAACCTTTACGGATGATATTCTTCATCATCCTCTGATCTTAGATATTCTAAGAAATCATCGTATCTTTTATTATAAATATCCTCGATATTTCTGAAGATATTTTAATAACTATTCTTATCTGAAATCAATTATCTCTTCGCGCTATCTGTATTACATCAGAAAGGAAACTGCTTAGTTTCTAAATTTTGAAACCTTCGAGTTTGAAGTATGAATGTTTTTGAAGTGGTGCTGGGAACTGAAGCATGAGTTAGTATAATATAATTACACTTGATCAATGTGATTATATTACAGTAAGTCATGCTGAGTTTCTAAATGAAACGTGACGATTCACAGATCATAACGTCATCATGTGCCATGTTACACGACTCTTGTATTCTACTTAATCTCTAAACATATCAAGAAAATATTTTCTTGATGATTCGACCTTTTTCTGGATATTATGGTAATTTGACAAATCAAGATCGTGCCATTACAATTTCCTTCTTAGAACATTAACTATGTTCATTCCGAAATTCATATCTGCGAATTCTGGACCATTACATATGGTGCTAAATGGCAAGAAGAGAAAACAAAAGAATGAAGCTCTGAAATAGAAATGGGAGTATAAATCGCAGCAAATAGGAGAGAGCATTAACTGTGGATGTCGATGATTATAGAAAGACAGAAGCAGCGACTTTGAAATATAAGGGAAGATATAAAGCCCAACAACAACCCAAAAATTACAAACCATATATATCAATATAAAGACACGAGAGAACTAAAAACACTATAAAACCAAGAGTATAGTAGAAGTAAATAGATTCTTCCGGCGGCAGATGAAAAAGAAGAATGGAAGATATAAAAGTCAGGAGTATATCGAGAATCAGAACTGGATGGAGCATATTGATGAATGCTTTAAAGTATGAATTGAAGGAGGAAGAATAGAAGGTGTGAGCTGTTGAAATAAGGAAACGAAGGGGGTGGATTTATAGTAAAAATCCAACAGAGCAATCGAGACAGATTATCGCATTTAATCAAAGCGGATCCTAATTTCCTTAATTACCGAGGAACCAAATCTTATTACAAAGATTTTCTCTAAATCCCTTGGATTCTGGAAATCAACCGTGACTATGTCAGCGGTTAAAACTAACCTACATTTACTCATTTCACTCTTTTGTGATAGCTTCACTCGTACTCTTCACAAAATCAAATTGTTTTATCTATATTACTCATTGATGATAAAACTCTAATTTTCAACTCGTATGCGTCATGAAAACATACTTATTGTCAGCCATGACCATTCCAATCAAATTTCGGGACGAAATTTCTTTAACGGGTAGGTACTGTGACAACCCGAAAATTTTTGATCAAATTTAAACTTAATCTTTATATGTTTCTGACACGATAAGCAAAGTCTATAATGTTGAAATCTCAAAAACTTTAAACTATATTCATGTAATCAATTACCCTTTGACTGTGCCCGACGATTCACGAACATTTATGTGTATAGATATGATATATATATATATATATATATATATATATATATATATATATATATATATATATATATATATATATATATATATATATATATATATATATAATATTGTTATAGTAATTGAAAACGTTAATAAAGTATTAGATGTATAATACTTTACATACACGTATTAGTTTTAATATATTTATCGGCAGAATTAAAAGATAATATCAAATGATTGAAATATCAAATACATTGTGATTATGATTACGGGTCTCTGTTATGAGGTCAACTATGATTTAATAAATCTGTTCTTTTTGACAACATTCGGAAAATGATAAAGTGATTTACAAGTTGTGACGACCCGGAAATTTTCGACCAAATTTAAACTTTATCTTTATATTATTCCGACACGATAAGCAAAGTTTGTTAAGTTGAATCTCAAGGATTTTAAAATATGTTCATACATTCATTTAACCTCGACCAAGTTCCGACAATTCACGAACCATTATATAAATGGATACGATTATATATGCATATATATATATACGTATATATATTAATTTGAAAACATTAACAAAGTATTTGATGTATAATACTTTACATAAACGTTTTTGTTTCAATATATTTATCGATGAGATTAAAATATCAAATGATTGAATTATCAAATACAACGTGTTATGATTACAAGTCTCTGTTGAGAGGTCCACTTTGATTTAGGAAACCTTTCCTTTTTAACGGTATTCGGAATATTTGGTAAAGTAATTTACATGTAAGAACAAATGTGTCAATTGACGAAGGTTAGACAAAAGTTAGTGGAGAACTGGATTTCATAATATTCGACTGACCTATTTTCGAACGTAAGAAAACGTTTTCAAGAACTGAATTATTGTAACCTGTTATTTATAAAGGTAAATTGATTATATATAATTAACAAAATTTAAGGTTTATATTATAGAGGTATATATATAGTGTTTCTTAAACGAAAACGTTTTTTTTCTCGATATAATAGACTTTTATTATTAAGAATGTATTATGACATAACAACTTCTATTATTATAACCTTTGTAATAAAATGATTTTGAATATAAAATAATTTAATTATTAAAAGGTCTTTATGAAGGTTTGTATATAAATGGATTATATCAATTTTAAACCTTAAAATACAAATATTACGAAATAATATTTCTTATTATTTAAACGATTTTGAAATATATAAGTTTTGAAGATCATTAGTTTTAAAAAAACTATATATTATATTGTTAAATAAATATTTCAACTTTATATTTTGAAATGAATATATATATATATATATATATATATATATATATATATATATATATATATATATATATATATATATATATATATATATATATATATATATATATTAACTTAGTCATATCACGTTTCGATAATATGTATATACAACGAGACTTTGATTTATAGAAGCAAATGACCAAAATAATCAAATGAATAAGCTACACCTAGAGTGAGATTGTTTTTCATTAATCTAAGTCTAATTAATAATAAAGGTACGTGTCGCTTAATGTAAAATACTAGTTTTCTTAACGTACGAAAATGCGTTTCAGAAACTGAAACCAAGACATTACTCGAGTGACAACGTACAAGTTTTTAGAAATAAGTTTACAAATTAACTGTGCACGTAAATATTATATAATATATAATTAATTATATAGATTATTAATTATTAAATTATATTTATTATTATTAATCAAGTGTCGGTAAGAACAATCGATGGATACCAGCTGGAATCGAGCTCCATTCGATCGCATGGGCTCTCCACACAATAACCATGCGATCGCATGGCATGTAAAGTGAGGTCAAGTCCTTAAATCGTTCGATATACTGGTTCCATTTTCATCATCTATCTTTCTCTCGTACTCTCTCTATATTATATATTTATTATTATTATTATTATTATTATTAATAATATTAAGATTAATAATATTAATCTTATTATTATTATTATTAGTATTATTAGGAGCGATATTTTTAGTATTATACATAAAATACTACGACGGAGTGCTGCTCGAGTGATCTAAAACGAGTTTTCAAAACTGGATTTTTCGAGAGGGATAGAGCTAAGAAAATTATGGGTTATGGCTATGGAGGTTATGGCTATGGATCAGGGATATGCTCGTGATATCAAACTAGTGTTTATCGTCTCCGTTGCGTTTACGTACTTTCCTGCAATATTGAATCTCAATATTGATACGTGAGCACTCATAACTTAATTTTTATATATTATTAGTGTATCCCTGACTAGTGCTCGAGTATATAGGATTATGCATGCTTGTACGTATTGTCGTTAGATAGGTTATGTTGAATCCTGAATTAGATACATATACTACTAGGATAAGATATATGATATGCATGTCGTTGGAAAGCTGGCGAAAAATTAATAACTTTTCATTTAGAACTCGTGTGATTTCGATGAACGGATTAAAAGATATAGTCAACTGAATTATTATTACTTTTAGTATATTTGTTGTTAAAATGATTATTATTACTATCGTCGTTATAATTATTTAATTATTATTATTATTATCATTATCGTTATTAATAAAAGGTATTATCATTAAAAATTGTTATTTTTATTATTATTACTATCGTTATTATCGTTAAGATTGTAATTAGTATTATTAATATTATTATTATTATTATCAGTAAAATAGTTATTAGTATTATCATCATAAAATATATTATTAGTATTATTATAATTAAAACTAATATTAGTAACATCTAATTATTATGATTACTATTATTATCATTATTATGAACGCGATGTAAAAGACGACTAAAAGCTATTAACAAATTGATTAGGAAATAATGAGTATAAGTAGCATGATGAAATAAAATTATTGTAAGATATTGATTTAGATAAAAATATCACTTCCATTATTTTTATCACTATTATTATTATTAAAAGTATTATAAATATTAAAACTATCAATTCTTTTTAATAAAATTATTATTTGTAATAGAAATATCATTGTTATTATAAAATATCATTATTATTATCATTTTATCATAATATTATTTTTAGTAAATATAAATACTGTTATTTTTATTAGTAGAATGATAATAAATGTTATTACAAAATAATACAACTTTTACTTACTATTGTTATTATCAATATTATTTTATCAAATAAATATGTGATAAAAGATATTTTACTACGTGTAATATAACTACATTAATAATACCTATCATATTATTTTTATGATATTAAATGAACTTTATAAATTTTACTACTTAAGATATATAAAAGTATATTTTTATTATATAAATTTTAATATAAAATTTTATTTATTAATAAATGAATTATATTATTTACTCTAATAAAATTTGTTAAAAATATTTGTAGTATATATAAAATGACTATATTTAAGTTATATAATAAACACGTATAAATTTTGGAAATCATTTTTAGCCAGATTGACTTTTGTTGACTTTGCATATTAGTCTCGAACATTAGGATTTTGATACACCATGACCTGACCTAAATTGTTAGACAGTTAATGACCAGCATAAAAATATATATACTTAATATAGGTTCGTGAATCCGAGGCCAACCTTGCACTTGTTCAATGACATCATATGTATTTTTACTACAAAATACAGTATCGTGAGTTTCATTACTCCCTTTTTAAATGCTTTTGCAATATATATTTTTGGGACTGAGACTACATGCGTAACTTTTATAAATGTTTGATGAAATAGACACACGTATTCAAAAATTACATTCTATGGTTGGATTATCGAAATCGAATATGCCCTTTTTTAGCTTGGTTACCTAAGAATTAGGGAAATGACCCCTAATTGACGCGAATCCTAAAGATAGATCTATGGACCTTGACATGTTCCATTCGAGTTACGAATGCTTTAGTACTTCGATTATCATGTCCGATGAGAGTCCCGGAATGATGGGGATATTCTATATGTATCCTGTTAGTTCGGTTATCAAGCGTTCACCATATGAATGATTTTTATCTTTATGCAGTGCGAAATGCCTGATATGAGATTATGTTTATGAAAAATGGAAATGAAAATCTTGTGGTCTATTAAATTATGGAAATGATTGATTACGGTAAACTAATGAACTCACCAACCTTTTGGTTGACACTTGAAAGCATGTTTATTCTCAGGTATTAAAGAAATCTTCCACTGTGCATTTGCTCATTTTAAAGATATTACTTGGATTCATTCATGGCATATTTTAAAAGACGTTGCATTCAAGTCGTTGAGTTCAATAAAGATTATTATTAAGTAAATGACAGATTAAGTCATTCACAGTTTGGATATTATGAAATGGTATGCATGCCTGTCAACTTTCATTGTAATGGAAGGTTGTCTTTTGAAAACGAATACAATGTTTGTAAAATGTATCATATAGAGGTCAAATACCTCGCAATGTTACCAAATGATATTGTATTTGTCCTTATAGATTAGGACGTATCTTTACACACGTAAGAACAAATGTGTCAATTAACGAGAACTAGACAAGGGCTAGTGGAGATTCTGTTTAATTTCCAATATTTTCCCCGTGACTGTGATTAGATAATTATTATAATTTTTATTTTGTTTAATGTGAAAGTAAGAACGTGTAGTGTAAATAACTTGGATGTTGGATATTGACAAGTTAAGTAAATCAACGTTTTACATTAAATGATTTCATATATTTAATTAACCATTGGACTTATCTTTTGCTTCACCAACAAACGATGATTTAGAAACTTGAAACCTGTTATGTGTCATATATGATTTTATCTTTCTAAAACATGTTATGATATAACGATTTTCATTATTTTAAACTTTTAACAAAATGTTTTTTTATATATATAATTAGTTTTGGAAAACAAAGTTATCATATTTATTTGAATTAGTTTCAAACGTAAAAAAAAAACATTTTCAATTTAAAAAGAACTTTATTATTTTACAAGATAAGCCATTTATGAATTTTGAGGAACTTAATTAAAAGCTTTATATTATGAATATATATATATATATATTGTTTCAAAAATGTAAACGTGATACGACATAATATTTTTCTATTATTTAAACGATTATAAATGAACTTTGAAATATAATTACTTTTGAAAAACTAAAATATAATATTATTAAATAAATATTTCAATCCTATATAATATGTACAAAATTATATTTTTATTTGAGAATATATATATATATATATATATATATATATATATATATATATATTGAAAAGTGATTAAACATAATATTAACTAGATACAAAACGTTTTGATTTAAATTATCATATGTATATATAACGAGACGTCGATTTATAGAAGCAAATGACCAAAACATTCAAATGTATAAGTTACATTTCATGGAGTATAATTATTGGAGAAATAAGTCTAATTATTGATAAAGGTACGTGTCGCGAAACGTAAAGTACAAGTTTTCTAAGCGTACGAAAATGCGTTCGAGAAACTGAAACCGGAACATAAGTCGAGAGACAACATACGAGTCATCGGAGAGAAAATTACAAATCAACTATGCACGAGAATATAATATAATATTTAATTAATTCTAAAGATTAAATATATTATATATTAAATATTAATTAAACTAGTGTCGGTAGCCAAAATAATTGAATCCTGGGCTGTTTTGTGATTCCATGCGAACGCATGGTTTGTGCACTTAATCCTCATGCGATCGCATGTGAAATATCCCGTTCATATCGATTATAAACGTTTCATATTAATTGATTTCGTTGCGAGGTTTTGACCTCTATATGAGACGTTTTTCAAAGACTGTATTCGATTTTAAAACAAATCATATCCTTTATTTTAGTGATAAAGGTTTAAAAACATTCCAAAGATTATCAAATAATGATAATCTAAAATATAGCGTTTTCACACGACCATTACATAATGGTTTACAATAATATTACACAACAACTTAAGTCTTCAAATGCAATTTTTAAACAATATTATACAAGCATGCAGACTCCAATCATGTCTTTATTTAGCATGAAACAGTGGAAGCTCTTAATAATCACCTGAGAATAAACATGCTTTAAATGTCAATAAAAAATGTTGGTGAGTTATAGGTTTAACCTATATATTTATCAAATTGTAATAATAGACCACAAGATTTCATCTTTCAATAACATGCAATCTGCATAAAAATCATTCATATGGTGAACACCTGGTAACCGACATTAACAAGATGCATATAGAATATCCCCATCATTCCGGGACATCCTTCGGACATGATAATTTCGAAGTACTAAAGCATCCGCAACAATGGATGAGGCTTATTCGGCCCAATAGATCTATCTTTAGGATTCGCGTCAATTAGGGGTCAGTTCCCTAATTCTTAGATTACCAGACTAAAAGGGGCATATTCGATTTCGATCCATTCAACCATATAATGTAGTTTCACGTACTTGTGTCTATTTTGTAAAACATTTATAAAACTGCATGTATTCTCATACTAAAAATATTAGATTTTAAAAGTGACTATAACTCACTTTAACAGATTATCCCTTCGTCAAAAAATAACACTTGGCCACTGGTCGATTCACGAACCTATAACAAATATATACCTATATCAAAGTATGATCGAAATATATTCACAATATGTTTTATTATGTTTTAACGATTTGAGTTTGTTAAGTTAACAGTCCAACGTTCGTAGTCCACAATTAGTTGTCCACAATTAATAGTACAGAAATAAATCAATATATATTATCACGAATCAATCCACGACCCAGTGTATACAAGTCTCAGACTCGATCACAACTCAAAGTATATATATTATTTTGGAATCAACCTAACCCTGTATAGCTAACTCGATCATTACCGCATATAGAGTGTCTATGGTTGTTCCAAATAATATATATAGATGACGTCGATATGATATGTCAAAACATTGTATACGTGTCTATGGTCTATCAAGATTATATAATATATGTACAATACTATATAAGTTAGTTAAGTTATGGTTAGTATAGATTTGTTACAAAGTTTCACGTAGTTAAAACTAGTAATTTTTTTACCAATTTTGTTTTACCCAATATTTCTTCGTTTTAAATCTGTTTTGAGTGAATCCAGTTGCTATGGTTTCGTATCGAACTTGACTTTATGAAACTAAACAGAAAAAGTAATGGTTTATAGTCAGAGCTACAGGTTACAAGTCATTTTTGTAAGAGGTAGTCATTTCAGTCGAAAAAACGACGTCTAGATGACCATTTTGAAAAACATACTTCCACTTTGAGTTTAACCATGATTTTTGGATATAGTTTCATGTTCATAAGAAAAATCATTTTCCCAAAAGAAAAACTTTTAAATCAAACTTTATCATAGTTTTTAATTATCTAACCCAAAACAGCCCCCGGTTTTACTACAACGGCGTATGTCCGGTTTTACGGTGTTCTTCTTGTTTCCAGGTTTTAAATCATTAATTTAGCATATCATATAGATATATAACATGTGTTTAGTTAATTTTAAAAGTTAAGTTAGAAGGATTAACTTTATTTGAGAACAAGTTCAGAATTAACTAAACTATGTTCTAGTGATTACAAGTTTAAATCTTCGAATAAGATAGTTATATATATATATATATATATATATATATATATATATATATATATATATATATATATATATGAACCGAATGATGTTATGAACATCATTACTACCTCATGTTTAGTAGGTAAACCTACTGGAAGTGATAAGAAATGATCTAGCTTCAAAGGATTCTTGGATGGCTTGAAAGTTCTTGAAGTAGAATCATGACACGAAAACAAGTTCAAGTAAGATTTCTACTTGACTTAAGATAGTTATGTTTGTAGAATTTAATCAAAGCTTTAATATGATTATTACCTTGATTTAGAATGATAAGCTACTGAGATTAAATGGAAGTTCTTGATCTTAAAAGAGTTTTTGGAATGGATTACAAACTTAGAGGTAATCTTGAAGTGTTCTTGTTAGGTTTTCTTATGGTGATTATGTATTGTTTTTGAAAGTAGGTTATGATCAAGATGATGAAGGCTACTAGTACTTTGAGAGAGTGTTTAGAGAATAAATGAGTGATTGAAAAATGAAGGTGAATTTGATGCTAGAACTTGGCCATATGGCTATGAGTTTTATAGGACAAAAGAGGTCACCAATTCTTTGTTATTTTGTGCAATTATTCAAGCTAGATAACAAAGTTCAAACCCCACAAGCTAAACTCTAAGTAATTAATCACATGGGCTGCTAAGAGCTGAATTATTGTGTGTATATACCAATAGTATATACATCTAGAAGTTGGGTATTATACGGGTACAAATACCGGACGAATACGAGTAGAATTCTTGATGAAAACTTTAACGACCCATCCTAATCCATCAGGACGAATACATTACATTTGGTTACATCGCGAGGTTCTTGACCTCTATATGATACATTTTACAAATATTACATTCATTTTAAAAGACAAACTTTCATTACATCGAAAGTTGATGGCATGCATACCATTTCCTAATATATCCAACTATAATTGACTTAGTAATAATCTTGATGAACTCAACGACTCGAATTCAACGTATTTTGAAATATGTCATGAATGACTCCAAGTAATATCTCTAGAATGAGCAAATGCACAGCGGAAGATTTCTTTCATACTTGAGAATAAGCATGCTTTCAAGTGTCAACCAAAAGGTTGGTGAGTTCATAGGTTTATCGTAAACAATAAAATTCATCATTTTGATAGACCACAAGATTCAAATACAATACACCTATCTCGTGTACGAAACCATTTTCATAATGCTTAGCAGAGTAGGTTTGTATCCTTTTCTCCCCCGTAGGTTGCTTCACGATTTTTAAATAATCGTGCACATATCTCGTGCACAAAACTAACATACACATAACCTGTGTATAAAATCATTCTCTCGATACGTAACATTCACTTTTCATTCATAACTTGGCTTGGTAACCGACCTTAACATATAATGCGCATAAATAATATCCCCAAAACAGAACCTCTCGTCTGTATAAATATATAAACTTCGAAGTACTAAACACCACGCCCACTAGCTCTTTCATCTAGTGAACATTCTGGGTGGGGGTGTTAAACCCGGTAGCTACCTTTAGGATTCTCGTAAATTAGGGCCATACCCGATTCTAATTCTTAGGTTACCAAGCAATAATAATCAGGGGAAAATATTCACAACAATTAGTGGCAATTATCACGTCCAACTAATTCAATAATAATCCACAGAACTTCTGTCTGCATAATAATTCATTCGAGGAATATTTTGCTTGTGTCTATCTCGTCAAATATTTATAAAAGCATTTCATGTATTCGCAGTTCAAAATATATTTCAAAAGCATTTAATAAAGCAGTTGTAAAAACAGCGCATGTATTCTCAGTCCCAAAAATATAAAGAGTAAAAGGGAATCAAATGAACTCACAATACTGTATTTTGTAGTAAAAATTGACGATACTGAACAACTGAAAAATGCAGGGTTGGCCTTGGATTCACGAACCTATATCATTTGTATATTTATTAATATACATAGTTATAATCGAACAATATATATAAATTTATTAGTTATATACTTTTTATATTAATAATATATATGTTTCATATATTTATTTGTTATATAAAATATTACTTTTCGTTATGTTATATGTATTAAATATATTTTTATATATGTATATATCATTTGTTTGTTAAAAATAGTAATTTTAGTAATACCACGATAAAAATGATAATAATCATAAGAATTAATATTACTAAATAAGGTATTATTGTTAATAATTATATTAATGATATTAATAATGATATTTATAATAATAACTGTAAAATATAAATTTTTTGGTTAATGATACTTATAATAATGATTTTAGTAATTACATATTAATAACATTCATTATAATATAAATAATCATACTTATCATGATAATAATAATAATAATGATTATGATACTTATAATGATAATTGTATTACTAATAATAATTATAATACCAACAATAATACTAATAATAATGTTATCATTCATAAAATGATACAAGTATTAATTTTTAACGATAGAAATATTAATGATAATAATAATCATAACCCTAATAATGATATTAATACTATATTAATAATAAAAATAACAATGGTACTTATTAATACTAATGATAATATGGTCCCTAATGTTATATATATATATATATATATATATATATATATATATATATATATATATATATACATACATATATATATATATATATATATATATATATATATATATATATATATATACTTATGATATTAGTAGTAATAATAATTATAATACTTAATAATAACAATAACAATAACAATAACAATAACAATAACAATAACAATAACAATAACAATAACAATAACAATAACAATAATAATAATAATAATAGAAATAAAAATAAATGTTTATACCTTTAAAAGCTTTTTCTAAAATTTTTTTGCCACGAACCGGGCTTGAACTCCTGACCCCTCGCTCATCCACTAATCCCCTTAACCAGTTGGGCTGTGCCCGTTTTCTGTTATAATACTACTCCTAAATAAATATAATCTGTTTCGTTTGTTCATCATCCTCTTCACAAGGAACACTAGTCGACCAGAGGAACCAACCCAAAAATCAATCCAACTATTTAAGAATCAATTACTTAGTTTTAGGATAAATAAACGAAATAGGATCGATTGTTAACCATTAAACGAAATAAAAAAAATAAACAGAAAAATTGCTGCTGTTGCTGTATTCGCGTTTAAAAAAAAATTCAAACATCATTCTCGAATTATTGAACGTTTTACCCAAAAATTCCTAAACAAGATAAGTTCTAAATCGATCCTAAAAACTTTCTCAGACCTCATTTGAATCAAAAACGTAAACCTGACTTCGAATTTCTTCAAGAACACTATAGTTTGACTTTTTGAAAAATAACATTGACTCGAAAATTGGAATTTGTTAAGAGGAATTGGGACTTCAAATTTTGCAGATAGTTTCAGTAAAGGATTCCTAACAAAACTGTATTATCACATTTTGTAATTAATTTCGAAATAAAGCTTTTCAGAAAATGAAACACGAACAGAGCACTTAAGGTGTTCTTCAACTTTTTGGTTTTAATTTGATTAAGTAGAAATTGATAAGGGTGTTTGAAATTGATAAACGCCAATGTAAAGTCCTTTTTGTATCCTTTACAACTGTAATTGGTTGGATTATATAGCAAAAGAGAATCGATAAGATTTTATTCATCTGATAGAAAAAATAGAAGAATAACAAAAGTGATAACGACTTGTAATTGAATTTTGTAATCTTGTGATTAGTTTGGAATCAAGTCGTACTGAATTTAGACAGAAAACAAATCACCTATAGTTTGAGAATGATGGAAAACTAATTACGATTCCTTCTTGTATTTATATGTATATAGCGTATTTATATATTTATAAGTATTTATCTGTATATTATTTATCTGTATATTTGTAATTCTGTATATACGAGTATAGTATATATGTATATTGGTTTATATCTGTATATTAACAAAACATAATATTATTAAACATTAATATTAATATTAATATTAATAATAACATATCTAGTAATAATAATAATAATAGAGATAATAATAATAATAATAATAATGTTAATGATATTAATATCATAATAATACTAATAAGAATAATAACAATTTTTAAATTCGACATGTACTATATCACATACAAGAATGAAATTTTGATGGTGATGTACAACAAAATTGAATCCTTTAACTGATTTTATTGTATAAATAATATTAATTAATAATTAGTAAATATAATTATATTGATAAAATAATACTCTTAATATTATAAAAATAATAATAATACTAATACTAATATTAAATGTATTGATAATAATATTCGTAATGTTATTAATAATAATAATAATAATAATATTATTGTTATTAATATTAAGTCGTATTATAATAATAACAATAATTATAATAATTTAATAATTTTATTAGTATTGATTATACTAATAATATCAATAATGATAACGATAATATTAGTACTATTAATAATATATTACATGTATCAAATTTCATATCATATTATATATGATAATATTAGTATTACTAATATAGATGTTAATATGGAGAGTGATACTAATATTACTATAACAACTATAATATAATTTATAATAAAACTTATTGTATTAGATATTAATATCACATATTAGTAATTATGTAATTTATATAATAACTTACATTAAATATTTAATATTCAAACATTACAATATATAGAATTGATATATACATTTATTTCAATAACAACTTGATTATTCTATATATTATTTTACATTTTAATTCAAATTATTAAAGTATATTTTACTAATTGGAAATGTTATATAAAAATATATATATATACTACATATTAATTACACACCATTATTCGTGAATCGTTGAGCACAGTTAAAAGGTAATTGATTACATGAATATAGTTTCAAAATTTTTGAGATTTCAACATTACAGACTTTGCTTATTGTGTCAGAACATATTAAGATCAAGTTTAAATTTGGTCGAAAATTTACGGGTCGTCATAAAAACGAATGCAAATTTGAGTGTAGTTATCTTTGTTGAGTATAAGTATTTTGATACATGTACTTAAGTCTTTCAAAAGTGTATTAATATCATTGGAGTATGGAGAGTTTAAACAAAATTTCTGATCCAAGTGGGATCGTTTGCTGATCCAAGTGGGATATTTTGCTTGGGTGGGATCAAAATTCCTAATCCAAGTGGGATCGTTTGCTTGGGTGGGATCAGAATTCCTGATCCAAGTGGGATCATTTGCTGATGCAAGTGGGATCGTTTGCTTGGGTGGGATCAGAATTCCCGATCCAAGTGGGATCGTTTGCTGATCCAAGTGGGATCCTTAGACATTACATACATACATACATATATATATATATATATATATATATATATATATATATATATATTGTTTCGAAATCCTTAAGTTAGTAGTCTCATTTATGTACATAATTCATTGTTAATATACTTAATGAGATACTTAATTGTTATTTTATCATGTTAAGTATATATATATAGGTTCATATATATATTATCATGTCATTTACAAGTTATAACGTTCGTGAATCATCGGACAAATTGGGTGGTCAGACGTTTACATAAAATCCGTTTCAATTAATCAAGTCTTAATAAGTTTGATTACTTAACATGTTGGAAACATTTAATCATGTAAATATAGTTTTCATTTTATATAAACATGGAAAAGTTCGGGTCACTACAGTACCTACCCGTTAAATAAATTTCGTTCAGAAATTTTAAGCGGTTGGAGGTGTTGACGCATTTTCTGGAAATAAGTGCGGGTATTTCAGCTTCATCTGATCTTCACGCTCCCAGGTGAACTCGGGTCCTCTATGAGCATTCCATCGAACCTTAACGATTGGTATTTTATTTTACTTAAGTCGTTTAACTTCACGATCCATTATTTCGACGGGTTCTTCAATGAATTGAAGTTTTTCATTGATTTGGATTTCGTCTACAGGAATAGTGATATCTTCTTTGGCTAAACATTTCTTCAGATTCGAGACATGAAAGGTATTATGTACGCCGGCTAATTGCTAAGGTAATTCAAGTCGATAAGCTATCGGTCTGACACGATCAATAATCTTGAATGGCCCAACGTATCTCGGGTTTAGTTTTCCCGTTTACCAAATCGAACAACGCCCTTCCAAGGTGAAACCTTAAGCATGACCATTTCTTCAATCTCAAATTCTATATCTTTTCTTTTAATGTCCGCGTAGCTCTTTTGTCGACTTTGGACGGTTTTCAACCGTTGTTGAATTTGAATGATTTTCTCTGTAGTTTCTTGGAGAATTTCTGGACCCGTAATCTGTCTATCCCCAACTTCACTCCAAAAAATAAGAGACCTGCACTTTCTACCATAAAGTGCCTCAAACGGTGCCATCTCAATACTCGAGTGGTAACTGTTGTTGTAGGAAAATTCTGCTAACGGTAGATGTCGATCCCAACTGTTTCCAAAATCAATAACACATGCTCGTAGCATGTCTTCAATTATTTGTATCATTCTTTCACTCTGCCCATCAGTTTGTGGGTGATAGGCAGTACTCATGTCTAGACGAGTTCCCAATGCTTGTTGTAATGTTTGCCAAAACCTTGAAACAAATCTTCCATCCCTATCAGAGATAATAGAGATTGGTATTCCATGTCTGGAGACAACTTCCTTCAAGTATAATCACGCCAACTTTGAAATGTCCCGTTCATATTGATTATAAATGTTCCATATTAATTGATTTCATTGCGAGGTTTTGACCTCTATATGAGACGTTTTTCAAAGACTGCATTCGATTTTAAAACAAACCATAACCTTTAAAATATTACGACGATTATTAAATAATGATAATCTAAAATATAGCGTTTTCACACGCCCATTACATAATGGTTTACAATAATATTACACAACAATATATGTCTTCGAATGCAGTTTTTGAACAATATTATACAAGCATGCTGACTCCAACTCTTGTCCATAAATTAGCATGCAACAGCGGAAGCTCTTAATAATCACCTGAGAATAAACATGCTTTAAACATCAACAAAAATGTTGGTGAGTTATAGGCTTAGCCTATATATTTATCAAATCGTAATAATAGACCACAAGATTTCCATTTCCATTTCTCAATAACATGCAATCTGCATAAAAATCATTCAAATGATGAACACCTGGTAACCGACATTAACAAGATGCATATAGAATATCCCCATCATTCCGGGACTCACATCGGATATGATAAATCGAAGTACTAAAGCATCCGTAACTTGGATGAGGCTTGTTGGGCCAAATAGATCTATTTTTAGGATTCACGTCAATTGGTGGCAATTATCATAAACACCAATTCTTAGGCTACCAAGCTAAAAAGGGGCATATTCGGTTCGATAATTCAATATAGAATGTAATTTCGATCATTTGTGTCTATTTTGTAAAACATTTATAAAACTGCATGTATTCTCATCCCAAAAATAATATATTTTAAAAGTGGGACTATAACTCACTTTCACGTATTTTCACTTTGTTGGAAAATAAGACTTGGCCACTGGTCGATTCACGAATCTATAACAAATATGTGCATATATATCAAAGTATGATCGAAATATATTCACAACATTTTTATTACGTTTTAATGATTTAAGTTTGTTAAGTTAACAGTCCAACGTTAGTAATCTACAACTAGTTGTCCACAGTTAGATGTACAGAAATAAATCAATATATATTATCTCGAATCAATCCACGACCCAGGGTATACAAGTCTCAGGCTAGATCACAACTCAAAGTATATATATTATTTTGGAATCAACCTCAACCCGGTATAGCTAACTCAAGCATTACTGCATATAGAGTGTCTATGGTTGTTCCAAAATATATTATATAGATGGGTCGATATGATATGTCAAAACATTGTATACGTGTCTATGGTATCCCAAGATTACATAATATATGTTAGAATACATGTGTAATATAATATAAGTTAGTTAAGTTATGATTTGTATAGATTTGTTACAAATTTCACGTAGCTACAACAAGCAAAATTATCCAATCTTGTTTTACCCATAACTTCTTCGTTTTAAATCCGTTTTGAGTGATTCAAGTTGCTATAGTTTCATAATGAACCGAAATTTATGAAACTAAACAGAAAAAGTATTAGTTTATAGTCAGAAATACAAGTTACAAGTTGTTTTTGTAGAGGTGGTCATTTCAGTCGAAAGAACGACGTCTTTATGACCATTTTAAAAAACATACTTCCACTTTTAGTTTAACCATGATTTTTGGATATAGTTTCATGTTCATAAGAAAAATCATTTTCCCAGAAGTATAGCTTTTAAATCAAAGTTTATCATAGTTTTTAATTATCCAAACCAAAACAGCCCCCGGTTTCGCTACGACGGCGTATGTCCGGTTTTACGGTGTTCTTCGTGTTTCCAGGTTTTAAATCATTAAGTTAGCATATCATATAGATATACAACATGTGTTTAGTTGATTTTAAAAGTTAAGTTAGAAGGATTAACTTTTTTTGCGAACAAGTTTAGAATTAACTAAACTATGTTCTAGTGATTACAAGTTTAAATCTTCGAATAAGATAGTTATATATATATATATATATATATATATATATGTATATATATATATATATATATATATATATATATATATATATATGCATATGAATCGAATGATGTTATGAACATCATTACTACCTCAAGTTTAGTAGGTAAACCTACTGGAAGTGGCAAGAAATGATCTAGCTTTAAAGGATCCTTGGATGGCTTGAAAGTTCTTGAAGTAGAATCATGACACGAAAACAAGTTCAAGTAAGATTTCTACTCGAATTAAGATAGTTATAGTTATAGAAATTGAATCAAAGTTTGGATATGAGTTTTACCTTGAATAATAAAGATAACCTACTATAAATAACAAAGGTTCCTTGATCTTAGATAATTACTTGGAATGGATTAGAAAGCTTGGAAGTATACTTGCAAACTTGAAAGGATTTTCGAAGTGTTCTTGAAGTATTCTTCCTATATGATGATTATAGCTTGATTCTTGAAGTAGTTTTTGATGAAAATGATGATTTGGTTACTGTAAAAATTCGTTCATAGGTGTATGTGTGTTTTAAGAGAGAATTAGAAAGGAAAATGGAAATGAAATGAAGTGAATAGTGAGTGGGGTTAAAAGGAGTTCTTGTTAGTTGACTAGTTCATGGTAGAAGTTAAACTTGATTAGTCATGCATGACATAATCAAGAGTGGAATCCCATGCTAGTTCCTATTGGTATATACCCATAGTAATTACGTCTAGAAGCTGGGTATAATACGAGTACGAAGACTGAATGAATATGAGTAGAATTGTTGGTGAAAATGAATGAGAATGTAATTGTAAGCATTTTTGTTAAGTATGAGTGTTTTGATATATGTCTTGAAGTCTTTCAAAAGTGTATTAATATAACTTAATACACTACATGTATATACATTTTAACTGAGTCGTTAAGTCACCGTTAGTCGTTACATGTAAGTGTTGTCTTGAAACTTTTAAGTGAACGATCTCATTTAATGTAGTTAACCCATTGTTTATTATATCTAATGAGATGTTAAATTATCATATTATCATGATAACATGGTGTATGAATATATCTTAATACTATATATATATATATATATATATATATATATATATATATATATATATATATATATATATATATATATATATATATATATATATATATATATATATATATATATATATATATATATATATTAAAACGTCATTACAATGATAATCGTTACATATATAACTCGTTTCGAAACTCTTAAGTTAGTAGTATTGTTTTACATATGTAGTTCATTGTTAACATACTTAATGATATATTTAATTATAATTTTATCATGTTAAACATAGTGTATCAATATCTTAATATGATTCTTATGTATTTAGTAAGACGTTGTTAACGATAATCGTTATATATATCATTTTGAGTTTCTTAATTCAATAGTCTCATTTTTATGTATATAACTCATTGTTAATATACTTAGTGTGATACTTACCTATGATAATTCTCATGTTAACTGTATATATATATATCCATATATATATCATCATGTAGTTGTTACAAGTTTAAACGTTCGTGAATCACCGGTCAACTTGGATGATCAATTGACTACATAAACTCATTTCAATTAATCAAGTCTTAACAAGTTTGATTGCTTAACATGTTGGAAACATTTAATCATGTAAATATCAATTTTATTTAATATATATAAACAAGGAAAAGTTTGGGTCACTACAGTACCTACCCGTTAAATAAATTTCGTCCATAAATTTTAAGCTGTTGAAGGTGTTGACGCATCTTCTGGAAATAGGTACGGGTATTTTAGCTTCATTTGATCTTCATGCTCCCAGGTGAACTCGGGTCCCCTACGAGCATTCCATCGAACCTTAACGATCGGTATCTTGTTTTGCTTGAGTCTTTTAACCTCACAATCCATTATCTCGACGGGTTCTTCAACGAATTATAGTTTTTCGTTGATTTTGATTTCGTCTAAAGGAATAGTGAGATCTTCTTTGGCTAAGAATTTCTTCAAATTTGAGACGTGGAAGGTATTATGTACAATAATCTCGAAGTACTAAAGCATTCGTACCCCGAATGGGACTTGTCAAGGTCCATAGATCTATCTTTAGGATTCACGTCAATCAGGGGCCATTTCCCTAAATTCTTAGGTTACCAGACTTGAAGGGCGATATTCGGTTTAATAATCCAACCATAGAATGTAATTTTAAGTACTTGTGTCTATTTCGTAAAACATTTATAAAAACAGCGCATGTATTCTCAGTCCCAAAAATATATATTGCAAAAGCATTTAAAAAGGGAGCAAATGAAACTCACAGTATTGTATTTTGTAGTAAAAATACATATGACGACACGGAACATGTGTAGGGTTGGCCTCGAATTCACGAACCTATATCATTTGTATATAAATTAACATGTATAATCGTAATCGAACTAGTTTATATATTATATCTTTAAATTATATTACACTTATTTAGTTTGTATATATATACAAAATATTTAATGTCTATATAGGTAGCTATATATATATATATATATATATATATATATATATATATATATATATATATATATATATATATAGTATTATATAAAAAATATCAATTGGTTGTTATATATATGTATTTATATAAATAATGATATTATGTTTGATATGTAGGTATATAAACTATTAATATTATTACAATATATGTATATTTTAGGTACAAAATATTTATCTGTAATAAAATGATAGTTTCGATAATAATGATTTACTAATAATAATAACTTTCTTAGTATCGTTAATACTAATAATAATAACAATTTGTTTAAAATTGATACTTATGTTGATATTAACACTTCTATTATTTATAAAACATATTAATACTAATATTTACAAAAATGATAATAAATTATATTACTTTCATAATGATAATAAACGTACTCATGGTAATAATATTAAAGTTTTAAATTTAATAGTAATATCATAATTGATACTTATAATAATAGTAACAATAATAATAGATATATTACTTATAACTATGATAATAATAATATTAGTAACCATAGTCTTAATAATGATAATAATACTAAAATGATAAATTAATAATGATAACACTAATAATATTTATATACTTATACTATTAATAATAATTGTTTTAATGCTTATAACAATGTTAATAATGATAATAATACTAATAATGATTATAATTATAATAGTAATACATATATGTATATTAGTAATAATATTAATAATAATACTAAGTAATAATATTTAGTAATAATAATAATAATTATAACAATAATCATTAATACTAGCAATTATAATAACATTCATAATAATAATAATAATTATAATAATAAATGAAGAAAAATAGGCTACCTTATCAATTAGGCTTTAAAAAAAAAAAAAAACAGCCGCTGCCCGGGCTCGAACCCGAGACCTCCTGCTCATCAACATAACACTCGAACCATCCCATCTATTCCGTTTTTCTGATTTTATACTCAGCACACTTATATATAACTCGTTTCAGCTAATCATCCCCTTCACCTTCCCATCGACTGCACTTTTTTTTTTCTAATCCTCACAGTTTTAATAAAACTTTGATTTATAAATTGAATTTGAAACTAAACGACTAGTTGTGATACCTTAATAACAAAATCAAATGGAACAGAAAATTAAATAAAAAAATATTGCAGTAGCAGCTATCGAAAAACATGAACATGAACTCATAATCAAATTCCAATTTTTAAAGTGTTTTAGACCTAGATTACTAAATGAAAAAGGTTCAAATTCACAATTGTAAACTTTCTGCATAATCAATTTAACATAAAACATTAACACAAGTTCAAATTTTGTGATGAACATCCAGTTTGACTTTTGAAAAACTAACCTTTGACTCACAAATTCGATCTCGTTTTGAAACATTGGGAGCTAAGATTTTACAGGAAGTTTACTTGATAGATTCTTAACAAAGCTGCATTATTACATTTTGTAATGGAATTCAAATTCAAGATTTTTATAAAATGATTCAAATACAGAGGACCGACGGTTTGTTGATTTTTTTCTTTGATAATTTCAATCTAAAAATGGTTGTAAGTATTTTTAATTGTTAATGATTATAAAAAGAACTGAGTGTGTTATTTCAATTCATCGAGTAATTCGTTTATCATATAGTTTAATGGACGACAGGATAATTGACAGGAAATAAAAAAATAATACGTATGAGATCGACATCTAACAGATTCTTGGAGTTTTCTGTTGATTAAATGGATGATTGGTACGAATTAAAATAGTGTGACAATTACAGGAAACAAATCTTGATTCCAAATCCTATATACGGTTTTTATATTTAAATAATTAATATTAATAATAATTCTAAATAATAATAATTATAAAAATAATACTAAATAATAATGATAATAATAATTTTTATAACTAATAATACCACTAAAGATAATAATAATATGCTAATATTAATAAGGATAAAGATAATAATAAGAATAATGATAATAAAAATTTATGGTAATAAATAGTAATAATAATAATGTTAATAATCATAATAACACTAATAATAAGGATGATATTAATTTTAATGATATTTAATAAGAATATAACTCACAAGAATAATGATTTTTATAATAATGTTAACAGTATTGATGATAATAACATTCATGATAATAATAAATTGTATGACAATCATAATACTTATAATGATTTTAATAATCTCATTGATAATAGCAACGATATTAATAACATTAGTATTGATAGTAATAAGGATATTAATATAACAAGTTATGCGTATAAATTTCATATCTATATCTTTTAATAATATTGATACTATTATTATTATTACTATTAATATTAGTAATAATACTGAAAGTATGTATCACAACCATATTTTAACTTATAACTACTTTTACTATATTAATGTTACAATTTTATAATAATTTGAATATTTAATATTTATAAATAATATTAATTATGTATTGAATTCACACACACACACACACACATACACACACATACACACACACACACACATATATATATATATAAATATATATATATATATATATATATATATATATATATATATATATATATATATATATATATATATATATATATATATATATATATATATATATCATTTTAATAGCACTTAATTATTCCATAACTTATTTTACATAACTAATTCTAATGTTTAAATCATATTTTATAATTTCAATTTATTATTTCTACTTACATTTATATATACATATTTATTTACAAACAATTGTTCGTGAATCATCAGCACAGTCAAGGGTAAATGATTATATGAACAAATTTCAAAGTTTTTGAAACATCAACATTACAGACTTTGCTTATCGTATCGAAATCAAATAAGATTCAAGTTTAAATTTGGTCGAAAATTCCCGGGTCATCACAGTACCTACTCGTTAAAGAAATTTCATCCCGAAATTTGAGTGAGGTCATCATAGCTAACATTAAAAATATTTTCATGACGAATTTGAGCCGATAAATAGAATTTTATTACTGTTGATTAATATGGATAAGATAATTCGATTACTCGAAGAGTACGAGTGAAGCTATCACCAAATAGTGAAATGAGAAAGACATGTTTCATCATAACTTTTGACTAGTCATGGTTGAATTCTGGAATTCAAGGAATTTAAAGAAAATCTTCAAAATTTAAAAGATTTGATTCTTCGGTGAAAAAGGAAATGAAGATCTCTATAAATAAATACAGTGATCTGCCTCGATTACTCTGTCTGATATTTCCATTATAAATTAAGCTCTTCCGTTCCATTATTCTCACCATTCCTATACTTTCTTTCTTAGTTCATACATCCAAAAGATTTTGAAAATGTTTAATCCAGTTCTAATCCTTGATATTTTTCTAATTATCATTTCTGTCATACTTCTTTTCAATCTTCCACCAGAAGAATCTGTTTACTTCTACTATTACCTTGGGGTGATACTATTCTTAATTATACCGTGTCTTTATATTGCTATTCGTATTAATATTCATGGTTTGTAACCTCCGTGTTGTTATTGGACTTTATATTTTCTCTTATATTTTGGATCTCTTTGCCTTTTTATTATCCTCTCGACCTCTAGTAAAGCGAGCAACGGTCCAGAATTCGTAAGTACGGAGTTTCGAATGAACTTAATGTTCTAACCAAGAAAAAACGAAATCGTACGATTTGATTTGTCAAATTATTAGAATCATTGAGAATAGAACTATCAAGAATATACTTTCTTGATATGTTCAGAAGTTAAGCAGAATGAAAGAGTCATGTAACATGGCACATGATGACGTTATGATCTGTGAATCATCATGTCCCATTAGAAACTCAGCATGACTTACTGTAATATAATCACGTTGATCAAGTGTCATTATATTATACTAACTCATGTATCAGTTCCCAACATTACTTCAATAACATTCATATTTTAAGCTCAAAAGTTTACAGAATATAGAAACTAACAGTTTCTATATGATGTAACACTGATATCACTAACAGATTAATGATTCAGATAAGAATAGTTATGAAAATATCTTCAGAAATATGGAGGATATTTATAATGAAAGATACGATGATAACTTGGAATTTCTAATATCGAAGGATGGTGAAGAAAATTTGTCCGCAAGAGTTTGGAGTCAGAAGCAAGGTATTCGCTAAAGATTTCATCAGAAACAGAATCATCAGGATTCTTAATGTACAAGTTTAGTCCTTGTGATTTGTTCAGAGACTCCTTCGTACTTTGCTCAATCAGTTTTTCAGTTCCAACTTTTCTGAGCTTTTCCAACATACTATTCTTTATCATCAAACTTCCGACGATTAAGGTCGTTTACAGTTGCCCACACTTTCTGCTGCTTCATTCAGCTTTTTCAAAGTTCAATGTATTGATTCATAGGCTGGGTGCTTTTCAAAATTTCAGAATTGAAGGTCGTAATTCTAGGAGATAATTGTTATATGTATATATATAACTATTGATGTAGAAATACTACGAGATTCGAAATACTGATTGCTGATTCTCGGTAATTGGTATGGCAATTATTGTTACAGGGTATAGATGTATACATGATGAGGTTTCAATGAATATAATGATTTTTCGGAAAGTCCAAATTCATTGAAGTTGCTGGTAAGTTTACTGCTAATGTGGTGGAATATAAACGGTTCTCCGGTAACGATGATGACAGGCAAACTTATATATCGAGGTTATAATAAGGCTAATTCGAATGGAAGTCGAAGTTGATTTGCTGAAGCTATGACAAAATTGGCTAATTGGAAAAAGAGTTAAAATGTTATTTTCGGTAATAACAGTGCCAAAGGAGCTAGAACAGACACGTGTTAAACGTTTACATAGGTTCTGAGTGTTTTCAGGTGCATAACTATATGCATCAATCTTTTCTTTCGTAGATGAAGTGCGGTTGGTTCATCCTCTCGATTGAGGTGTTTTTAAGAATCATGAAAGGTTTGAACGCAGATTGGAATCGTCAAGATACAAATGAGGTTTAAGATGAAATCAAGTGGCAAACTTGAAGAAATGTTTAGTTTCATATGTTATATTCAACATTTTAATTCATTTTAATTGTTCAATGTTATTAGTCCACAGTCGATAGTCCACAGTTGACAGTCCAATAATTTATATATAACTTAATATATAATATTCGAATTAATTAATACGTATCGTGACCTGTGTACATGTCTCAGACTCGATCACAACTCAAACTATATATATTATTGTAGAATCAACCTCAACCCTGTATAGAGAACTCGATCATTACTGCATATAGAGTGTCTATGGTGATTCCAAATAATATATATAGATGCGTCGATATGATATGTCAAAACCTTGTATACGTGTCCCGATATATAAAGTGCATAAAATAAATAACAGAAAATAAATAACGATAAATTAAGTGCGTAAAGTAAATAACAGAAATTAAATGACGATAAATAAAGTGCGTAAAGTAAATAACAGAAATTAAATGACGATAAATAAAATTGCAAGAATGTAAATTGCGATAATTAAATTGTGATAAATAAAATGTAATCAGTTAGCTAGGAACAATTAGCTAGGAACAGTTAGCGTGGATTCTTAACAAAATTTCTCATAGTTAATTTGTTTGTTTCTAACAAATTTTATTTTGTCAAATGTTTTCTTCATTATGCCACTTGTTGGATTCTGATAAATCAAAATCCCAATATGAAATTGGATGAATATGGTTATTCTGTGGTGAATGGATTTGTATATCGGTGGATGTAAGTAGGATAGTAAATGACTATTGAATCTGATTCGAAGAATGTACAGTGTAACTTATTAATGTGAAATCTAAATATTCCTCGGGTATTACCTACCCGTTAAAATATTTTCATCATTAACAGTTTGTACAAAAGAATTTTTAATTACAATCGTTATGAAAAAATATATATACATATATATTTTCTTCAGATGTAATCATGGATTTAATGAGTTAACATGATATTAATCTCATTTGCTTTTCGGTTTGAGCTAGAATAGGTAATCTCTAAAACTTTTAGAAACCACATATTCTTCGCAGAATATTTCTTCAATGAAGTTATGAATTAATACTTCATCGTTCATTGTTGTTGGTACTCCTTGGTATCTATGGTGCGTATGACGTTGATGTTCGTGTGACAGATTGTGAAGTTGAGGTTTGCGATGCGGTTGTTGTTGGTGGTGGTGATACTGGTTATGCTGCTGGTGCTGCTGCTGGTGTTTGTAACCTTTGCACCATATTCTCCAAAGCCACTACCCGAGCACGAAGCTCGTTGACTTCTTCTATTACACCGGGGTGATTGTCGGTTCGGACGAACGGATAAATATGATCTAGAATTTGGTATAGTATATAATCGTGACGAGATACCCTGGAAATGAGAGAGAAAATGGTGTTTCGGACAGGTTCGCCGGTAAGTGCTTCAGGTTCTTCGTCAAGAGGGCAATGTGGTGGATGGAAAGGATCGCCTTCTTCTTGTCTCCAGTGATTGAGGAGGCTACGAACCCATCCCCAATTCATCCAGAATAGATGATGACTGATTGGTTGATTCATTCCGGTCACACTGCTTTTGGAGCTTGAGTGGGATTCCATTTCAGAATCCGAGGGACTTGAACTGATGACAAATTCCATTTCGTATGATTGGATAAAGGATTTTTCGATATAAAATGATTTTCCGGCTATCGGGTGATATTCTATTTACATAGGATATATATATATATATATATATATATATATATATATATATATATATATATATATATATATATATATATATATATATATATATATATATATATATATATTGATCAAAAGATTTCGTAGATTACGGAGGAATTTACGGGATATGTCAGGCAAAGTTTAAAGTAACAGATACGATAAGATATGATTTAGCAGATACGCTAAGGTATGAATTTTGTCTATACACTACTCATGCAATTAATGTAGCAAGACGTTTCTAGACTAATAATGATAAGCAGGTAATTTTTTAAGGATTATAGCCAGATGATTTCCGACTAGAAATGATAAGCAAAACTTTTGACATGCAGACACGATCGAAGTCCAGACTCACTAATGCATCATATCGACTTATCAGTTAGACACACTAATGCAGACATGGTTCGCTAAGACCACCGCTCTGATACCAACTTTCATGACCCGTCATAATCCATCCGGACGAAGTCCATATTGATTATAGACGATTCGTAATAATTGATTACATCGCGAGGTACTTGAACTCTATATGATACATTTTATAAAAATTGCATTCGTTTTTAAAAGACAAACTTGCTTTACATCGAAAGTTGACGGCATGCATATCATTTCATAATATATCCAACTATAATTGACTTAATAATAATCTTGATGAACTCAATGACTCGAATGCAACGTCTTTTGAAATATGTCATGAATGACTCCAAGTAATATCTCTAAAATGAGCAATTGCATAGCGGATGATTTCTTTCATACCTGAGAATAAACATGCTTTAAAGTGTCAACCAAAAGGTTGGTGAGTTCATTAGTTTAACATAAATAATCATTTCCATCATTTTAATAGACCACAAGATTTTCATATTTCATAAACATCATTCTCATATCAGGCATTTCGCAAACTTCATAGAGATAAAAATCATTCATATGGATTGAACACCTGGTAACCGACGTTAACTTAATGCATAGAATATCCCCAAAACAGAACCTCTCGTCTGTATAATAATCTCGAAGTACTAAAGCATTCGTACCCCGAATGAGACTTGTCAAGGTCCATAGATCAATCTTTAGGATTCGCGTCAATCAGGGGCCATTTCCCTAAATTCTTAGGTTACCAGACTTGAAGGGCGATATTCGGTTTAATAATCCAACCATAGAATGTAATTTTAAGTACTTGTATCTATTTCGTAAAACATTTATAAAAACAGCGCATGTATTCTCAGTCCCAAAAATATATATTGCAAAAGCATTTAAAAAGGGAGCAAATGAAACTCACAGTATTGTATTTTGTAGTAAAAATACATATGACGACACGGAACAAGTGTAGGGTTGGCCTCAGATTCACGAACCTATATCATTTGTATATAAATTAACATGTATAATCGTAATCGAACTAGTTTATATATTATATCTTTAAATTATATTATACTTATTTAGTTTGTATATATATACAAAATATTTAATATCTATATAGGTAGCTATATTAATATATCTATATATATATATGGTTAGTATTATATAAAAAATATCATTGGGTTGTTATATATATGTATTTATATAAATAATGATATTATGTTTGATATGTAGGTATATAAACTATTAATATTGTTACAATATATGTATATTTTAGGTACAAAATATTTATCTGTAATAAAATGATAGTTTCGATAATAATGATTTACTAATAATAATAACTTTCTTAGTATCGTTAATACTAATAATAATAACAATTTGTTTAAAATTGATACTTATGTTGATATTAACACTTCTATTATTTATAAAACATATTAATACTAATATTTACAAAAATGATAATAAATTATATTACTTTCATAATGATAATAAACGTACTCATGGTAATAATATTAAAGTTTTAAATTTAATAGTAATATCATAATTGATACTTATAATAATAGTAACAATAATAATAGATATATTACTTATAACTATGATAATAATAATAATAGTAACCATAGTCTTAATAATGATAATAATACTAAAATGATAAATTAATAATGATAACACTAATAATATTTATATACTTATACTAATAATAATAATTGTTTTAATGCTTATAACAATGTCAATAATGATACTAATACTAATAATGATTATAATTATAATAGTAATACATATATGTATATTAGTAATAATATTAATAATATTACTAACTAATAATATTTAGTAATAATAATAATAATTATAACAATAATCATTAATACTAGCAATAATAATAACATTCATAATAATAATAATAATTATAATAATAAATGAAGAAAAATAGGCTACCTTATCAATTAGGCTTTAAAAAAAAAAAAAACAACCGCTGCCCGGGCTCGAACCCGAGACCTCCCGCTCATCAACATAACACTCGAACCATCCCATCTATTCGGTTTTTCTGATTTTATACTCAGCACACTTATATATAACTCGTTTCAGCTAATCATCCCCTTCACCTTCCCATCGACTGCACTTTTTTTTCTTCTAATCCTCACAGTTTTAATAAAACTTTGATTTATAAATTGAATTTGAAACTAAATGACTAGTTGTGATACCTTAATAACAGAATCAAATGGAACAAAAAATTAAATAAAAAAAAATATTGCAGTAGCAGCTATCGAAAAACATGAACATGAACTCATAATCAAATTCGAATTTTTAAAGTGTTTTAGACCTAGATTAGTAAATGAAAAAGGTTCAAATTCATAATTGTAAACTTTCTGCATAATCAATTTAACATAAAACATTAACACAAGTTCAAATTTTGTGATGAACATCCAGTTTGACTTTTGAAAAACTAACCTTTGACTCACAAATTTGATCTCGTTTTGAAACATTGGGAGCTAAGATTTTACAGGAAGTTTACTTGGTGGATTCCTAACAAAGCTACATTATTACATTTTGTAATGGAATTCAAATTCAAGATTTTTATAAAATGATTCAAATACAGAGGACCGACGGTTTATTGATTTTTTTTCTTTGATAATTTCAATCTGAAAATGGTTGTAAGTGTTTTTAATTGTTAATTATTATAAAAAGAACTGAGTGTGTTATTTCAATTCATCGAGTAATTCGTTTATCATATAGTTTAATGGACGACAGGATAATTGACAGGAAATAAAAAAATAATACGTATGAGATCGACATCTAACAGATTCTTGGAGTTTTCTGTTGATTAAATGGATGATTGGTACGAATTAAAATAGTGTGATAATTACAGGAAACAAATCTTGATTCCAAATCCTATATACGGTTTTTATATTTAAATAATTAATATTAATATTAATTCTAAATGATAATAATTATAAAAATAATACTGAATAATAATGATAATAATAATTTTTATAACTAATAATACCACTAAAGATAATAATAATATGCTAATATTAATAAGGATAAAGGTAATAATAAGAATAATGATAATAAAAATTTATGGTAATAAATAGTAATAGTAATAATGTTAATAATCATAATAACACTAATAATAAGGATGATATTAATTTTAATGATATTTAATAAGAATATAACTCACAAGAATAATGATTTTTATAATAATGTTAACAGTATTGATGATAATAACATTCATGATAATAATAAATTGTATGGCAATCATAATACTTATAATGATTTTAATAATCTCATTGATATTAGCAACGATATTAATAACATTAGTATTGATAGTAATAAGGATATTAATATAACAAGTTATGCGTATAAATTTCATATCTATATCTTTTAATAATATTGATACTATTATCATTATTACTATTAATATTAGTAATAATACTGAAAGTATGTATCACAACCATATTTTAACTTATAACTACTTTTACTATATTAATGTTACAATTTTATAATAATTTGAATATTTAATATTTATAAATAATATTAATTATGTATTGAATTCACACACACACACACACACACACACACATACACACACACATACACACACACACACACACACACACATATATATATATATATATATATATATATATATATATATATATATATATATATATATATATATATATATATATATATATATATATATATATATATATATATATCATTTTAATAGCACTTAATTATTCCATAACTTATTTTACATAACTAATTCTAATGTTTAAATCATATTTTATAATTTCAATTTATTATTTCTACTTACATTTATATATACATATTTATTTACAAACAATTGTTCGTGAATCGTCGGCACAGTCAAGGGTAAATGATTATATGAACAAATTTCAAAGTTTTTGAAACATCAACATTACAGACTTTTCTTATCGTATCGAAATCAAATAAGATTCAAGTTTAAATTTGGTCGAAAATTACCGGGTCATCACAATCTCCCCAATTTCAAATTCTATATCTTTTCTTTTAAGGTCCGCGTAGCTCTTTTGTCGACTTTGGGCGGTTTTCAACCGTTGTTGAATTTGGATGATTTTCTCGGTAGTTTCTTGGATTATCTCTGGACCCGTAATCTGTCTATCCCCTACCTCACTCCAACAAATCGGAGACCTGCACTTTCTACCATAAAGTGCTTCGAACGGTGCCATTTCAATACTCGAGTGGTAATTGTTGTTGTAGAAAAATTCTGCTAACGGTAGGTGTCGATCCCAACTGTTTCCAAAATCAATAACACATGCTCGTTGCTTGTCTTCAAGCGTCTGTATCGTCCTTTCACTATGCCCAACAGTTTGTGGATGATAGGCAGTACTCATATCTAGACGATTTTCCAATGCTTGCTGTAATGTCTGCCAAAATCTTGAAACAAATCTGCCATCTCTATCAGAGATAATAGAGATTGGTATTCCATGTCTGGAGACGACTTCCTTCAAGAATAAACGCGCCAACTTTTGCATTTTATCATCTTCTCTCATTGGTAGAAAGTGTGCTGACTTGGTGAGGCGATCGACTATTACCCAATTAGTATCATAACCACTTGCAGTAATTAAATCCATGGTAATGTTTTCCCATTTCCATTCTGGGATTTCAGGTTGTTGAAGTAGACCTGATGGTTTCTGATGTTCAGCTTTGACCTTAGAACAAGTTAAACATTCTCCTACATATTTAGCAATATCGGCTTTCATACCCGGCCACCAAAAGTGTTTCTTGAGATCTTTGTACATCTTTCTCGCTCCAGGATGTATTGAGTATCTGGTTTTATGTGCTTCCTTAAGTACCATTTCTCTCATATCTCTAAACTTTGGTACCCAAATTCTTTCAGCCCTATACCGGGTTCCGTCTTCCCGAATATTAAGATGTTTTTTCGATCCTTTGGGTATTTCATCCTTCAACTTCCCCCCTTTTATAACCTCCTGTTGTGCCTCTTTTATTTGAGTAGTAAGGTTAGTATGAATAATTATATTCATAGTTTTACTCGTATAGGTTCTCTATCCTTTCTGCTCAAGGCGTCGGCTACCACATTTGCCTTCCCCGGGTGGTAACGAATCTCAAAGTCGTAATCATTCAATAGTTCAATCCACCTATGCTGTCTCATGTTCAGTTGTTTCTGATTAAATATATGTTGGAGACTTTTGTGGTCGGTGTATATGAAAGGATGAATATATTACATTTGGTTACATCGCGAGGTACTTGACCTCTATATGATACATTTTACAAATATTGCATTCGTTTTTAAAAGACAAACTTTCATTTCATCGAAAGTTGATGGCATGCATACCATTTCACAATATATCCAAACTATAAATGACTTGATAATATTCTTGAAGAACTCAACGACTCGAATGCAACGTCTTTTTCAAAAATGTCATGAATGACTCCAAGTAATATCTCTAATATGAGGAAATGCACAGCGGAAGATTTCTTTCATACCTGAGAATAAGCATGCTTTCAAGTGTCAACCAAAAGGTTGGTGAGTTCATAGGTTTATTGAAATGTCCCGTTCATATTGATTATAAACGTTCCATATTAATTGATTTCGTTGCGAGGTTTTGACCTCTATATGAGACATTTTTCAAAGACTGCATTCATTTTTAAAACAACCATAACCTTTATTTTATCAATAAAAGTTTCAAAAGCATTACGTAGATTATCAAATAATGATAATCTAAAATATACTGTTTACACACGACCATTACATAATGGTTTACAATAGAAATATATTACATCGACATATGTTTCTTGAATGCAGTTTTTACACAATATCATACAAACATGGACTCCAAATCGTGTCCTTATTTTAGTATGCAACAGCGGAAACTCTTAGTATTCACCTGAGAATAAACATGCTTTAAACGTCAACAAAAAATGTTGGTGAGTTATAGGTTTAACCTATGTATATCAAATCGTAACAATAGACCACAAGATTTCATATTTCAATACACATCCCATACATAGAGATAAAAATCATTCATATGGTGAACACCTGGTAACCGACATTAACAAGATGCATATATAAGAATATCCCCATCATTCCGGGACACCCTTCGGATATGATATAAATTTTGAAGTACTAAAGCATCCGGTACTTTGGATGGGGTTTGTTAGGCCCAATAGATCTATCTTTAGGATTCGCGTCAATTAGGGTGTCTGTTCCCTAATTCTTAGATTACCAGACTTAATAAAAAGGGGCATATTCGATTTCGATAATTCAACCATAGAATGTAGTTTCACGTACTTGTGTCTATTTTGTAAATCATTTATAAAACCTGCATGTATTCTCATCCCAAAAATATTAGATTTTAAAAGTGGGACTATAACTCACTTTCACAGATTTTTACTTCGTCGGGAAGTAAGACTTGGCCACTGGTCGATTCACGAACCTATAACAAATATGTACATATATATCAAAGTATGTTCAAAATATATTTACAACATTTTTAATACATTTTACTGTTTTAAATTTATTAAGTCAGCTGTCCTCGTTAGTAACCTACAACTAGTTGTCCACAGTTAGATGTACAGAAATAAATCGATATATATTATCTTGAATCAATCCAAGACCCAGTGTATGCACGTCTCAGGCTAGATCACAACTCAAAGCATATATATTTTTAGAATCAACCTCAACCCTGTATAGCTAACTCTAACATTACTGCATATAGAGTGTCTATGGTTGTTCCAAATAATATATATACATGGGTCAATATGATATGTCAAAACATTTGCATACGTGTCTATGGTATTCCAAGATTACATAATATATTATAATACATGTATAATACAATATAAGTTAGCTAGGATATGATTTGTATAGAATTGTTAATATTTCTCGTAGCTACAAAAATCAAAAAAATATCCAATCTTGTTTTAACCATAACTTCTTCATTTTAAATCCGTTTTGAGTGATTCAAATTGCTATGGTTTCATATTGAACTCTATTTTATGAATCTAAACAGAAAAAGTATAGGTTTGTAGTCAGAAATATAAGTTACAAGTCATTTTTGTAAGAGGTAGTCATTTCAGTCGAAAGAACGACGTCTTGATGACCATTTTGAAAAACATACTTCCACTTTGAGTTTAACCATGATTTTTGGATATAGTTTCATGTTTATAAGAAAAATAATTTTCCCAGAAGAACAACTTTTAAATCAAAGTTTATCATAGTTTTTAATTAACTAATCCAAAATAGCCCGCAGTGTTACTACGACGGCGTAAATCCGGTTTTACGGTGTTTTTCGTGTTTCCAGGTTTTAAATCATTAAGTTAGCATATAATATAGATATAGAACATGTGTTTAGTTGATTTTAAAAGTCAAGTTAGAAGGATTAACTTTTGTTTGCGAACAAGTTTAGAATTAACTAAACTATGTTCTAGTGATTTCAAGTTTAAACCTTCAAATAAGATAGCTTTATATGTATGAATCGAAAGATGTTATGAACATCATTACTACCTCAAGTTTTGTGGATAAAACTACTGGAAAAGAGACAAATGGATCTAGCTTCAAAGGATCCTTGGATGCCTTGAAAGTTCTTGAAGCAGAATCATGACACGAAAACAAGTTCAAGTAAGATCATCACTCGAAATAAGATTGTTATAGTTATAGAAATTGAACCAAAGTTTGAATATGAGTATTACCTTGTATTATAAAGATATATTACTGTAAATAAGAAAGATTTCTTGAGGTTGGATGATCACTTTACAAGATTGGAAGTAAGCTAGCAAACTTGGAAGTATTCTTGATTTTATGAAACTAGAACTTGTAGAATTTATGAAGAACACTTAGAACTTGAAGATGGAACTTGAGAGAGATCAATTAGATGAAGAAAATTGAAGAATGAAAGTGTTTGTAGGTGTTTTTGGTCGTTGGTATATGGATTAGATATAAAGGATATGTAATTTTGTTTTCATGTAAATAAGTCATGAATGATTACTCATATTTTTGTAATTTTATGAGATATTTCATACTAGTTGCCAAATAATGGTTCCCACATGTGTTAGGTGACTCACATGGGCTGCTAATAGCTGATAATTGGAGTGTATATACCAATAGTACATACATCTAAAAGCTGTGTATTGTACGAGTACGAATACGGGTGCATACGAGTAGAATTATTGATGAAACTAAATGAAGATGTAATTGTAAGAATTTTTGTTAATTAGAAGTATTTTGATAAGTGTATTGAAGTCTTTCAAAAGTGTATGAATACATATTAAAACACTACATGTATATACATTTTAACTGAGTCGTTAAGTCATCGTTAGTCGTTACATGTAAATGTTGTTTTGAAACCTTTAGGTTAACGATCTTGTTAAATGTTGTTAACCCATTGTTTATTATATCTAAAGAGATGTTAAATTATTACATTATCATGATATCATGATGTATTAATATATCTTAATATGATATATATACATTAAATGTCGTTACAACGATAATCGTTACATATATGTCTCGTTTCAAAATCATTAAGTTAGTAGTCTTGTTTTTACATATGTAGTTCATTGTTAATATAATTAATGATATGTTTACTTATCATAATATCATGTTAACTATATATATATATCCATATATATGTCATCATATAGTTTTTACAAGTTTTAACATTCGTGAATCACCGGTCAACTTGGGTGGTCAATTGTCTATATGAAACCTATTTCAATTAATCAAGTCTTAACAAGTTTGATTGCTTAACATGTTGGAAACACTTAATCATGTAAATAACAATTCCATTTAATATATATAAATATGGAAAAGTTTGGGTCACTACAGTACCTACCCGTTAAATAAATTTCGTCCCGAAATTTTAAGCAGTTGGAGGTGTTGACGTATCTTCTGGAAATAAGTGTGGGTATTTCTTCTTCATCTGATCTTCTCGTTCCCAGGTGAACTCGGGTCCTCTACGAGCATTCCATCGAACTTTAACAATTGGTATCTTGTTTTGCTTAAGTCTTTTAACCTCACGATCCATTATTTCGACGGGTTCTTCGATGAATTGAATTTTTTCGTTGATTTGGATTTCGTCTAACGGAATTGTGAGATCTTCTTTAGCAAAACATTTCTTCAAATTTGAGACGTGGTAAGTGTTATGTACAGCCGCAAGTTATTGTGGTAATTCAAGTGGGTAAGTTACTGGTCCGACACGATCAATAATCTTGAATGGTCCTATATACCTTGGATTTAATTTCCCTCGTTTACCAAATTGAACAACACCTTTCCAAGGTGCAACCTTAAGCATGACCATCTCTCCAATTTCAAATTCTATATCTTTTCTTTTAATGTTGGCGTAGCTCTTTTGTCGACTTTGGGCGGTTTTCAACCGTTGTTGAATTTGGATGATCTTCTCGGTAGTTTCTTGTATTATCTCTGGATCCGTAATCTGTCTATCCCCCACTTCATTCCAACAAATCGGAGACCTGCACTTTCTACCATAAAGTGCTTCAAACAGCGCCATCTCAATGCTTGAATGGTAACTGTTGTTGTAGGAAAATTCTGCTAATGGTAGATGTCGATCCCAACTATTTCCAAAATCAATAACACATGCTCGTAGCATGTCTTCAAGCGTTTGTATCGTACTTTTGCTCTGTCCATCAGTTTGTGGATGATAGGCAGTACTCATGTCTAGACGAGTCCTCAATGCTTGTTGCAACGTCTGCCAGAACCTTGAAACAAATCTACCATCCCTATCAGAGATAATAGAGACGGGTATTCCATGTCCGGAGACAACCTCCTTCAAATACAATCACGCCAACTTCTCCATTTTGTCATCTTCTCTCATTGGCAGGAAGTGTGCTGACTTGGTGAGACGATCAACTATTACCCAAATAGTATCATAACCACTTGCAGTCCTTGGAAATTTAGTAATGAAATCCATGGTAATGTTTCCCCATTTCCATTCCGGGATTTCAGGTTGTTGTAGTAGTCCTGATGGTTTCTGATGTTCAGCTTTGACCTTAGAACACGTCAAACATTCTCCTACATATTTAGCAACATCGGCTTTCATACCTGACCACCAAAAATGTTTCTTAAGATCCTTGTACATCTTCCCCGTTCCAGGATGTATTGAGTATCTGGTTTTATGAGCTTCTTTAAGTACCATTTCTCTCATATCTTCAAATTTTGGTACCCAAATTCTTTCAGCCCTATATCGGGTTCCATCTTTCCGAATATTAAGATGTTTCTCTGATCTATCTCATTCTTCAACTTTCCTTCTTTTACAACCCCCTGTTGCGCCTCCTTTATTTGAGTAGTAAGGTTAGTACGAATAATTATATTCATAGCTTTTACCTGTATAGGTTCTCTGTCCTTTCTACTCAAAGCATCGGCTATCACATTCGCCTACCCCGAGTGGTATCGAATCTCAAAATCATAATCAATCAACAGTTCAATCCACCTGCGTTGTCTCATATTCAGTTGCTTCTGATTAAATATATGTTGGAGACTTTTGTGGTCGGTATATATAATACTTTTGACCCTATATAAATAATGCCTCCAAGTCTATAATGCAAAAACAGCACCCAATTCCAAATCGTGAGTTGTATAATTTTGCTCGTGAATCTTCAATTGTCTAGACGCATAAGCAATTACCTTCGTTCGTTGCATTAATACACAACCGAGACCTTGCTTTGAGGCGTCACAATATATCACAAAATCATCATTCCCTTCAGGTAATGACAATATAGGTGCCGTAGTTAACTTTTTCTTCAACAATTGAAATGCATTCTCTTGTTCATCTTTCCATTCAAATTTCTTCCCTTTATGCGTTAATGCAGTCAAGGGTTTTGCTATTCTGGAAAAGTCTTGGATGAACCTTCTGTAGTAACCAGCTAGTCCTAAAAACTGCCCTATGTGTTTCGGAGTTTTTGGGGTTTCCCACTTTTCAACGATTTCAATCTTTGCTGGATCCACCTGAATACCTTCTTTATTCACTATGTGACCGAGGAATTGAACTTCTTCCAACCAAAATGCACACTTTGAAAACTTAGCGTACAGTTTTTCTTTTCTCAGCAACTCTAGCACTTTTCTCAAATGTTCTTCGTGCTCTTGATCATTCTTTGAGTAAATAAGTATGTCATCGATGAAAATAATGACAAACTTGTCAAGATATGGCCCACACACTCGGTTCATGTGGTTCATGAACACAGCTGGTGCGTTAGTCAATCCAAACGGCATAACCATAAACTCGTAATGACCGTAACGCGTCCTAAAAGCAGTCTTTGGAATATCATCCTCCTTCACCCGCATTTGATGATACCCAGAACGTAAATCGATCTTCGAATAAACAGACGAGCCTTGTAGTTGAACAAATAAGTCGTCGATTCTTGGTAATGGGTAACGGTTCTTGATGGTAAGTTTGTTCAACTCTCGGTAGTCAATACACAACCTGAATGTACCATCTTTCTTCTTGACAAACAAAACAGGAGCTCCCCATGGTGATGTGCTTGGTCGAATGAAACCACGCTCTAAAAGTTCTTGTAATTGGCTCTGAAGTTCCTTCATTTCGCTGGGTGCGAGTCTGTATGGAGCACGAGCTATTGGTGCAGCTCCCGGTACAAGGTCTATTTGAAATTCAACGGATCGGTGTGGAGGTAGTCCCGGTAATTCTTTCGAAAATACATTGGGAAATTCTTTTGTGACGAGAACATCACTGATGTTCTTTTCTTCTGGTTTAACTTCCTCTATGTGTGCTAGAATGACGTAACAACCTTTTCTTATTAGTTTTTGCGCCTTCAAACTACTAATAAGATTTAATTTCGCGTTGTTCTTTTCTCCGTACACCATTAAAGGTTTTCCTTTTTCACGCATAATGCGAATCGCATTTTTGTAACAAACGACCTCTGCTCTCACCTTTTTCAACCAGTCCATGCCAATTATTACATCAAAACTTCCTAACTCGACTGGTATTAAATTAATTTTAAACGTTTCATCCCCCAGTTTAATTTCTCTCTCCCGACATATATTATCTGCTGAAATTAATTTACCGTTTGCTAATTCGAGAAAAAATTTACTATCTAACAGCGTCAATGGACAACTTAATTTAGCACAAAAATCTCTACTCATATAGCTTCTATCCGCACCCGAATCAAATAAAACGTAAGCAGATTTATTGTCAATAAGAAATGTACCCGTAACAAGCTCCGAGTCTTCCTGTGCCTCTGCCGCATTAATATTGAAAACTCTTCCGCGGCCTTGTCCATTCGTGTTCTCCTGGTTCGGGCAATTTCTAATAATGTGGCCAGGTTTTCCACATTTATAACAAACTACATTGGCATAACTTGCTCCGACACTACTTGCTCCGCCATTAATCATTCCGACACCATTTGTTCCTTTCGTTCTGTTAACCCCTGGTCCGTAGACCTCACACTTCGCCACGCTATGACCATTTCTTTTACACTTGTTGCAAAATTTGGTGCAGAACCCCGAGTAATACTTTTCACACCTTTGGCATAGCTGCTTCTGATTGTTGTTGTTGTTGCGGTTGTTATTGTTGTTTGGATGATTGTTGTAGTTGCTGTTGTTGTTGTTGTTGTTGTTGTTGTTGTTGGTGTTGTTAGGCCGTTTGTTGTAGTTGCGATTGATATTGCGATTGTTGGGATAGTTGTTGCGATTATTGTTGTAATTGCTGTTGTTGTTGTATTGGTGATTCTTATCACCGTTTTCCTCCCAATTTCTTTTGACTTGCTTCACATTGGCCTCTTCAGCCGCCTGTTCTTTGATTCTTTCCTCAATCTGGTTCACTAGTTTGTGAGCCATTCTACATGCCTGTTGTATGGAGGCGAGCTCGTGTGAACTTATATCTTCTTGGATTCTTTCTGGTAATCCTTTCACAAACGCGTCGATCTTCTCTTCCTCATCTTCGAATGCTCTCGGACACAATAGGCACAATTCTGTGAATCGTCTTTCGTACGTGGTAATATCAAATCCTTGGGTTCGTAACCCTTTAAGTTCTATCTTGATCTTATTGACCTCGGTTCTGGGACGGTACTTCTCGTTCATCAAGTGCTTGAATGCTGACCACGGTAGTGCGTAAGCATCATCTTGTCCCACTTGCTCTAGATAGGTATTCCACCATGTTAACGCAGTACCTGTGAAGGAATGCGTAGCGTACTTCACTTTGTCCTCTTCAGTACACTTACTTATGGCAAATACCGATTCAACCTTCTTGGTCCACCGTTTCAATCCGATCGGTCCTTCGGTTCCATCAAATTCCAAAGGTTTGCAGGTAGTGAATTCTTTGTAGGTGCATCCTACACGATTTTCTGTACTACTAGATCCAAGGTTATTGTTGGTATGTAGCGCAGCCTGTACTGCGGCTATGTTTGAAGCAAGAAAGGCACGAAATTCCTCTTCGCTCATATTCAAGGTGTGTCGAGTAGTCGGTGCCATTTCCTTCAAAATAGTCAAATAAAACAAGTTAATCATACAGAATATTAAGAGTAGTCAATAATATCTCGTAGCATAATATGAACTCATTTATAAAAGCTTTTTCTTCATATTAGCGTTTTATAAGTTTAAATTTGGGTAGTACCTACCCGTTAAGTTCATACTTAGTAGCTAATATACAATTCAACTACTACAATTCTATATGAAAAACTGATTATAATAATATTTCGCGTTCAAACTTTTACACAATATTTTACAAACTTATAATACCGCTTATTTTACATATAGCATGAAATATAGCACACAATAACTTTGATACAAGATTGTTGTGAAGATAATTCTAGCTAGTACACAAGTCGTTCAGCAAAGGCAATAAAGACACGTAATTCATACGTCCAGAAACAAGTCAAGCATTCTGGTTTTACTAGGACTACTTCCCATCCTTGGTCTTGTGGAACATAACCGTTATGGCCGTTGATAAGACAGCGTGTTGTAACGTCATCAAAGGGACGAGGGTTACGTAATGTCTAACAGTCCCGTAACAATCTAAAAACCTTGTTTCTCACCCTAACTACTGAGTCCGTCACTTGTGAGGATGTTTTATTTAGCAGTTGTAATCCGATGTTCTTTTTCTTACTTTGGTGAGAAGCGAACATCACTAACCCGTAAGCATAACATGCTTCTTTATGTTGCATGTTAGCAGCTCTTTCTAACTCATGAAGTCCTATGTTGGGATATGTTGAGTCAAAATAAGTTCTTAACCCGTAGCGTAAAATTGCACTTGGGTTTCCCGCATTTAGTGATTTAAAGAAAACACGGCGTAACTTACGGTCTTCCCAATGTGATATACCCCATCTTTCAAAGGATAGCCTTTTATAAACTAAGGCATGATTAGAACTTTCATCAATGTGATGCCCCGACCAAATCCATATGGACGAGAACATTACATTTGATTACATCGCGAGGTACTTGACCTCTAAATGATACATTTTACAAACATTGCATTCGTTTTTAAAAGACAAACTTTCATTTCATCAAAAGTTGACAGATATGCATACCATTTCAGAATATCCAAACTATAAATGATCTAATCTGTCATTTACTTAATAATAATCTCTAATGAACTTCAACAACTCGAATGCAACGTCTTTTGCAATATGTCATGAATGACTCCAAGTAATATCCTTAAAAGAGCTAATGCACAGTGGAAGATTTCTTTCAAACCTGAGAATAAACATGCTTTAAAGTGTCAACCAAAAGGTTGGTGAGTTCATTAGTTTAACATAAATAATTATTTCTATCATTTTAATAGACCACAAGATTTTCATTTCTCATAAATAAACGTCCCATGCATAGAGACAAAAATATCATTCATATGAATTGAACACCTGGTAACCGACATTCACAATATGCATATAAGAATATCCCCATCATTCCGGGATCCTCCTTCGGACATGATATAAATTTTGAAGTACTAAAGCATCCGGTACTTTGGATGGGGCTTGTTGGGCCCGATAGATCTATCTTTAGGATTCGCGTCAATTAGGGTGTCTGTTCCCTAATTCTTAGATTACCAGACTTAATAAAAAGGGGCATATTCGATTTTGATAATTCAACCATATAATGTAGTTTCGATTACTTGTGTCTATTTCGTAAAACATTTATAAAAATTGCGCATGTATTCTCAGCCCAAAAATATAAAGGGTAAAAAGGCAAATGAAACTCACACATATAAATATTGTAAAACAGTTAATAAAGCATTTGCATGTATTCTCAGCCCAAAAATGTAAAGAGTAAAAGGGATCAAATGAAACTCACCTAATGTATTTTGTAGTAAAAATACATGCGACTATATTGAACATTGCAAGGTTGTCCTCGGATTCACGAACTTATATCATTTGTATATTTATTAATATATATAATCGCAATTGAACAAATTTATATATTATAACTTATGTTATATATTATATATATTTAATTTTTGTATATACAAGAATGATTAATGTTTAGATAGTTATATTAATATATATTCAGTTAGTTTTATATTAAAAATACTTGATTTGTTATATATATGAATATTCGCATAAAATTCGTTAATATGATTAATACATACTTTTATGTAATATTACCTATAGAAATATATCTTTATATACATAATATTTATTTACTAAAGTATATTAATAATGATAAGTAAAAGTTGAATTTGATTATAATAATAATAAAAAAATAATATCCAATAATAATTATGGTAGTTTTATTGTTATTAATAGTTAGGATAGTAGTTTTAATAGTAATAATAACGATACTAATAATATTGATATTAATACTTATAAAATCTGATAATACTAATAATGTTGATAATACTAATAATACATAATAATAATACCCATACATATAGTTTGATGAAAATAGTAATAATAAATGATAATATTCATATTTCCAGGGTGTTACTAATGTTTATAAAAATCACAACATATAATATTATTGTCATAGTAATATTGATAGTATTAATTATAACAATCATAATAATACTAGTAATATTTTAAATGATAAAATTAGTGATGGTAATAATTATATAATTAATACTAATGGTAATAACCTTTATAATACTTATAAGTTTGATAATAATAATAATAATTATAATACATGAAATAATAACAAAAATTTATAATAATAATGATATCAACAAAAACAACAATAACAATAATAATAACAATAATAATAATAATAATAATAATAATAATAATAATAATAATAATAATAATAATAATAATAATAACATGATAAAAATAGACTACCTCAATGAAAGAGCATTTTCTAAAAAAAAAGACTGGAGCCGGGCTCGAACCCGCGACCTCCCGCATACTCGCAAACAATCTTAACCATTTGGGCTGTTGCCCATTTCCTGATTATAAACCCCACGCGATTTTATTTATTTCCTTCTTCTTTGTTCTTCTTTTCTTCTTTATCTTCTTCTTAATCAGACTCTCACGATCAGATTAATAATCAAACAGAAACAACGATTCATTTAATTTATTCCAAGGCTTGTAATAACATATAATCAGGTAAGGGTGTTTTTAAAAAAAAAAAAAAACGAAAAAAAAAAAACAAAACCACAGCCACTGCTGCTCGTCGCTGTTTAACAGCAAAAAAAAAAAATTAATTTCCGTTTAGAGATCGTTTTGGACAAATCTTCCAACATGAAATAAGTTTTATCTCGTACATATAAACTTCTTGAATCATCAATTTATCTTAAATTGAAACAGAAATCTCGAATTTTACCGAAGAACAATAGTTGACTTTTTGTTTCAAAAACCTTTGACTCTAAAATTTGTCTTCGTTTCGAAGAATTGGAAAAAAGGGAACTTTGCAGAAAGATTAAACTATAGATTCTTAACAATACTGCAATTTTAGATTTTGGAAAATGATTCGATTTCGAAATAGGATGGGTTGAGTTGAAGAACAGAGGGAGAAAAAAATGGGTTTCGTTCAATTTTTGGTTTTTAATTCAAATGGCAGTGTATAATGTATATAATGTGCTGGATAAATGAAGTAAAAACCCTGAGTTGATTAATTGAGGTCGACCTATAACAGAAAATCAGACAAGAAGTACATAAACTCCACTCAGGAGGATTTACACAGAAAAAGAAATAAATATAAAAATATAGACAGTGATAGGAACGAATTTTGTACAAGAAGTTGATATAGATTTCTAACAATTCAAATAGAAAACAAAATTGATAAAAGGTTGATGTTGATATTCAACCGTGTTTGTATCTGTATGCATGATTTTTCCTTTTGTTTTTATAAAAATATATTAGTAATAATTATTAAGTATAAATATTTTAGTAATAATAATTCTATTAATATTAATACTAATAAATGTTAATAATAAAAATAATAATATTAATATTAACATTAATATTATTAATAATATTAATAATTTTATTGGTAAAGATAATAACATGATAATAACAATAAGGATAATGATAATGCTAATAGTAATTTAATAATTTAAGTAATCATAATAATAACTAAAATTTGTACTACCAATTATGATATTAATAATATTACTAATAATAACATTAGTATTAGTAATTGAATGTATCCAACTTCATTTATACATTATATATATATAATAATAATACTGATATTAATATTATTAGTAATAATGAAAGTACTAATATAATAACTATATTTTAGATTTGTAATTTAATGTATATATATATATATATAATACATATTATATTTATATCTCTTATTATATATACCAGTATCATAATACTTCTTTATGGAGATCATATATATTTACATAAAGCTTTAAGTTAATAACTACTTTATTATCTTGTATATTACTTTAAATTCTTATTTCCAATGATTAAAGTGTACATTATTAAATTAAAACTTTATATATATACTTATATTTATATATATATATATATATATATATATATATATATATATATATATATATATATATTTACATATTTATTTACACATAGATGTTCGTGAATCGTCGAGAACAGTCGAAGGTCAATTGATTACATGAATATAAATTTCAAAATGTTCGAGACTCAACATTACAGATTTTGCTTATCATGTCTGAATCATATAAAGATTAAAGTTTAAATTTGGTCGGAAATTCCCGGGTCATCACAGTACCTACCCGTTAAAGAAATTTCGTCCCGAAATTTGAGTGGGGTGGTCATGGCTAACAATAAAAATGTTTTCATGACAAATATGAGTTGATAACTTGAGTTTTATCATCAATGAGCAATATGGATAAAAATAATTCGATTATTCGAAGCGTATGAATGAAGTTATCACAAGATAGTGAAATGAAAGGATAAAGATTTGTCTTAACTTTTGATAGGGTTGAGGTCGAATTCCGGAATCCAAGGGATTTAAAGAAAATCTTCGAAATCTAAAAGATTTGATTCTTCGGCAAATTAAGAGATTAAGATATCTATAATTAAATACGGTGATCTGCTTCGATTTCTCTGTCTGATATTTCCATTATAAATTAAGCTCTTCCGTTCCTTTATTCTCACCATTCCCATACTCTCTTCCTTAGTTCATACATCCAAAAGATTGTGGAAATGCTTAATCCAGTTCTAATTCTTGTCCTTATCCTTACTATCGTAACAATCATTCTCTTTTTCCAACTTTCACCCGAGGAATCTGCTTACTTCTACTTTGCTCTTGGGGTTATAGTGCTTTTAATTCTCCCGTGTCTTTATGTTGCGATATACATTGATATACACGGTTTGTAATTTATGCGTTGTTATCGGGCTTTATATCTCTCCTTATATTTCAATGTCCCCCTTTCTGTTTCCTATAATCCTTGTCATCCACAGTTAATACTCCCTCCTATTTGCTGCGATTTATACTCCAATTTCTATTTCAGAGCTTTGTCCCTTCGTTTCTTCTTCTGGCGATTTGGCATCTCTTGTAATGGTCCAGAATTCGCAGATATAAGTTTCAGAATAAACATTATTAATGTTCTAAATAAGAAGGAACGTAATAGCATGATTTGATTTGTCAAATTACCATATTCATTGAAAGTAGAACTATCAAGAATATACTTTCTTGATATGTTCAGAAGTTAAGCAGAATGAAAGAGTTATGTAACATGGCACATGATGACGTTATGATCTGTGAATCATCACGTCCCATTAGAAACTCAGCATGACTTACTGTAATATAATCACGTTGATCAAGTGTCATTATATTATTCTAACTCATGCATCAATTCCCAACATTACTTCAATAACATTCATATTTTGAGCTCGAAAGTTTACAGAATATAGAAACTAACAGTTTCTATATGATGTAATACTGATAGCACGAAGAGATTAATGATTTCAGATAAGAATAGTTATAAAAATATCTCCAGAAATATGGAGGATATTTATAATGAAAGATACGATGATATCTTGGAATTTCTAATATCGATGGGTGATGAAGAAGATTTATCCGTAAGGGTTTAGATTCGGAAGCAAGGTATTCACTAAATATTTCATCAGAAACAGAATCATTTGGATTCTTTGAAGTCAAACTTATTCTTTGTGATTTGTCCACGACTTCCTTCATAGTTTCGCATAATCCGCTTTTCGGTACTAAATTTTCTATTGAATGTTTCCAATATAATGATACACAGGAAGCACGAGGAGGTATATAATTTCGGACGAGAATATTTATGAAAATATCCTCAGAAATATCGAAGATATTGATGTTGATATTTTGGAATTTCTAATTTCGATGGTTGATGGAGAAAGATTTTCCGCAAGATTTTTAACATGAGTACGGAGCAAGATATTCATTGAAAGTTTCATCGGATCCAGAATTACCTGGATTCTTTGAATATATGGTATGGTTCCTGTATTTGTCCTTGGTCTCCTTCGTGGTTAGCTCAATCCGTTTTCCAGTTCCAACTTTTTTGAGCTTTTCCAACATACTATTCTTTATCATCAAACTTTCGATGATTAAGGTCATTTATGGTTGTCTATGGTTTCTGCTGCTTCATTCAGCTTTTTCATCTTTCAGAGTATTGATTTGTGACTGAGTGCTTTTTAGAATTTCAGAATGAGAGATCATAATTCTAAGAGATAAATGTCATACATATAACTGTTGATGTAGATATGCTGTGAGTTTTCAAAGTACTGATTGCTGATTCCTGGTAATTGTTATGGCAGTTTTCGTTACAAGATGCGGATGAGTACATGACGAGACTTCAATAGATAATTATAGTGATTTGTCGGAGGGATTTAAACCAAGGAGCGACGAGGTTGCTGGTACGTCTACTGTTAATGTAGTGGGATTTAAACAGTTCCCCGGTAACGAAGGCGAAAAGACAACTTATATATCAGGGTTATAACAAGTTAATACGATTGAAAAGTCAAAGTTGACTTGCTGGAGTTGTGACAAAACTGGCTATCTCGAACAGCAGATGCAAAGTTATTTTCGGTAATAATAACGCTAAGGGAATTAGTACAGTTACGTGTTAAACGTTTACTCAGGTTCAGAGTGTTTTCAGGTGCATAACTATATGCATAAATCTTTTCTCCCGTAATTGAAGTGCGGTTGGTTCATCCTTTCAATTGAGGTGTTTTCAAGAATCATGAAGGGTTTGAATGCAGATTAGAATTGTCAAGATACAAATGAGGTTTAAGATGAAATCAAGTGGCAAACTTGAAGAATTATTTAGTTACATATGTTATAATCAATATTTTAATTCATTTTAATTGTCCAGTGTTGGTAGTTCACAGTTGATAGTCCACAGTAACAGTCCAGTAATTCATATATAGTTTAATATATAATATTCGAATTAATTAATAAATATCGTGACCCGTGTACATGTCTCAGACTCGATCACAACTCAAAGTATATATATTATTTGAGAATCAACCTCAACCCTGTATAGAGAACTCGATCATTACTGCATATAGAGTTTTTATGGTGATTCCAAATAATATATATAGATGCGTCGATATGATATGTCAAAACCTTGTATACGTGTCCCGATATTTAAAGTGCGTAAAATAAATAACAGAAATTAAATGACGATAAATAAAGTGCGTAATGTAAATAATAGGAATTAAATGACAATAAATAAAATTGCGAGAATGTAAATTGCGATAAATAAACTGCGATAAATAAATTGCGATAATTAAATGGTAATACGGAATTAACAGTTAGCTAGGAACAGTTAGCTAGGATTTTGTTAGCGTGGATTCTTAATAGAATTTCATATTGTTAATTAATCTGTTTCTAATCAATTTTTATTGTGTCCATTATTTCTTCATTATGCCACTTGTTGGATTCTGATAGGTCAAAATCCAAATATGTAATTGGATGAATATGGTTATTCTGTGGTGAACGGATTTGTATATCGGTGGATGTAAGTAGGATAGTATATGACTGTTGAAACAGATTTGAAGAACGTACAATGTAACTTATTAATGTGAAATTTAAATAGTCCTCGGGTATTACCTACCCATTAAAATATTTTCACCATTAACAGTTTGTACAAGAGAATTTTTAATTACAATCTTTATGAAAACATATATACATATATATTTTCTTCAGATGTATTCATGGATTTAATGAGTTAATATAATATTAAACTCATTTGCTTTTTGGTTGGAACTAGAATAAATAATCTTTAAAACTTTAGAGATTACATATTCGACATGTCGAACGAAGATCATACTCAAAGTATAGATGATGATATTGAAGCATGGATTATTGATGGTACTGGTGCTGTTATTGATTGTACTGTTTGTGCCGGTGATGTTGCTGAAGCTGGTACATTTTGCACCATATTCTCCGAATTGATTATTCGAGCGCGAAGTTTGTTGACTTATTACTCCAGGATGATTGTCGGTTGGAACGAGCGGATGAATAAGGTTCAGAATTGTGGATAGAATATAATCTTGTCAAGTTACCCCGGAAATGAGACTGAAAATGGTGTCTCGAACAGGTTCGCCGGTAAATGCTTCAGGTTCATTGTCAAGAGGTGAATTCGGTTGGTGGAAGGGATTGCCTTCTGCGCGTTTCCATTAATTAAGTCGACTACAAACCCATCAGATGAATTGATAATGGCTGATTGGTTGATTCATGCCGATGATGCTGTTTTCGGAGCTTAGGTGAACATCTATGTCGGAATAGCTGTCGGAATAACTATCGGAATAGCTATAGGAATCTGAGGGACTCGAACTGGTTTAGGGATTCATCCCGTACGATCAGATGAAGGATTTTTGATAAGAAATAGATTATAGGATATAGATTAGTACCCTGCAATACATAATTTAAATATGCATATATAATACTAAAATCCCATAAGTTACGGAGGAATCTACGAAAGCTGTCAGGCATCGGTAACAATAACAGGTATGTTAAGATATGAATTAGCAGATATGCTAAGATATAAATTTTTGTCTATACACTAATCATGCAATTAATGCAATACGATATGTCTAGACTAAGGATGATAAGCAAGTGATTCTCTAAGAATGATAAGCAGGAAATTTTTGACATAAAATGATAAGCAAAACTTTTGACATGCAGACACGGTCAAAGTTCAGACTCACTAATGCATCCTAACGACTTATCAGTTAGACACACTAATGCAGACCCGGTTCACTAAGACCACCGCTCTGATACCAACTGTGATGCCCCAACCAAATCCATATGGAAGAGAACATTACATTTGATTACATCGCGAGGTACTTGACCTCTAAATGATACATTTTACAAACATTGCATTCGTTTTTAAAAGACAAACTTTCATTTCATCAAAAGTTGACAGGTATGCATACCATTTCAGAATATCCAAACTATAAATGATCTAATCTGTCATTTACTTAATAATAATCTCTAATGAACTTCAACAACTCGAATGCAACGTCTTTTGCAATATGTCATGAATGACTCCAAGTAATATCCTTAAAAGAGCTAATGCACAGCGGAAGATTTCTTTCAAACCTGAGAATAAACATGCTTTAAAGTGTCAACCAAAAGGTTGGTGAGTTCATTAGTTTAACATAAATAATCATTTCCATCATTTTAATAGACCACAAGATTTTCATTTCTCATAAATAAACGTCCCATGCATAGAGACAAAAATATCATTCATATGAATTGAACACCTGGTAACCGACATTCACAATATGCATATAAGAATATCCCCATCATTCCGGGATCCTCCTTCGGACATGATATAAATTTCGAAGTACTAAAGCATCCAGTACTTTGGATGGGGCTTGTTGGGCTCGATAGATCTATCTTTAGGATTCGCGTCAATTAGGGTGTCTGTTTCCTAATTCTTAGATTACCAGACTTAATAAAAAGGGGCATATTCGATTTTGATAATTCAACCATATAATGTAGTTTCGATTACTTATGTCTATTTCGTAAAACATTTATAAAAATTGCGCATGTATTCTCAGCCCAAAAATAAAAAGGGTAAAAAGGCAAATGAAACTCACACATATAAATATTGTAAAACAGTTAATAAAGCATTTGCATGTATTCTCAGCCCAAAAATGTAAAGAGTAAAAGGGATCAAATGAAACTCACCTAATGTATTTTGTAGTAAAAATACATACGACTATATTGAACATTGCAAGGTTGTCCTCGGATTCACGAACTTATATCATTTGTATATTTATTAATATATATAATCGCAATTGAACAAATTTATATATTATAACTTATGTTATATATTATATATATTTAATTTTTGTATATACAAGAATGATTAATGTTTAGATAGTTATATTAATATATATTCAGTTAGTTTTATATTAAAAATACTTGATTTGTTATATATATGAATATTCGCATAAAATTCGTTAATATGATTAATACATACTTTTATGTAATATTACCTATAGAAATATATCTTTATATACATAATATTTATTTACTAAAGTATATTAATAATGATAAGTAAAAGTTGAATTTGATTATAATAATAATAAAAAAATAATATCCAATAATAATTATGGTAGTTTTATTGTTATTAATAGTTAGGATAGTAGTTTTAATAGTAATAATAACGATACTAATAATAGTGATATTAATACTTATAAAATCTGATAATACTAATAATGTTGATAATACTAATAATACATAATAATAATACCCATACATATAGTTTGATGAAAATAGTAATAATAAATGATAATATTCATATTTCCAGGGTGTTACTAATGTTTATAAAAATCACAACATATAATATTATTGTCATAGTAATATTGATAGTATTAATTATAACAATCATAATAATACTAGTAATATTTTAAATGATAAAATTAGTAATAGTAATAATTATATAATTAATACTAATGGTAATAACCTTTATAATACTTATAAGTTTAATAATAATAATAATAATTATAATACATGAAATAATAACAAAAATTTATAATAATAATGATATCAACAAAAACAACAATAACAATAATAATAACAATAATAATAATAATAATAATAATAATAATAATAATAATAATAATAATAATAATAATAATAATAATAATAATAATAATAACATGATAAAAATAGACTACCTCAATGAAAGAGCATTTTCTAAAAAAAAAGACTGGAGCCGGGCTCGAACCCGCGACCTCCCGCATACTCGCAAACAATCTTAACCATTTGGGCTGTTGCCCATTTCCTGATTATAAACCCCACGCGATTTTATTTATTTCCTTCTTCTTTGTTCTTCTTTTCTTCTTTATCTTCTTCTTAATCAGACTCTCACGATCAGATTAATAATCAAACAGAAACAACGATTCATTTAATTTATTCCAAGGCTTGTAATAACATATAATCAGGTAAGGGTGTTTTTTAAAAAAAAAAAAAAACGAAAAAAAAACAAAACAAAACCACAGCCACTGCTGCTCGTCGCTGTTTAACAGCAAAAAAAAAAAAAAAATTAATTTCCGTTTAGAGATCGTTTTGGACAAATCTTCCAACATGAAATAAGTTTTATCTCGTACATATAAACTTCTTGAATCATCAATTTATCTTAAATTGAAACAGAAATCTCGAATTTTACCGAAGAACAACAGTTGACTTTTTGTTTCAAAAACCTTTGACTCTAAAATTTGTCTTCGTTTCGAAGAATTGGAAAATGGGACTTTGCAGAAAGATTAAACTATAGATTCTTAACAATACTGCAATTTTAGATTTTGGAAAATGATTCGATTTCGAAATAGGATGGGTTGAGTTGAAGAACAGAGGGAGAAAAAAATGGGTTTCGTTCAATTTTTGGTTTTTAATTCAAATGGCAGTGTATAATGTATATAATGTGCTGGATAAATGAAGTAAAAACCCTGAGTTGATTAATTGAGGTCGACCTATAATAGAAAATCAGACAAGAAGTACATAAACTCCACTCAGGAGGATTTACACAGAAAAAGAAATAAATATAAAAATATAGACAGTGATAGGAACGAATTTTGTACAAGAAGTTGATATAGATTTCTAATAATTCAAATAGAAAACAAAATTGATAAAAGGTTGATGTTGATATTCAACCGTGTTTGTATCTGTATGCATGATTTTTCCTTTTGTTTTTATAAAAATATATTAGTAATAATTATTAAGTATAAATATTTTAGTAATAATAATTCTATTAATATTAATACTAATAAATGTTAATAATAAAAATAATAATATTAATATTAACATTAATATTATTAATAATATTAATAATTTTATTGGTAAAGATAATAACATGATAATAACAATAAGGATAATGATAATGCTAATAGTAATTTGATAATTTAAGTAATCATAATAATAACTAAAATTTGTACTACCAATTATGATATTAATAATATTACTAATAATAACATTAGTATTAGTAATTGAATGTATCCAACTTCATTTATACATTATATATATATATAATAATAATACTGATATTAATATTATTAGTAATAATGAAAGTACTAATATAATAACTATATTTTAGATTTGTAATTTAATGTATATATATATATATATATATATATATATATATATATATATATATATATATATATATATATATATATATATAATTTAATGTATATATATATATATATATATATATATATATATATATATATATATATAATACATATAATATTTATATCTCTTATTATATATACCAGTATCATAATACTTCTTTATGGAGATCATATATATTTACATAAAGCTTTAAGTTAATAACTACTTTATTATCTTGTATATTACTTTACATTCTTATTTCCAATGATTAAAGTGTACATTATTAAATTAAAACTTTATATATATACTTATATTTATATTTACATATATATATATATATATATATATATATATATATATATATATATATATATATATATATATATATATTTACATATTTATTTACACATAGATGTTCGTGAATCGTCGAGAACAGTCGAAGGTCAATTGATTACATGAATATAAATTTCAAAATGTTCGAGACTCAACATTACAGATTTTGCTTATCATGTCTGAATCATATAAAGATTAAAGTTTAAATTTGATCGGAAATTCCCGGGTCATCACAATCAAATGTTCTACAAACTAATTTTGCCGTAAACAATTGTGCCGACGAATTCTGACCGACTTTAGACAAGATCTCATCAATCATGTCCTCGGGTAGGTCTTCTAATATTTTTGGTTGTCTATCCTTAACGTCCATTGTGTATTTATACTGTAAAACAAACGAGGATTAGATTCGTAAAAGGTAATTATCAAATAATACAAGCAATTTTTACATAGAACATAAAAGTACAAGCACACTACAATACAATTATTACACAACATGCTCACACCCCTCTAATCGGAATCACTGGTTTCTTCTTCTTCAGACTTGGTTCTTTTTCCTAATTTTCTAGGGATATATGATGTTCCTCTAATACGAGTCATCATTTTCCACATTGGTTTAGAAAAACCTGGTGGTTTAGAGGTTCCCGGGTTATTGTCACGATATAGAAAATACGGGTGTTGACGGTACATATAAAGTTCATCGGGGTCGGAATCAGATTTCTCTATTTTAATGCCTTTCCCCTTATTATTTTCTTTTGCCTCTTTAAAATGGGTCGGGGTAATTTCTATAACATCATCGGAATCCTCATCAGGATCCGATTCATCGGAAAATTGGTAATTTTCCCAATATTTTGCTTCCTTAGCGGAAACACCATTGACCATTATTAACTTTGGTCCATTGATTGAGGATTTTCTTTTATTTGACCGGTTTTCTGTGGTTCCTACTATTCCCCCCTCCGAAACCTCTTCTTCTTCCGGTTCCTCTTCTTCTGGTTCCTCTTCTTCCGGTTCCTCTTCTTCCCGTTCCGTTTCCTCTTCTTCCAGTTCTTCGGGAACTTGTGAATCTTGCCAGTATATATTCGACTCTTCGTTATCATTAGGTGAGTCAATGGGATTTGTGCTAGAGGTAGACATCTATCACACAATATCAAACATGTTAAGAGATTAATATATCACATAATATTTACATGTTAATAATATATAGTTTCCAACAAAAATGTTAAGCAATCATTTTTAAAGAAAATACGGTCGAAGTCCAGACTCACTAATGCATCCTAACAAACTCGATAAGACACACTAATGCAAATTTTCTGGTTCTCTAAGACCAACGCTCGGATACCAACTGAAATGTCCCGTTCATATTGATTATAAACGTTCCATATTAATTGATTTCGTTGCGAGGTTTTGACCTCTATATGAGACATTTTTCAAAGACTGCATTCATTTTTAAAACAACCATAACCTTTATTTTATCAATAAAAGTTTCAAAAGCATTACGTAGATTATCAAATAATGATAATCTAAAATATACTGTTTACACACGACCATTACATAATGGTTTACAATAGAAATATATTACATCGACATATGTTTCTTGAATGCAGTTTTTACACAATATCATACAAACATGGACTCCAAATCTTGTCCTTATTTTAGTATGCAACAGTGAAAGCTCTTAGTATTCACCTGAGAATAAACATGCTTTAAACATCAACAAAAAATGTTGGTGAGTTATAGGTTTAACCTATGTATATCAAATCGTAACAATAGACCACAAGATTTCATATTTCAATACACATCCCATACATAGAGATAAAAATCATTCATATGGTGAACACCTGGTAACCGACATTAACAAGATGCATATATAAGAATATCCCCATCATTCCGGGACACCCTTCGGATATGATATAAATTTCGAAGTACTAAAGCATCCGGTACTTTGGATGGGGTTTGTTAGGCCCAATAGATCTATCTTTAGGATTCGCGTCAATTAGGGTGTCTGTTCCCTAATTCTTAGATTACCAGACTTAATAAAAAGGGGCATATTCGATTTCGATAATTCAACCATAGAATGTAGTTTCACGTACTTGTGTCTATTTTGTAAATCATTTATAAAACCTGCATGTATTCTCATCCCAAAAATATTAGATTTTAAAAGTGGGACTATAACTCACTTTCACAGATTTTTACTTCGTCGGGAAGTAAGACTTGGCCACTGGTCGATTCACGAACCTATAACAAATATGTACATATATATCAAAGTATGTTCAAAATATATTTACAACATTTTTAATACATTTTACTGTTTTAAATTTATTAAGTCAGATGTCCTCGTTAGTAACCTACAACTAGTTGTCCACAGTTAGATGTACAGAAATAAATCGATATATATTATCTTGAATCAATCCACGACCCAGTGTATACACGTCTCAGGCTAGATCACAACTTAAAGCATATATATTTTTAGAATCAACCTCAACCCTGTATAGCTAACTCCAACATTACTGCATATAGAGTGTCTATGGTTGTTCCAAATAATATATATACATGGGTCGATATGATATGTCAAAACATTTGCATACGTGTCTATGGTATCCCAAGATTACATAATATATTAGAATACATGTATAATACAATATAAGTTAGCTAGTATATGATTTGTATAGAATTGTTAATATTTCTCGTAGCTACAAAAATAAAAAAAAATCCAATCTTGTTTTACCCATAACTTCTTCATTTTAAATCCGTTTTGAGTGATTCAAATTGCTATGGTTTCATATTGAACTCTATTTTATGAATATAAACAGAAAAAGTATAGGTTTGTAGTCGGAAATATAAGTTACAAGTCGTTTTTGTAAGAGGTAGTCATTTCAGTCGAAAGAACGACGTCTTGATGACCATTTTGAAAAACATACTTCCACTTTGAGTTTAACCATGATTTTTGGATATAGTTTCATGTTCATAAGAAAAATCATTTTCCCAGAAGAACAACTTTTAAATCAAAGTTTATCATAGTTTTTAATTAACTAACCCAAAATAGCCCGCAGTGTTACTACGACGGCGTAAATTCGGTTTTACGGTATTTTTCGTATTTCCAGGTTTTAAATCATTAAGTTAGCATATAATATAGATATAGAACATGTATTTAGTTGATTTTAAAAGTCAATTTAGAAGGATTAACTTTTGTTTGCGAACAAGTTTAGAATTAACTAAACTATGTTCTAGTGATTTCAAGTTTAAACCTTCGAATAAGATAGCTTTATATGTATGAATCGAATAATGTTATGAACATCATTACTACCTCAAGTTTTGTGGATAAACCTACTGGAAAAGAGACAAATGGATCTAGCTTCAAAGGATCCTTGGATGGCTTGAAAGTTCTTGAAGCAGAATCATGACACGAAAACAAGTTCAAGTAAGATCATCACTCGAAATAAGTTTGTTATAGTTATAGAAATTGAACCAAAGTTTGAATATGAGTATTACCTTGTATTATAAAGATATATTACTGTAAATAAGAAAGATTTCTTGAGGTTGGATGATCACTTTACAAGATTGGAAGTAAGCTAGCAAACTTGGAAGTATTCTTGATTTTATGAAACTAGAACTTGTAGAATTTATGAAGAACACTTAGAAATTGAAGATGGAACTTGAGAGAGATCAATTAGATGAAGAAAATTGAAGAATGAAAGTGTTTGTAGGTGTTTTTGGTCATTGGTATATGGATTAGATATAAAGGATATGTAATTTTGTTTTCATGTAAATAAGTCATGAATGATTACTCATATTTTTGTAATTTTATGAGATATTTCATACTAGTTGCCAAATGATGGTTCCCACATGTGTTAGGTGACTCACATGGGCTGCTAAGAGCTGATCATTAGAGTGTATATACCAATAGTACATACATCTAAAAGCTGTGTATTGTACGAGTACGAATACGGGTGCATACGAGTAGAATTGTTGATGAAACTGAACGAGGATGTAATTGTAAGCATTTTTGTTAATTAGAAGTATTTTGATAAGTGTATTGAAGTCTTTCAAAAGTGTATGAATACATATTAAAACACTACATGTATATACATTTTAACTGAGTCGTTAAGTCATCGTTAGTCGTTACATGTAAATGTTGTTTTGAAACCTTTAGGTTAACGATCTTGTTAAATGTTGTTAACCCATTGTTTATTATATCTAAAGAGATGTTAAATTATTACATTATCATGATATCATGATGTATTAATATACCTTAATATGATATATATACATTAAATGTCGTTACAACGATAATCGTTACATATATGTCTCGTTTCAAAATCATTAAGTTAGTAGTCTTGTTTTTACATATGTAGTTCATTGTTAATATACTTAATGATATGTTTACTTATCATAATATCATGTTAACTATATATATATCCATATATATGTCATCATATATTTTTTACAAGTTTTAACATTCGTGAATCACCGGTCAACTTGGGTGGTCAATTGTCTATATGAAACCTATTTCAATTAATCAAGTCTTAACAAGTTTGATTGCTTAACATGTTGGAAACACTTAATCATGTAAATAACAATTTCATTTAATATATATAAACATGGAAAAGTTTGGGTCACTACAGTACCTACCCGTTAAATAAATTTCGTCCCGAAATTTTAAGCAGTTGGAGGTGTTGACGTATCTTCTGGAAATAAGTGCGGGTATTTCTTCTTCATCTGATCTTCTCGTTCCCAGGTGAACTCAGGTCCTCTACGAGTATTCCATCGAACTTTAACAATTGGTATCTTGTTTTGCTTAAGTCTTTTAACCTCAAGATCAATTTCATTCTATATTTAACCCAATTTCTTTTTATTTCGGCCCAACAACTACATGGATCCTCACGGCCCAACAGAATTTCTAGTCTTGCCCAATTATCATACTGTATACGGCCCAATAATCAATACAGATCACGACCCACAGCTTCTCTTGTTATTTTTTTAAAAAGAATTATAGTGGCCTGGGTTCGAACCCAGGACCTCTCAGTTAACGCTACCACTCTAAGACCATTCTGCTGATTCTCCCTTTTCTGTTCTAATCTACACCTTAAGTTCCTTAAACCCGTATTTTCTCTATTCTTTTCTTCTTTTCTTCTCATCATCATTAATGATCTACGCATATATCGTTATCATCTATACGATTATTAACATAATATCATCATTAACATTTATCATTTTCTAATTGACATCAACTATCATCCTATATCTATAACATCATGATCATCATATATGAATCATTTTTCATTTCATCATTAACATCTTCATAGCCGTTCCTATTATCATCATTATTATTAATTTGTTATTTAGTAACTTAATTCCTCTTAAATAATGGTGAGATGGCCCAACACATATCCCACTCAATAAAGTAAGGTAAAAAAGGAGGAGCATACTTGGCCCGTTAAATAGAAATGGGATTAAGTAATACGCATGTGAAGGTTGGAACCGAAAGGTAGTAGGAACATGTCACAATCATCTTTATGATCATGACTCCATTTGTAGTAAAATATCACCATATTAATAATTGGATGGAGGATATGAGAGTAACCTTCGAGAAAGCAGTGGGCTCGTGAATTTAAAACAGAAAAAAAAATATCACGCAGATGGTTCACGAGGTGGTTTAATGGGTCTGTGATTCGAATACATAAAACAACCGATGTTGCAGTTAAGCTTGATGTGTTTATGTTGGGTTGATAAACGAGAGGAACCAGAAAAGGTTTCGGTTATTGAAGGTGCGAGGTTGGGTTGGTTTTCACGGTTATAAATAGAAAAATAGTGGTGTTTGGGTTTGTTGAGAGTTTTGACTAACATGAAATAACGGAAGGGTGGTGAGGGTTGTATCATGAAATCGAAATCCGCAGGTGATTGGGTTTGATGATAGTAATTCGGGTGATGGTGGTAGAATGGTGATCGTAACTATGTTTGCTCACGATGGATTATATTTGTTGATTGCATGGAACAGAAACATAATTGAGTATCAATAGTGGAAAATGTTGAGTTTAAAGGGTAGCGTTTTAATTGAAATATTAGCAAGTAAAAAATGGGTTTCATCGTCATGGAACGGTGTCGGTTTGGAATGAAGGTTTTAATGGATTTGCTCGTCATAAGAGAAACACACCAAGTGGGTGTTCGGTTTAATAGTTGATGTTGTTGCTTATGATAATTCTTGTAGTTAAAACAGGAACTAAACAGTGATGGTGAGTGATGGTTATGAATCGAAAGAAGGGAAAGTGAGATAGGGAATTCTGAAGGAGATGGTGGCCGGTATAAAGAAGGAGGAGGAGATCACCAGGTTTTTACGTTCCTAAGCAATTGTATAAGCATATATAAAGGGTAGACATATACTACATATAAAATATAATAATAAACATAATACTAATATATTATAATCATAATCATTCAACTAAAGTTTCAATTGAAGTAATAGAAAATGGAAACGTGTTTGAAAATGTTAGCAGTAATCAATCAAAATTCAATTAGCAATAGTGATTAATAGTTGAGCATCCGTTATATTTGGTTTATTCTACCGACGGTTTTAACGATCTATAATATCGTACCCCGTTGTTCCCTCAGTGGCGAATAAAAAGTCTTCAGATAAATTCTATATTTTTATAATAATTATCTTTATTTATTTCAGTCATTATGGTATAAAATTCTATCATTAATTTGTTAAATAAAAATTACATCAACTGTCCCTCTCATTTTTGGGTAGAATATAAAAAATGTTAAAATTAAATAATTTGATCCTAAATATACTTTTAATAAGCCTATAACTTATATAACTCACTTTCGGATTACCATTTATTTTAAAATGATATAAGTTTGATTTTAATTTACTTATTATTGATCAAATGACAATTGAGCATTATTGTTGCTTACAAAATAAATTCAAAACTATATATATATTCATTATACATTATTTACATATATAGCTATATTTTAAATAATAGTTATTATATATTATTTTATTTTACATTATTAATTCTAACAATTACGTCATATAATATTTTAATTTATATTTCAAATTCATATATTTTAAATATATGTATATATTTACAAATAGTGGTTCGTGAATCGTCGAGAGCAGTCGAAGGGTAAATGTATACATGAAACAGTTCAAACTTTTTGAGACTCAACCTTACAGACTTTGCTTACCGTGTCAGAATAATATATAGATAAAGATTAAATTTGGTCAGAAATTTGCGGGTCGTCACAGTATATAATACTTTTGACCCCATATAAGTAGTGCCTCCAATTCTTTAATGCAAAAACAACAGCGCCTAATTCCGAATCATGAATCGTATAATTTTGCTCGTGAATCTTCAATTGTCTGGACGCAAAAGCAATTACTTTTGTTCGTTGCATTAATACACAACCGAGACCTTGCTTTGATGTGTCACAATAAATCACAAAATCATCATTCCCTTCAGGCAATGACAATATAGGTGCCGTATTTAACTTTTTCTTCAACAATTAAAACGCTTTCTCCTGCTCATCCTTCCATTCAAATTTATTCCCTTTATGCGTTAATGCAGTCAAGGGTTTTGCTATTTTGGAAAAATCTTGGATGAATCTTCTGTAGTAACCAGCCAATCCTAAAAATTGGCGTATATGCTTCGGAGTTTTCGGGCTTTCCCAGTTTTCAACGGTTTCAATCTTTGACGGATCAACCTGAATACCTTCTTTGTTCACTACGTGTCCGAGGAATTGAACTTCTTCCAACCAAAATGCACACTTTGAAAACTTAGCGTACAGTTTTTCTTTCCTCAACAATTCTAGCACTTTTCTTAAATGTTCTTCGTGTTCTTGATCATTCTTTGAGTAAATAAGTATGTCATCGATGAAGACAATGACGAACTTGTCAAGATATGGTTCACACACTCAGTTCATAAGGTCCATGAACACAGCTGGTGCGTTAGTCAACCCAAACGGCATAACCATAAACTCGTAATAACTGTAACGCGTTCTAAAAGCAGTCTTCGGAATATCATCCTCCTTCACCCGCATTTGATGATACCCAGAACGTAAATCGATCTTCGAATAAACTGACGAGCCTTGTAGTTGATCAAATAAGTTGTCGATTCTTGGTAGTAGATAACAGTTCTTGATGGTAAGTTTGTTCAACTCTCGGTAGTCGATACACAATCTGAATGTACCATCCTTCTTTTTGACAAACAAAACATGAGCTCCCTGATAATGCTAAAAACGAACATATATTTCATAGCATTATCCCTCAAGAAAGACAAGCTTTTGGTTGCAATTGTTCTATTTACAAGTGATATTCGTTTAAATAATAAAAGGTGAAGACAAAAGACAGATTCGACGATTTGAAGACGCAAACCACCAAAAAGCTAAAAATGCAAAATACAATCAAAGTGGTTCAAATTATTAATGAGAAACGTCTCAAAATTACAAGAGTACAAGACGAAAAACGCAAAGTACAAGATATTAAATAGTACGAAAGGACGTTCGAAAATCCAGAACCGGGACCAGAGTCAACTCTCAACGCTCGACGCAACGGACTAAAAATTACAAGTCAACTATGCACATGAATATAATATAATATAATATATAATTAATTCTTAAAATTATATATATATTATATTATTTAATAAAACCGTCGACAAATAAACAAACAAAAGATCCTGAGCTGTAAAAAGTCGCCATGCGATCGCATGGCCAGAAGGCACAAGATCCATGCGATCGCATGGATCACTGTAGCACGCCACATTCTATAAAAAGTCAGTTTTTCGGATGAATGGAGTACTCTATCATCTATCTCTCACTCCTCTCATATATATATATATATATATATATATATATATATATATATATATATATATATATATATATATATATATATATATATATATATATATATATATATATATATATATATATATATTTTAATTATAATTTTAATATTAAAGTTTAATAATAAGGGTATGTTAGCGAATGTTGTAAGTGTGTAAGTCAAAATTCTGTCCGTGTAACACTACGCTATTATTAATCATTGTAAGTTATGTTCAACCTTTTTAAATTAATGTCTCATAGCTAAGTTATTATTATGCTTATTTAAGCCGAAATAATCATGATGTTGGGCTAAATATTAAGATTGGGTAATTGAGCTTTGTACCATAATTGGGGTTTGGACAAAAGAACGATACTTGTGGAAATTAGACTATGGGCTATTAATGATTTTTATATTTGTTTAATTGAATGATAGTTCGTTAATTTAATATAAAAATTACAATTGGACGTACCTATAAATAACCACATACACTCGATCGGACACGATGGGTGGGATATTTATAAGTACTAATAATCGTTCATTTAACCAGACAGGAATGGATTAATAGTTAATGGACTTATTAAAATAGGGGTGAACTACATACAAGGAAAATTGGTGTAATTATAGTTTAAGTCCCCAACTAGTTGGAATATTTGACTTCGGATATAAGAATAATTTGACGAGGATACTCGCACTTTATATTTATGACTGATGGACTCTTATGGATAAAAACTAGATGGACATATAGAATAATTCAGGACAAAGGACAATTAACCCATGGTAATAAACTAAAATCAACACGTCAAACATCATGATTATGGAAGTTTAAATAAGCATAATTCCTTTATTTCATATTTCATCACACTTTTATTTACTGTCATTTTATTTAATTGCACTTTTAATTATTGTACTTTTTAATTATCGCAATTTTATTTATTGTCATTTTATTTATCGCACTTTAATTTATCGCACTTTAATTATTGTCATTTACTTTACGCTTTAAATTAAGTTATATTTATTTTTAATATTTTACATTAGGTTTTAACTGCGACTAAAGTTTTAAAATCGACAAACCGGTCATTAAACGCTAAAAACCCCCCTTTTATAATAATAATAATATTATTTATATATATTTATATATTTATACAAATATAGTTTTTAAAAAATATAGCGTTAAACTTGGCTAGATCCTTGTGGAACGAACCGGACTTACTAAAAACTACACTACTGTACGATTAGGTACACTGCCTATAAGTGTTGTAGCAAGGTTTAGGTATTTCCACTCTATAAATAAATAACTTGTGTAAAATTGTATCGTATTTAATAGTATTTCGAAACAAAAATATAACTATTTCGTATACACCTCTACGCACATCAAGTATTTTTGGTGCCGCTGCCGGGGACTGCTTAAACGCCGGAAGCGAAACGCTATATATATATAAAAAATTTAATTTACTTTTGTAAAAATACATTTTAAAAATACAAAAATATAAAAAGAAAAAAATATATATTTTTAAGAGTTGTTCAAAATATAAAAAAATTAAAAAGTTTGTATTTTCTTTTAGTTACAAAAACTAATAGGTAGTTTTTTAAAAAAAAATTAAGTTTTTAATTTATTTTATATAAATATTCTATATAAATTAAAAACAGAAAAATAAAAATAAAAATAAAAATAATAAATAAGTAATCGGGCTACACTGTAGCAGCCCAATTTGTGATCTGAATATTTGGGCCATGCGATCGCATGAACCCGTAGGCTAAAACTCATGCGGTCGCATGAGCTGCTCTGACACGCCATATCTGAACCTGGTACTGCATTAATTACGGAGTATAAATTAATTATTATTATTATAAACCCTAATTAGGGTTAGTTATTAAATTAATTAATTTTAGTTTTAATTAATTTGTAATATTTAGTTTAAATTATTTTTATTAGTTTTAAAAATTAATACTTTTATAAAATAAATAATATAAAAATAATATTTTTATAAAAATTGTATTATTTTTTTACAACTTTAAGTTTTATTTTTATATCTTTTTATTCGTAATATTTATATTTTTATCGCTCGTAACTAGTTTTAAGATATAGTTTTTGCCGTAGTTATTTTTATTTCTAGATTTTTAGGCTTTGCCGTAAAATCCCTTAAGTGCTTTTTCTTTAGATTAAGATTTAGGCGCTTTAGAATTTTGCGACGCCGTTTTAAGATTTTAGTACTTTTTAAGTTATTGCCGTTATGGATTTAGAATTCCTTTAAGCTTTAATACCTTTAGACGTAAGTTTTAATATTTAGTTTTTAGACTTTTAAGTTTCGACGCTGCATTTTATTATTTTTCGACGCTTATTTTTCGAACTTTTATTTTTCGACGTACTCTTTTTCTTTCTTATTTCTCGAAGCTCTAGTTTTTAGGATATAGAATTTTCTATTTCTTCTCTAAAATTTCTTTAAATTTCAACGAAAAATTATTTTAAGCGGTTAAATTGATAGACATCCAAAATTTTCTGGTTCGTAGTAATAATTGGATTTGTTAGTGGCGAGTTGTGGGCTTTCGATTTAAAGGGTCCTGACTACCTGCTGCATCTATTGGCTATTCGAAACGTGGGCAAAATCAGAAAAATCTATTAATTTGATAACTTATATAATTTTTATCTTTTATAACTAATAGGATATTCAGTGAATGCACCGAGCAAAACGTTCACCACCTGTAACTCGATCAAGACATCTAGCCAATATTGTCGCCGTTGATTTTTCTTTTGAATCGTCATCTAGTCGACCAAGTACTCCAATTCAAATTTCCGATAATCCATTTTTTGAACCTGACCTCACAATTGAGAAATCGGAGGATATTCAGGGACAATTCAGAGATCCTGAACCATTAATCTTTCCTCCGGAACCACCAATCATTCAAACAGAGATTGTCGAGGAACAAACCATTAAATCAGAATCCTCTAGTGATTCAGATTCAACAAATTCAATCATGGAAAATCTGGAACCTCTAAGTATGGAAGACCGAATGAGAGCTAAACGCACTGGCCAAGGTCACGCAATTACTCAACCAGACATTAATGCGCCAGATTATGAAATCAAAGGACAAATCCTACACATGGTAACTAATCAATGCCAATTTAGTGGTGCGCCGAAGGAAGATCCAAACAAACATCTTCAAACTTTTAATAGGATCTGTACTCTATTTAAAATCCGAGAAGTGGAGGATGAACAGATATATCTCATGTTATTTCCCTGGACTTTAAAGGGATAAACCAAAGATTAGTTAGAATCGTTACCTGAAGGGGCGATTGATACATGGGATGTTTTAGTTGAAAATTTTCTTAAACAATTCTTTCCAGCATCTAAAGCTGTGAGACTTCAAGGAAAAATAGTTACGTTCACACAAAAGCCAAATGAAACTCTATATGAGGCGTGGACAAGATTTGGAAAGTTATTGAGAGGATGTCCGCAACATGGTTTAGACACTTATCAAATAGTACAAATATTCTACCAAGGATGCGACATCACTACAAGAAAAGACATCGATATAGCAGCTGGTGGTTCCATTATGAAGATAACCGCAACTGAAGCTCACAAAATCTTTGATAACACATCCTCCCACTCACATGAGTGGCATCAAGAAAAAGATATCGTTAGATCATCTAAAGCAGCTAGAGCCGATTCTAGCCATGACTTCGATTCCATTTCCGCAAAGATAGATGCTGTCGAGAGACGAATGGAAAAGATGACTAAAGATATTCACTCAGTACGAATTAGTTGTGAACAGTGTGGAGGACCACATTTGACAAAAGATTGCCTCAGTATTGAACAAACAATGGAACAAAGAGAGAATGTTTCATACATGAACCAAAGGCCTGGAAATAATTTTCAGAATAATTATCAACCGCTAAGAACAATTTACAATCAAAACCAGAATTATAACCGAAATGTTCCATACAACAACCAACAAAGTTTTAGCAATCAACAAGTATCCAATAATACTTACAATCAGCAAAGACCTATTTTTCAAAATAAACCACCACAAACCGATGATAAAAAGCCAAATTTAGAGGATATGATGTCAAAGTTAGTTGAATCTCAAACTCAATTTTTCACATCTCATAAACAAACCAATGAACAAAATGCTCAAGCATTTAGAAATCAACTAGCTTCTATTCAAAATCTAGAACAAGAAGTAAGTAACCTAGCAAGGTTGATAGGTGAAAGAAAACCGAAAAGTCTACCTAGCGTTACAAATGCTAACCCCCGGAATGAAACAGCTAAAGCCATTACCACGAGAAGTGGTATTACACTTAAACTACCTGAAATGCCTGTAATTTCTGATGACTCTATTCCTACTATACAAGAACCACAGTCTGAGCAAGATAAGGAAAAAGAACCGGTAGTTGAAAAGGTTAATGAAGATAATACAGTTAAGGTAAAACCTTATGTTAAACCATACCAACCACCACTTCCTTACCCGAGTAAAATGAGAAAAGAAAGACTTGAAGCCGAGCAATCCAAATTCTTGGATATGTTTAAACAAATAAATGTTAATCTTCATTTCATTGATGTGATTTCAGGAATGCCAAGGTATGCCAAATTCTTGAAAGATCTAATCACAAATAGAAAGAAAATGGAAGAACTCTCGGCTGTTAGAATGAATGCTAATTGTTCTGCAGTACTGTTGAATAAGATACCAGAAAAATTATCAGATCCAGGAAGTTTCACAATTCCATGTTTTCTGGGTAGTCTTAGTTCAATAGAAGCATTGGCAGACTTAGGTGCTAGTATAAATTTAATGCCGTATTCACTATACGCTAAACTAGACCTCAGAGAATTGAAACCAACACGAATAAGTATACAACTAGCTGATCGATTAGTAAAATATCCTAGAGGGATAATGGAAAACATGCTAGTTAAAGTTGGTACTTTAGTATTTCCAGTAGATTTTGTTATTCTGGACATGGAAGAAGATTCTCGAGTTCCTCTCATATTAGGAAGACCATTCTTAAACACGGCTAAAGCAATAATAGACGTGTTCAGTAAGAAACTAACCCTAAGTATAGAGGACGAGAGTGTTACATTTTCTGTGGATAGAGCCATGCAACAACCGCAATCTACAGATGATACATGTTATTATATTCAAACTATAGATTCACATGCAAAATTGTTAGAAGAATTTCCAGAATTACAAGGAACAGGAGAATGTTCTTTAGGAGAAGGAACTGAACCAATTGATGAAGCTGAAATGTTAGCTACACTCATGGCTAATGGATATGAACCAACAACAGAAGAAATTCAAATGCTAAAAGAAGAAGACAGATATCGATACAAATCATCGATAGAAGAACCACCGACATTAGAGTTAAAGCCACTTCCAAACCATTTAGAATACGCTTATTTACATGGTGAATCTAAATTACCTGTAATAATATCGTCTTCTCTTACAGAAAATGAAAAATCTCAACTCATTTATGTGCTAAAAGCTCATAAACCAGCTATTGCATGGAAGATTCATGACATTAAAGGCATCAGTCCTTCGTATTACACACATAAAATCCTTATGGAAGAAGGTCATAAAACGTATGTGCAACGCCAACGAAGACTAAATCTTAATATGCAAGATGTTGTTAAGAAAGAAATTATTAAACTGCTAGATGCAGGTTTAATTTATCCAATCTCTGATAGTCCATGGGTAAGTCCAGTTCAATGTGTACCTAAGAAGGGTGGCATGACTGTCATCACAAATGAGAAAAATGAGCTTATTCCTACTAGGAATGTAACAGGATGGCGTGTTTGTATCGATTATAGAAAATTAAATGACGTCACCAGAAAAGATCACTTTCCCTTACCTTTCATTGATCAAATGTTGGAAAGATTAGCTGGACATAGTTACTATTGTTTTCTTGACGGTTTTTTCGGATATTTTCAAATCCCAATAGCACCCGAGGACCAAGAGAAAACCACTTTTACGTGCCCTTATGGTACTTTTGCTTATAAACGCATGCCATTTGGACTTTGCAACGCCCCTGCAACCTTTCAAAGGTGCATGATGGCGATTTTTCACGACATGATAGAAGAATGCATGGTAGTTTTCATGGATGACTTTTCAGTCTTCGGTGATAGTTTTGAAACATGTCTAGTTAATCTTGAACGAATGCTTATTAGATGCGAACAATCAAATCTAGTTCTTAATTGGGAGAAATGCCATTTCATGGTTAGAGAAGGTATCGTTCTTGGTCATAAAATTTGAAAAGAAGGAATTAAAGTGGATAGAGCTAAAGTAGATGTAATTGCTAAACTTTCACATCCTACCAATGTTAGAGGAGTTAGGAGTTTTCTAGGGCATGCCGGTTTTTACCGACGTTTCATAAAAGATTTTTCTAAAATTGCCACTCCTATGAATAAACTCCTAGAAAAGGATGCCCCATTCATCTTTTCAGATGAATGCATCAAATTTTTTAATATTCTTAAAGAAAAACTCACTAATGCGCCGATCATGATAACTCCAAATTGGAATCTACCATTTGAACTTATGTGCGATGCAAGTGATTTTACAATGGGAGCCGTTTTAGGACAAAGGATTGAAAAACGATTTCAACCTATTTATTACGGTAGTAAGACGTTATAAGGAGCACAAACGAATTATACAACTACTGAAAAAGAACTCCTTGCTATTGTCTTTGCTTTTGACAAATTTCGTTCATATCTCGTTCTAGCAAAAACGGTGGTCTATACTGACCATTCTGCTCTTAGATACCTATTTTCAAAACAAGATGCTAAACCACGATTAATCCATTGGATCTTACTCTTACAAGAGTTCGATATTGAAATCCGAGACAAAAAGGGAGCAGAAAATCTCGCCGCTGATCATCTTTCTCGTCTTGAAAATCCCGAATTAGAAGTTCTAAATGAATCGGCCATACAAGATAACTTTCCTGATGAATATCTATTGAAGATAGATTATAGTGAAATTCCATGATTTGCAGACTATGCAAACTATTTAGTATGTGGATTCCTTGAAAAAGGATTGTCATACCAAAAACGAAAGAAATTCTTTAGTGATATAAAACACTATTTCTGGGAAGATCCACATTTGTTTAAAAGTTATCTCGATGGAATAATACGCCGATGCGTATTCGGAGATGAAGCTTGTCAAATCTTAAACCATTGTCACACAGGACCAACAGGAGGGCATTATGGGCCTCAACTCACAGCAAGAAAAGTCTATGACGCTGGATTATATTGGCCTACAATTTTCAAAGACGCACACCTTCTTTGCAAATCCTATGATGCTTGTCAAAGGGCCGGAAAAATAAGTCAACGTGATGAAATGCCACAAAATGTCATTCAAGTATGTGAAGTATTTGACGTTTGGGGTATTGACTTTATGGGTCCATTTCCAAAATCTCATAATAATCTCTATATTCTCGTTGCCATTGATTATGTATCTAAATGGTGGAGGCACAAGCTCTCCCAACTAACGATGCATGAGTTGTAGTCAAGTTTTTAAAACGTCTTTTTGCTAGGTTTGGAACACCAAAAGCTTTAATAAGTGATCGGGGTACTCATTTTTGTAATAATCAACTTGAGAAAGTTCTCAAAAGATATGGAGTAACTCATAAAATCTCAACCGCTTATCATCCACAAACAAGTGGACAAGTTGAAAATACCAACCGAGCTTTAAAAAGTATTTTAGAGAAAACCGTAGGATCAAATCCGAAGGAATGGTCCATGAAATTAGAGGATCCACTCTGGGCTTTTAGAACAGCCTACAAAACTCCAATTGGAACCACACCTTTTAAACTCGTTTATGAAAAAGCATGTCATCTTCTAGTAGAAATTGAACACAAAGCATTTTGGGCTTTGAAGACATGTAATCTTGATTTACATGAAGCCGGACGTCTACGGTTAAGTCAACTAAATGAATTAGAAGAATTAAGACATGAAGCATATTAAAATTCGTTAATCTATAAAGAAAGAATGAAGAAATGGCATGATAAAAGAATCGGAAGTTTAAAAGAATTTAAAGAAGGAGACAGAGTTCTTCTTTTCAATTCACGATTCAAGCTATTTACTGGAAAATTGAAATCAAGATGGTCTGGACCATTCATAGTCAAAAGAGTTTTCCCATACGGAACAGTAGAATTAATAAATTCAAATGGGATTGAATTTAAGGTTAATGGTCACAGAGCTAAACATTACATAGATAATCCAATGGAAGTTGAAGATGAAGTTAATCACAATTTCGACACCACAGCTAACTAAGTGTGGGAATGTTCGAATCTTTTTAGGGTAATATGTATTTCTATTAGAGTTAGATATTCTGTTTTCGTGTAGTTTTCGAGAATGGAATCCGAATGGTCTTTACCTAGCAGACCCTAAAGAACTAGTCTTCTCCCTCCATTCTAAATTTTTAATTTATTTAGGTTTTACGAGATGAAGAATTTCTTTGATCTGAACAATGGTCTAATGCTACACGCTATGATTACTAAACATAATAATGACACACTTTCGAGTGAACTGGTATCATTCATAAGAGAAAAAATGGACGGAGTAAGAAAAGAACTCAGGAAAGATCATCATAAGATACGTTTTGGTAAAGGAAAATCAAAATCCGCAACAAAAAGAAGAGCACGACACCTTGAAAGATGTCATAAATGCGGAAAATGGTCACACGAAGGTAAATGTTCAAACAATCAAACATATTCAAATATCGAATTTGTTACTCTATGCAGAGAATGACCATTAATATGTTTAGAAGATAAGTTATTGAAGAATCGAGGTTATGCTTATGTAGCTATGGAAAACCAAATCACACGACTCTCCTATGAGTCGGCTAAAGTAGGTCTCTGAGAATTCTATCTCACAGGTAAGTATGTACAGTTTTTATTTATTGCTTTTAACCTTTTGATAATAAACGCTGAATCGTTCGCTATAAAGTATTAAATTGGTATTCAATAAAATTAGGTATGCGTAACCGAAATTATTGATATCATACAAAAATTTATTACATCACTGCGAAATTTACCGTTTATTCTTAAGGTATAAATATCTTTAATCAATCAACCAAAATATTTTAAAAATTCGTCAGGAGTAAAACTAGGTTATGGAACCGAAATTACTTTACCGAAAAGAGGGGCGTATATTTTTGATAATATTTGATTGATTAAAGTGGGATAAAAAGACCAAAAAGATTTTTAATTTTAATTTACCTTGTTTTTAAAATTAATATATAAATATTAAATTACTATTGTAAATCTTTTTAAATCAATATATTTAAGTTTTTAAATATTTTAAAAAAATAATTTTTTTTATATATAAGTTTGTATGTATAAAAATATTAATAATATGAATTTTTAATTTTATGTATTTTAAATTTAAGTTTGGTGTGAATTTAAAAACAAAAATTTACTTTATTTCATTAAGTTAAAAATTTGATATCTAAAAATTCGTCGTGAGTTGAAAACTAGGTCGTTGAATCGAAATTGCTTAACCCAAGGGAGGGACGAGAAATTTTATTATCATTATTTTTAATCTTATTGAATTAAAGTATGCCAAAAATATTAAAAAATACAAAAATCTTTGCTTTTAAAAACGACGCTTAAAAAGTGACAAATTTTAAAGCTTTGTTGAGAGACGGACTAGGACAACGATCCGAAACGCCCTCATTCTTAAAAAGAAACAAATTTTTAAAATTTATTAATTTATGTTTTTAAAAGTATAAGGTTTTTATAAAAAAAAAAAAAAAAAAAAAAAAGACCCCATGCGATCGCATGGGGTTTCCTCTTCATTTCCATGCGGTCGCATGGAAGCCAAAAACTGGTCAGATTACAAAAGTCCATCGAGTCTGTTCTATCTCACACCACCACATACACAAACACACAAGCATACACACATATAATCACCAAAAATCACCAATTTTCAACCAAATTCAACTAATTTTCTTGCTATAATCCACTTTAATCATGAAATTGTTCAGAAGTTTTTCAAAGAAGGTAAAGATTTCACCCCTAAAACTCTTTAAAATTGAATTTTAGTGTTCTTGAGCTAATTATTACCTAATTTAATTTTGTTAATTTCTAGTGTAATTAGAGTTAAATTGTTAGTATATTATGCATGCATAACCTAGATTGATGCTATTTAACATGATTTGAAGCCAAAAACTTCAAAATTTTTAGAAATCTAGGGTTTGTGTTCTTGAGCAATTTGGGGCTTTTTGATATAAACAGGTTATGGCCGATTTTTGTCATAAATTATTGCTAAATTAAGTAGTGTAACATGTTGAGGTAGCTAAATGATCCAAACTTTGATCCTAAACATGATTTTTGAGAATTAAAGTGGACTTTTTAGGTCTAAAATTCATGAACTTGATTAAATTGATGTAAATGCCATTTGAAACTTATTTAATTGCTAGTAATGGTTATTTTAACATGTTATTTGAGTTGAATGCTTATGAACTTTGTAAACATTTTCATATATGCTTATTTGAAAAAGTGTAGAATTGTTAAAATTGAGAAAATGTGTATAAGTTTAATTTTGATTAAACATGTTATTGTAATTGTTTCAAGTTGTTATTTTGCTAACACTAATGCATATTTGGATGCACAAATTTTGTGTTTAATGTGTTTTGCAGAGATTTACTGATACTGATAGTGCATCATCATCATCTAGGCAACCTGCTCCGGAACCTGAACCAGAAATGCAATATGAACCGGAGCAACAACAGGAACAACAACAACAACCTGATCAACACGTACCATACTATGATCCGCAACAAGAATATGTTAATGCCTACGTAATTTTTCCGATTCATCCGATAGTAGAACACCCAACGATTCATGAAGAACAGTTGCATCCTAATTTGAGATTTGATCGAAGCTGGAGAGATTACCCGACGTACCAAAGTAACAAATTTAAACTGGTACCGGAAAATGTAGAAGTACCGAGGGTAATCGATTGGGAGCCTTTGGAAAGTCCAACTAGTTAACTCAGTTAGACAACATATGATCCAAAGGTATGGCAACTCTTCTTTTCCCGATTGGGAACGTTTATTCACCATTCGCAGGCCTGTATATAAGGAATGGTGTGTTGAGCTTATGAGTACTATATCACTTAATGCGGATGTAGTTAGGTTAGATGATAGAAGTTTTCTTAGATTTTTACTTGGCCGTAGGATGTACAGGATGTCCATGCTGGACATGGCCAGGGCTTTACAGATTTACACTCCTGATGAATTACTACTACCCGATTGTACAAATTTGATTTATCATGGGGAGCGGGTAGATAGGAATTTTGACGCGGACGCCGTCTGGAGGCGTATATCAAATTATAATGTTTTTTCAGTGGGAGGAAGACACTCCTATTTAGATATTAACAAAGCAGAGCTACGTATTATACATAGATTTTTAGCTAATTCGATTACACAAAGAGGTAAAAACAAGGAGAAGATGACCTTACACGACTTATTTTACCTTAAGTGTATTCGAAACACTAGAAGCTTTGTTAATATCCCCTACTGTGTTGGTTTTTATCTGTCCAAAATAGTGGCAGGAATACAGAACGGGGGAATAATAGGAGGAGGTATTTTTGTTACTCTCATTGGAGAGTATTTGGGTGTAGATAGGGATCAAGGGGTTCCACTGATGGTGTGTAGGGAACAGGTTAACACTTTAGGATTGAAGGTCTATTAGGGTGCAAAGGTATTAAAGAGCAGACGCAATCAGGCAGTACCATATGATGGCCGTCATCCACAGGTAGAGAGAGGTTCAGATGAGGAAATGGAGGAACCAGATGACATTAGGGATGTCATTAGGGAGGCTATGACTGACGTCTACCAGCGTATAGATGAGATAGAAATGACAAACTAGGCTAGACATAGTCAGTTCGAGCAGTGGCACGCCGAGAATATGTACGAGCATTCCAGGTAACGACAGCATGATAGATGGCACTATCATCAGCATCAGATCATGAGCCAGCTATCTCCTCAGGTACCAAATAACTACGTACCGACCCGACCTGCTTACTATCCTCCACACCAGCCCGATATGCGACAACCATTTACTCTCTACGACCCTAACCAGGCCTATCAGTACACCTATAACTAATCGTGGAACCCGCCCGATGACATGAACTGGAACCCCTATCCAGATTGATATAGTTCCAGTTGGTGATTTTTATTTTTATTATTTTTATTTATTTATGTTTAAACATATAATATTGTGATACTTTTATGTAAGTTTTAATATTTTTATTATGTTGTACTAATATTTCGTATTTATAATTTGAAAGTGGGATGTTAAGTCCCATTTCAAATTACCATGCATGTTATTATTTGTATGTATGTATATTGTCAATTGTACACAACAGGGTAAAGCAGCGCATTTTCAAAGACTGGCATTAAGTTCAGCAAAAGCTACTAATTTTGACGACAAAACGAAAAACAAATGTGATGAAACAACAAGACGGAATGAACAAATGATGTGCACCATTTATCATTCAACAAACAAACGCCAATATGTTTGGAAACTTTGGTAAAATTTAATCATTTTTCTACATTAATCTCCCTCAATAATTTAAATTGTTACTGATTTCTTGCAAATGAGGGCATTGCAAGATCTTAAGTGTGTGAAGGGGTTAAATTCTTTCGAATTTTTAAAATTTTAAACTGAAATACTTGGTTACCATTAAAAATACTAGTAACGCAGTAGTTGTATTAGAATCTAGTGCTCTCTGATAATAAAGAACAGCCCTAGTCTTATATACTGACTACCCAATTCTAGTAAAAATTTTTAAAATTTTCAAATAAATGAATTCAAAATCATGATTATACATATTTATGAACGATAAAACTAGGTGTTAACACCGAAATTATTGTTACCTCGGAAAGGACATAAATTGAGAAACAACCCAAAATGTTAGAATTCATTTAAAATGGAATAGAGGACAATAAAAAGGCAAAGAAAAGAAAATAAAAGCCAAGTGTGAGAAAAAAAATTACCAAGATATTTAGAACATATATCACATATTTTTGTACAAATAATTGAAGATACTTTCGTTTTGGACAAAATTAACTGTTTTACCCGAAAAATTGTAATATAAAAGGAAGTAAAGTCTTCCGAGAGAAAAATACACGCGCTTCTTGATTTAGGTCAGGAAGTTGTCGTCCAGACCAGTTGTAGAGTCTACGAAAAACCTTGAAAAGTTTTCTCGAAAATCAGCTGGAAATCCACGGACCTCAGCATCAAACAGGGTCGCCAAGTGGTCAGATTTATCCTAACCATGAGAGGATCTATCTCGTACAATGGGGGGTACCGTGCAAATTAGCTTATAAGACTAATGAATCAGATCTCCAGAAAGGATAATCTCCTTATCAAAAATCAGCTTTTAAGCCTGATATTACTCAATCCTTGAGATTGACTTTAAAGATTAAGAATTACAAACTCATGGAATTCGATGATATCTAAACTCGAGCTTGAACGAGAAAATATTTTGATCAAATTACAAACCGATTTTGTTTTCTGAAAACCCATTTTTAATGCGTTCATTACCATTGAACGTAAAATCCTAGGAATTCACCTGGAATTCATTAGGTCACCTGAACCAAATCGGGTGTCAACTGTAAGAATGGTGGTTGCATAGCATGGTCAAAGACAGGACCTTGTGCCAGACCGAAAAACTATAGGGTGATCTTTACTATTGCTCCTACAAAGGATAGTGATTGCATCCGACACATTATAGACCATAATTAAAAGCATGTCACGGGACATTGCCTCAACAGTTGCTTGTTCAACGCTTTCCTTTACATCCGGACGGTAGTTTACCGAAAACTAATATACGAAGCAAGTATACTGGACGTGTTGCTTTCCCAATACAAGGTTAGCAAGTGGGTGACACAAAACCGCAAGTTTTGAGCTAAAATTTTTAAATCTGAAACCCACCAAACCCACAAAAACAATTTGCAAACACCGGTGAAGGGTTATTCCGGAAAACTTATCTAGGGTAAAAGCTAGATTGAATTTTCAAAAGATCAAATATTTTCATAAAGATCTAATTTCCTTAAGGATCTAAATTTTCATAGTCATATGGGACTGTAAACCACAACGTTACTATCATTGTTTATACCGCCAAATCAAAATTACTAATGTACAAAGTGTGAAGAATAAAGAAGTGATTCTAGTATTTTTATTTCAAGACTATATTGCTTGAGGACAAGCAACGCTCAAGTGTGGGAATATTTGATAATGCTAAAAACGAACATATATTTCATAGCATTATCCCTCAAGAAAGACAAGCTTTTGGTTGCAATTGTTCTATTTACAAGTGATATTCGTTTACAAGTGATATTCTATTTACAACCAAAGTGGTTCAAATTATTGATGAGAAACATCTCAAAATTACAAGAGTACAAGACACAAAACGCAAAGTACAAGATATTAAATAGTACAAAAGGACGTTCGAAAATCCGAAACCGGGACCAGAGTCAACTCTCAACGCTCGACGCAACGGACTAAAAATTACAAGTCAACTATGCACATGAATATAATATAATATATAATTAATTCTTGAAATTATATATATATTATATTATTTAATAAAACCGTCGGCAAATAAACAAATAAAAGACCCTGAGCTGTAAAAAGTCACCATGCGATCACATGGCCAGAAGGCACAAGATCCATGTGATCACATGGATCACTGTAGCACGCTACATTATATAAAAAGTCAGTTTTTCGGACAAATGGAGTACTCTATCATCTATCTCTCACTCCTCTCATATATATATATATATATATATATATATATATATATATATATATATATATATATATATATATATATATATATATATATATATATATATATATATATATATATATATATATATATATATATATATTTTAATTATAATTTTAATATTAAAGTTTAATAATAAGGGTATGTTAGCGAATGTTGTAAGTGTGTAAGTCGAAATTCTTTCCGTGTAACGCTACGCTATTATTAATCATTGTAAGTTATGTTCAACCTTTTTAAATTAATGTCTCGTAGATAAGTTATTATTATGCTTATTTAAGCCGAAATAATCATGATGTTGGGCTAAATATTAAGATTGGGTAATTGGGCTTTGTACCATAATTGGGGGTTGGACAAAAGAACGACACTTGTGGAAATTAGACTATGGGCTATTAATGATTTTTATATTTGTTTAATTGAATGATAGTTTGTTAATTTAATATAAAAATTACAATTGGACGTACCTATAAATAACCACATACACTCGATCGGACACGATGGGCGGGATATTTATAAGTACTAATAATCGTTCATTTAACCGGACACGGGAATGGATTAATAGTTAACGGACTTATTAAAACAGGGGTGAATTACATACAAGGAAAATTGGTGTAATTATAGTTTAAGTCCCCAATTAGTTGGAATATTTGACTTCGGATATAAGAATAATTTGACGAGGATACTCGCACTTTATATTTATGACTGATGGACTGTTATGGACAAAAACCAGATGGACATATCGAATAATCTAGGACAAAGGACAATTAACCCATGGTAATAAACTAAAATCAACACGTCAAACATCATGATTATGGAAGTTTAAATAAGCATAATTCCTTTATTTCATATTTCATCGCACTTTTATTTACTGTCATTTTATTTAATTGCACTTTTAATTATCGTACTTTTTAATTATCGCAATTTTATTTATTGTCATTTTATTTATCGCACTTTAATTTATCACACTTTAATTATTGTCATTTACTTTACGCTTTAAATTAAGTTATATTTATTTTTAATATTTTACATTAGGTTTTAACTGCGACTAAAGTTTTAAAATCGACAAACCGGTCATTAAACGGTAAAAACCCCCCTTATATAATAATAATAATATTATTTATATATATTTATATATTTATAAAAATATAGTTTTTAAAAAATATAGCGTTAAACTTGGCTAGATTCCTGTGGAACGAACCGGACTTACTAAAAACTACACTAGTGTACGATTAGGTACACTACCTATAAGTGTTGTAGCAAGGTTTAGGTATTTCCACTCTATAAATAAATAAATAACTTGTGTAAAATTGTATCGTATTTAATAGTATTTCGAAACAAAAATATAACTATTTCGTATACACCTCTACACACATCACTCCCCACGGTGATGTGCTTGGTTGAATGAAACCACGCTCTAAAAGTTCTTACAATTGGCTCTGGAGTTCCTTCATTTCGCTGGGTGCGAGTCTGTATGGAGCACGAGCTATCGGTGCAGCTCATGGTACAAGATCTATTTGAAATTCAACGGATCGGTGTGGAGATAGTCCTGGTAATTCTTTCGAAAATACATCGGGAAATTCTTTTGCGATGGGAACATCACTGGTGTTCTTTTCTTCGGTATTGATTTTCTCGACGTATGCTAGAACAGCATAGCAACCTTTTCTTATTAGTTTCTGCGCCTTCAAATTGCTAATAAGATTTAGCTTCGCGTTGCTCTTTTCTCCGTACACCATTAAGGGTTTTCCTTTTTCTCGTACAATGCGAATTGCATTTTTGTAACAAAAGATCTCTGCTTTCACTTCTCTCAACCAGTCCATGCCGATTATCACATCAAAACTCCCTAACTCTACTGGTATCAAATCAATCTTAAATGTTTCGGTAACCAGTTTAATTTCTCGATTTCGACATATATTATCTGCTGAAATTAATTTTCCGTTGGCTAATTCGAGTAAAAATTTATTATCCAAAGGCGTCACTGGACAACTTAATTTAGCACAAAAATCCCTACTCATATAGCTTCTATCCGCACCCGAATCAAATAAAACATAAGCAGGTTTATTGTCAATAAGAAACGTACCCGTAACAAGCTTTGGGTCTTCCTGCGCTTCTGCCGCATTAATATTGAAAACTCTTCCGCCGCCTTGCCCATTAGTATTCCCCTAATTTGGGCACCTAGTTTTGAAGTGGCCATTCTTCCCGCATCCAAAACAAACAATGTGGGCGTTATTTGTTCCTCCAGTAGTTGGTCCGAAAGTTTCACACTTCGTCGCACCATGACCCGGTCTTTTACATTTGGTACATACAACCTTATAGTATTTATCCGGATGATATCCATCACACCTATAGCATGGAGTTTTCTGATTGTTGTCTCCATTGTTGTTATTGAGATTGTTGTTGTTGTTATTGGGGCGTGATCAATCCTTAATTAATGATGTTACTTAATTACGGATTAAGTGCAATAAGATTATAATGGAGGATGGGATGTTCGATGATTATTTTGGGCCCCGATGATCGTTTTTCACTTTAACTATCAAGTGATCAACCACCCCGACCCGGTCTTCGTTATCGATTAGCATGATTCACCTTAACTCAATGTAAGAAGTCCTTGGGCAAAGTCACAAGTGAAATCTACAAAGGCTTAGGCAAATGGCAGAGAATCAACAACCCATAAATGAGAGACCAAGCTCCCTATTTATAGTATCCGTGATATCCGCGGTCTGCGAGATGCTCGGCTCTCCGCGGAAAGTCAGCGGATCAAACCGCAGTTTGGTATTTCAGCGAATACATAACCGCAGTATTTATTTTCAGCGAATATTACATAACTGTGCCTTATAATCCACGTAGTTCTGTCCTTAGCTTTTAGAAAATAAAATATACATATACAATGCTATGTATATGATCAAGTCCCCCCAGTTTATTATGATGTATTTTCGCGAAGCAAATGCATCATGATAAACTCTAAAATTCGCAATGTTCGCAGTTATTTTCCGCTTTAATTAATGTCGCGTTAGCATAGTTACCGTTGTAAAAGTTACCGTTGTAAAAGTTACCGTTGTTTCCTGCTAACTCAAATATTACCGTTTGAGTTTTTTACAACGGATAATTAAAACACTTAATTACCCCTTGCATTCGCCTATATATATTGTGGTTCACAATCACCAACGTCACACTTACCTTCGCTATTCTCACTTTCTTTTACTTATTCTCAATTCATTTGTTCTCTTTAAAACATTATCAAGTCGGCAATCACAACCTTCAATCATTAATCATGAAGATGGATGAAGTTGATCGAAAGGTGGACCCAAAAACGCTAATTAACAAGCTACTCTTAAGCCCGGAGGCGAAGTCAGTATTATCCGGCTGTCAAATTAAACAAGAGAAGCCTGACATTCCTCTTGTAGATTTGACGGCAAAGTCACGACCGCCCCAGTCAAGTACTGGTAAACGACCGCTCGAAACCCCGCCTTCTACGCAAAGCAAGAGGGCCAAACAAAGTTCTCCCCTTTTCGATAATCCGATATCAGCGGATTATGAAGGAGAACAACAAACAGGTATAAATCTAATAACCATGATCTCATACCTTTATCTAAAATATTTATTGTTATGATTATAATCCGCGTTTCTTTTTTTGTTTGCAGAAGGCGCATCCTTCAATCCTTTGTTTCCCAGCCCGAACACTGTGGCGCAGATCACAGAGCTTCTTCGCACTCCTCCTGATTCATATGGAGTGCGAATTGATGGGTTATCAGGATATACTTACGCTTCTCCCGGCGCTGCTGCAGATCAGCGCGAACAAATGAAGCTTGCAATTCCGAGCGAACTTCGCCGTGAATTCGCCAAACGCTCTGCCGTTGATGCACATAATAGTTTTGTACAAAACTTTTACATGTGCTTTAACTCGGCATATGATATGATTTTGCGCGAAGAAAAATTCTTCGACATCCTCGACATTGAGCAGCAAAAATATAACTCTGAGCGGATCAGAGCTGAAAATAGCGAGAAGCGCGCTGTTGACTTAGCTTATCAACTTACTGCGGCGAAGACTACCACAGAGGATTTGCAATCTCAAGTTTCAGCCGCTGCTGAAAATGAGAAGAAACTGGAATCTTCTATTTCCTCACTCAAGTTTCAGCTCACCGCAGAGCGGGATAATGCTCTGGCTAAAGCGGCTACTGCAAAGCATGAATTTTCTCTACTCTGCCAACACTTACCGGAGTTTTCGAAAAAGGTGCTTAATTCAGCACCCGTGAACGCGCAGTTCACAACTTATGCATCTGCCTTGCAATTGCGCGAAAGGGTAGAGTTTCAGCATGAAATTGCACCGCTTTGCACCATACCAGATCCTCTTCCCTCCGCAATTAGTGACCGCATTTGTGCTCTTGAAGACGCACGGAACGCAGCTGCTGTGGCAGAAGCTAAGTTAGCGGATATCCCTATTGACAAAGTCGTTGCTATTAGTTATGCAGAGGATGCTACTGCTCAAGACATCATAGCACTTGACTTGTCAAAATTAGATTAGGGATATGTAATATAGCACGTAGCTATCTCTGCGGTTTTGTTAATAAAATTTCAGCGTTTTATCTTTATTTGCGAGTACTCAATATTTATATAGCGCTTTTTATTTTAGCAATATTCATAACACAAACTTGTCCTTTGCAATTTCCAACACTTTATTATTGTGCACATAATAAGCGCGTACTTTCGCGAAATAATTTGTATGCGTATATACTTATACGTTATGAATCTTCTAAGTCCGTCGTAACGATCCTTAGGTATGTAATCAGCATTGCGAAGCATCTAAATATTGGCAAGATCAAATATTTAGGAGATAATATTCCTTTCGCAATAATTCGCGTGCAAAAGTTGGCAATTTCATCACTTTGCTATATAAACAATGCGGAATATAAAAATATGAAATTAACTGCAAAACATATCATATTTATTCGCATTAGAACTTTCGCATACTTTTACAAGTGAGTATTCTTAAAATTTTAACAAGCGTGATCAAGACTTGCAAAAAATTAAAAACAAGGACACTTAATAAGTATTTCAGCCATGTGTATTGAACATAATTTTCGCGATTTTTTACATATACAATTGTTAATTTCCGCAAAACTATGCATAATATCACTTTAAAAGGACAACATGCCATGCATTAGGCAAAGTTCGCCCTTCCACGTCCGCGAGCTTATATGAGCCTGCCGCATTAATTGCCACAATTTGATAAGGGCCTTCCCAATTAGGACCCAATTTGCCTAGCTTTTCTGCTCTGCTTGCCTCATTATTACGCAACACCCATTCACCTATAGCGAATGATAAAGCTCGCACTCTTTTATTATAATACTTAGCAATTTGCTGTTTATTATTCGCTTCTCTGATAGCAGCTATTAATCTCCGCTCTTCTATAAAATTGAGATTTTCGCACAACGCAGCATCATTTGCTTCTTCATCAAAGTTAGCGATTCGATGCGTTGGTACTAAAATTTCAGTGGGGATTACTGCCTCAGAGCCATAAACCAGGCTAAATGGTGTTTCACCTGTACTCTTTTTGAAAGTTGTACCATGTGCCCATAAGACATTGGGTAATTCATCTACCCAACCAGTTCGCCTTTCGCACAACCTCTTTTTTATTTCGCTTACAATATCGCGATTTGTGTCCTCGCATAAACCATTAGCTTGCGGGTGCGCTACTGACGTGAACTTTTGTATTATGTTTAAGTCAGTGCACCACGTCTTAAATGGATCTTTCACTATTTGTGCGCCATTATCGCTAACCAATTCTCGCGGAATACCAAATCTGCACACAATGTATTCCCACACAAAATTTCGCACCTGCACACCAGTGAGTGTGCGAACCGCTTTCACTTCAACCCATTTAGTAAAATAATCAATTGCAACGATTAGGAATTTAACATTGCCAGGTCCTACAAGAAATGGCCCCACAATGTCAATGGCTCATTTACTAAACGGCCATGGCGAATTAATAGGGATCATATCATGCCGCGGCATTCGATTCTGCGGAGCATGCCTTTGGCAACTTTTACAGCGTTTAACAATTTTTGCCACATCGCGGTATAGGGACGGCCAAAAGTATCCCATCCGCATAATTTTCGCAGAAATAGTCTTGTATCCTGAATGTAGCGCACAAGTACCATTATGCACTTCTTAAACAAGCATTTCCGCCTCAATTGGTCCAACACACCGCATCATCGGTCCGCAGTACGATTTACGATATAAGACATCATCTTGTATGATATACATCGGCGTTCGCTCTCGCACTAAACGAGCTTCGCGACTATCCTCTGGCAAAATATCATTGCGAATATATTGCAGGATTGGTTCCATCCAATTTGGCTGCGCCTCTGTAACAGATGCTACCATTAAATCACTATCAATTGACTTACTTGGTAATTCCTCAACCCATACTTGTTTTTGAAAATGCAAAAATGTTAGAGCGGCTAATTTGCTCAAAGCATCTGCCTTTTTATTTTGACTTCTAGGCACTTGTGCGAGTTCAAAGTATTCGAACCGCGCAGTAGTTTCTTTTAGCAGTTGCAAGTACTTCTGCATAGAAGGATCATGCACTTCAAAAGATCCACTAAACTGATTCGCTACTAGTTGCGAATCTGTAAATGCACGCAACTTAACAATATTCATTTTTTGGGCGATATTTAAGCCTGCAAGCAATGCTTCATATTCTGCCTCATTGTTTGTCACATCAAAATTAAACCGCAGTGCGTAAGTGTGCTCTTCGCCGTTAGAACTTATCAAAACTAAACCCGCACCTGCACCTTCCGCACAAGAAGCACCATCAGTATATAACTCCCAAGTTTCATTAAATGCTGGTTTTAGCGCGGTTCGCTCATTAATTACTTCCAACTCTCCAGACAGCTCTGCGAGATAATCTGCCATAACTTGACCTTTTTCCGCACTTCGCGGAAAGTAGGATATTTGATAGGCACCCAACTCCACTGCCCATAATGCGAGTCTATCGGAAATCTCCGGTTTTGTTAAGACTTGCCTGATTGGCAGATTGGTTAGCACATGCACTGGATGCCCCTGAAAATATCTACGTATCCTTCGCGTTGTTAAAATGAGCGCATATACAAACTTCTCGATCGGCGCATAGTTTATTTCGCTTCCCGTAAGAGCTTTGCTAACAAAATACACTGGCTTTTGTATTTTGTTCCTTTCCGCTATCAAGACTGAGCCAAACGCTTCATTTGCTACTGAAATATATAGATAGAGAATTTCGCCATGAATTGGCGCTGTTAGTGTATGCAAAGTTTTCAACAGGTTTTTCATCTCTTGAAACGCAGAATCTGCTTCAGCGGTCCAAACAAAATTCTTCTGCTTCAAGCAACCTTTTAAAGTTTTAAAAAATGGCAATTGTCGCTCAGCAGCTTTAGACAAAAAACGCATTAGGGCGGCCAATTTTCCTGTTAAACTTTGCACTTCCTTAACCGTCTTTGGCGCGGTCATATTTTCGATAGCCGCGATCTTTTTTGGATTAGCTTGAATACCTTGTTCCGTAACAAGATATCCTAAAAACTTTCCTTCAGTTTCACCGAAACTGCATTTCAGCGGATTGAGCTTCATGTTTATCTCACGCAGTTTATCAAATGTTTCGCGTATATCTTCAACGATTCGCTCTTGCGTTGTACTTTTGATGACTAAATCATCGACATAGGCCTCAAGATTATGCCCTATTTGCTTATCAAACGCGATGTCAATCAAGCGCTGATATGTCGCACCCGCATTGATTAGTCCAAAAGACATCATTATATAACAATATATGCCTTTGACTGTGTGAAACGCGGTTTTATCTGCGTCCTCTTGCGCCATAGGGATTTGATGATAACCTCTTGCCGCATCCAGAAAACATTTATATGGAAATGCATGCAAAGATTCCACCTTTAAATCAATTTCTGGCAGCGGATAATTATCTTTGGTGCATGCTTTATTCAGATCTTTGTAGTCAATACACATTCGCCAGAAATTATCTGGTTTTTTCACCAATACTAGATTCGCGATCCATGACTGATATTGTACTTCGCGCAAAATTCCAGCTCGGACTAATTTTGTGACTTCTTCGCACAACCATTTGACGCGATCTGGGGCCATACCCCTTTGCTTTTGCACTACTGGTTTTAGAGCTGGATTTACATTTAGCTTGTGTTCCTCAATGTGACGCGGAACACCGGTCATATCGTTTCGCACCAGGCAAAAACATCCATATATTCATCAAGTAATTGCACAATTTGCTTTCGAGTATCCGCACTAAGATTGTGACCTACTTTGATTTTCTGTTCTGGATATGCAGGATTAACTATTTCCATGCTATCCTCCTTATCCGCAGTATCCTCAGGTTTCTGACCTGCGGTTTTTACATTGACAGCCACGCAAATAGGCACTATGTTCGCTGAACATATTGCGGTGATTCCTTTATATGTTGGAAATTTAATCATGCCATGAATTGTGGACGGTACAATTCCAAATTTGCTTATAGCGGTCCTTCCTAGCAACATGTTATAGCGAGAAGAAGCTCGTATAACATAGAAATCTAGCCGTGCTTGTCGCGCTAAAGCATTATCATTTACATCGGCTAGCTCGATGTTCAGCGACAAGACACCGATTGGTAGCGAAAATTCTCCTGCAAAATTGGTTAGCGAAACCGCAGTCGTTTGCAGATTTGCTTTAATATCCTCTGGCAACTGAGCGAAACATTGTTCGTAAATAATATCAACGCTACTACCATTATCAACATGAACTTTCATCACTGTGATATTAGCGTCCGCAATTTTACACGATACTATTATCGGCATTTCAGAAAAATCGTCGCTCTGCATTTTTGGAAAGCTAATTGGCGCTGATTGCCAATTATGATACATTTTAGCAGATTTTCGCTTCTTTCCTCTTTTTTGGACATTCATTCGCATAGTGGCCATGTTATCACTATTATCGCCAATGTTATTCATTACTTACTGCCAATTTGAAAACACGCACCTGCAAATCATCGCAACAAAAACACGAGTGAAATTAAACCGCCTAATTAATTGTTTAACAGCGTAAAACAACAATTTTCAGTTTAATTCATAAAACGTGTCCCACGGATGGCGCCAATTGATCAATCCTTAATTAATGATGTTACTTAATTACGGATTGAGTGCAATAAGATTATAATGGAGGATGGGATGTTCGATGATTATTTTGGGCCCCGATGATCGTTTTTCACTTTAACTATCAAGTGATCAACCACCCCGACCCGGTCTTCGTTATCGATTAGCATGATTCACCTTAACTCAATGTAAGAAGTCCTTGGGCAAAGTCACAAGTGAAATCTACAAAGGCTTAGGCAAATGACAGAGAATCAACAACCCATAAATGAGAGGCCAAGCTCCCTATTTATAGTATCCGTGATATCCGCGGTCTGCGAGATGCTCGGCTCTCCGCGGAAAGTCAGCGGATCAAACCGCAGTTTGGTATTTCAGCGAATACATAACCGCAGTATTTATTTTCAGCGAATATTGCATAACTGTGCCTTATAATCCGCGTAGTTCTGTCCTTAGCTTTTAGAAAATAAAATATACATATACAATGCTATGTATATGATCCGGGTGTTTGTTGTAATTATTGTTGTTGGGACGTTTGTTGTAGTAGTTGTTGGGATTGCGATTGTTGTTGTTGCGGTTGATGTTGTGGTTGTTGGGATAGTTGTGGCGATTGTGGTTGTGATTGTTGTTGTTGTATTGGTGACTCTTGTCACTGGTTTCTTCCCACTTTCTCTTGACTTGCTTCGTTTTGGCCTCTTCGGCCGCCTGCTCTTTAATCCTACCCTCAATTTGGTTCACTAGTTTGTGAGCCATTTGACTTGCCTTTTGTATGGAGGCGGGCTCGTGTGAACTCACATCTTCTTGAATCCTTTCCGGTAACCCTTTTACAAATGCGTCGATCTTCTCTTCTTCGTCTTTGAACGCTCTGGGACACAATAGGCACAACTCTGTGAATCGTCGTTCGTACATGGTGATATCGAAACCTTGCGTTCGTAATCCTCTAAGCTCTACCTTGAGCTTATTGACCTCGTTTCTGGGATGATACTGCTCGTTCATCAAGTGCTTGAATGCTGACCACGGTAGTGCGTAAGCAGCATCTTGTCCTACCTGCTCGAGATAGGTATTCCACCATGTTAACGTAGTACCTGTGAAGATATGCGTAGCGTAGTTTACTTTGTCTTCTTCAGTACATTTACTTATGGCAAACACCGATTCAACCTTCTCGGTCCACCGTTTCAATCCGATTGGACCCTCGGTTCCATCAAATTCAGAAGGTTTGCAGACAGTGAATTCTTTGTAGGAGCATCCTACACGATTTCTAGTGGCGTTAGATCCATTGCTAGTTTCAGAGTTATTGTTGTTATTTCGCATTGCAGCCTGCACTTCGGCTACATTTGTAGCAAGGAAAACACAGAAGTCTTCCTCGGTCATATTCAGAGTATTTCGAGTAGTCGGTGCTATTTCCTTCAAAAATATGTAGTGACCCGAAATTTTCCATGTTTATATATATTAATTGAGATTGATATTTACATGATTAAATGTTTCCAACATGTTAAGCAATCAAACTTGTTAAGACTTGATTAATTGAAATATGTTTCATATAGACAATTGACCACCCAAGTTGACCGGTGATTCACGAACGTTAAAACTTGTAAAAACTATATGATGACATATATATGGATATATATATAGTTAACATGATACTATGATAAGTAAATATATCATTAAGTATATTAACAATGAACTACATATGTAAAAACAAGACTACTAACTTAATGATTTTTAAACGAGACATATATGTAACGATTATCGTTGTAAAGACATTAAATGTATATATATCATATTAAGAGATATTCATACATGATAATATCATGATAATATAATAATTTAAAATCTCATTTGATATTATAAACATTGGGTTAACAATATTTAACAAGATCGTTAACCTAAAGGTTTCAAAACAACACTTACATGTAACGACTAACGATGACTTAACGACTCAGTTAAAATGTATATACATGTAGTGTTTTAATATGTATTTATACACTTTTGAAAGACTTCAATACACTTATCAAAATACTTCTACTTAACAAAAATGCTTACAATTACATCCTCGTTCAGTTTCATCAACAATTCTACTCGTATGCACCCGTATTCATACTCGTACAATACACAGCTTTTAGATGTATGTACTATTGGTATATACACTCCAATGATTAGCTCTTAGCAGCCCATGTGAGTCACCTAACACATGTGGGAACCATCATTTGGCAACTAGCATGAAATATCTCATAAAATTACAAAAATATGAGTAATCATTCATGACTTATTTACATGAAAACAAAATTACATATCCTTTATATCTAATCCATACACCAACGACCAAAAACACCTACAAACACTTTCATTCTTCAATTTTCTTCATCTAATTGATCTCTCTCAAGTTCTATCTTCAAGTTCTAATTGTTCTTCATAAATTCCAAAAGTTCTAGTTTCATAAAATCAAGAATACTTTCAAGTTTGCTAGCTCACTTCCAATCTTGTAAGGTGATCATCCAACCTCAAGAAATCTTTGTTTCTTACAGTAGGTTATCATTCTAATACAAGGTAATAATCATATTCAAACTTTGGTTCAATTTCTATAACTATAACAATCTTATTTCAAGTGATGATCTTACTTGAACTTGTTTTCGTGTCATGATTCTACTTCAAGAACTTCGAGCCATCCAAGGATCCATTGAAGCTAGATCCATTTTTCTATTTTCCAGTAGGTTTATCCAAGGAACTTAAGGTAGTAATGATGTTCATAACATCATTCGATTCATACATATAAAGCTATCTTATTCGAAGGTTTAAACTTGTAATCACTAGAACATAGTTTAGTTAATTCTAAACTTGTTCGCAAACAAAAGTTAATCCTTCTAACTTGACTTTTAAAATCAACTAAACACATGTTCTATATCTATATGATATGCTAACTTAATGATTTAAAACCTGGAAACACGAAAAACACCGTAAAACCGGATTTACGCCGTCGTAGTAACACCGCGGGCTGTTTTGGGTTAGTTAATTAAAAACTATGATAAACTTTGATTTAAAAGTTGTTATTCTGAGAAAATGATATTTATTATGAACATGAAACTATATCCAAAAATTATGGTTAAACTCAAAGTGGAAGTATGTTTTCTAAAATGGTCATCTAGACGTCGTTCTTTCGACTGAAATGACTACCTTTACAAAAATGACTTGTAACTTATTTTTACGACTATAAACCTATACTTTTTCTGTTTAGATTCATAAAATAGAGTTAAATATGAAACCATAGCAATTTGATTCACTCAAAACGGATTTAAAATGAAGAAGTTATGGGTAAAACAAGATTGGATAATTTTTCTCATTTTAGCTACGTGAAAATTGGTAACAAATCTATTCCAACCATAACTTAATCAACTTGTATTGTATATTATGTAATCTTGAGATACCATAGACACGTATACAATGTTTCGACCTATCATGTCGACACATCTATATATATTTCGGAACAACCATAGACACTCTATATGTGAATGTTGGAGTTAGCTATACAGGGTTGAGGTTGATTCCAAAATATATATAGTTTGAGTTGTGATCAATACTGAGATACGTATACACTGGGTCGTGGATTGATTCAAGATAATATTTATCAATTTATTTCTGTACATCTAACTGTGGACAACTAGTTGTAGGTTACTAACGAGGACAGCTGACTTAATAAACTTAAAACATCAAAATATATTAAAAGTGTTGTAAATATATTTTGAACATACTTTGATATATATATGTATATATTGTTATAGGTTCGTGAATCAACCAGTGGCCAAGTCTTACTTCCCGACGAAGTAAAAATCTGTGAAAGTGAGTTATAGTCCCACTTTTAAAATCTAATATTTTTGGGATGAGAATGCATGCAGGTTTTATAAATGATTTACAAAATAGACACAAGTACGTGAAACTACATTCTATGGTTGAATTATCGAAATCGAATATGCCCCTTTTTATTAAGTCTGGTAATCTAAGAATTAGGGAACAGACACCCTAATTGACGCGAATCCTAAAGATAGATCTATTGGGCCTAACAAACCCCATCCAAAGTACCGGATGCTTTAGTACTTCGAAATTTATATCATATCCGAAGGGTGTCCCGGAATGATGGGGATATTCTTATATATGCATCTTGTTAATGTTGGTTACCAGGTGTTCACCATATGAATGATTTTTATCTCTATGTATGGGATGTGTATTGAAATATGAAATCTTGTGGTCTATTATTATGATTTGATATATATAGGTTAAACCTATAACTCACCAACATTTTTGTTGACGTTTTAAGCATGTTTATTCTCAGGTGATTATTAAGAGCTTCCGCTGTTGCATACTTAAATAAGGACGAGATTTGGAGTCCATGCTTGTATGATATTGTGTAAAAACTGCATTCAAGAAACTTATTTTGTTGTAAGATATTTGTATTGTAAACCATTATGTAATGGTCGTGTGTAAACAGGATATTTTAGATTATCATTATTTGACAATCTACGTAAAGCTTTTTAAACCTTTATTGATGAAATAAAGGTTATGGTTTGTTTTAAAATGAATGCAGTCTTTGAAAAACGTCTCATATAGAGGTCAAAACCTCGCAACGAAATCAATTAATATGGAACGTTTTTAATCAATAAGAACGGGACATTTCAGTTGGTATCCGAGCGTTGGTCTTAGAGAACCAGAATTTTGCATTAGTGTGTCTTATCGAGTTTGTTAGGATGCATTAGTGAGTCTGGACTTCGACCGTGTTTACTTGAAAAATGATTGCTTAACAAATTTTGTTGGAAACTATATATTTTTAACATGTGAATATTATGTGATATATTAATCTCTTAACGCGTTTGATATTATGTGATAGATGTCTACCTCTAGAACAAGTCCCATTGACTCACCTAATAATAATGAAGAGTCAAATGTAAATTGGAATGATTCGTGGACTGATTCACAAGTTCCCGAAGAGGAACCGGAAGAAGAGTCGGAACCGGAAGAAGAATCGGAACCGGAAGAAGAATCGGAACCGGATGAAGAAATAGAACCGGTGGGGGAAATAATAAAACGGTTAAGTAAAAGAAAATCCTCAACCAACCGACCAAGGTTAATTATGGTCAATGGTGTTTCCGCCAAGGAAGCAAAATATTGAGAGGATTACCAATTCTCCGATGAATCGGATTCCGACGAGAATTCCGATGATGTTATAGAAATTACCCCAACTGAATTTAAAAAGGCAAAAGAAAATAATAAGGGAAAAGGCATAAAAATAGAGAAATCTAATTCCAACCCCGATGAACTTTATATGTATCGTCAACCCCCGAAGTCCTTAAGTTGTAACAATGACCCGGGAACCTCTAAACCACCAGGTTTTTCTAAACCAATGTGGATCACGACGGCTCGTATTAGGGGAACATCATATATCCCTAGAAACTTGGCAAAATGAACCAAAACCGAAGAAGAAGAAACAAGCGAGTCGGAATAAGATAGTTGTATTCGTGTGGTGTAATATATGTAATATAGTGTGCTTATGCTTTATGATATATGTAAAAATTGCTTGTATTAATAAGTATTTTTTTTATGAATCTAACTCTTGTCTATTTTACAGTATAAAAACACAAAATGGATAGACAACCCAATATTTTAAGAGACCTACCCGGAGACATGATTGATGAAATCTTGTCTAGAGTCGGTCAGAATTCTTCGGCACAACTATTTAAGGCGAGATCAGTTTGTAAGACATTCGAAGAACGTTCCAAGAATGCCTTGGTTTATAAAAGGCTTTCGTTCGAAAGATGGGGGATATCACATTGGGAAATTCATAAGTTACGATGTGTTTACTTTGACGCATATATTGCGGGGAACCCAAATGCTATTTTACGCAATGGGTTAAGAAATTATTTTGACTCAATATATCCGAATATTGGACTTCGTGATTTAGAAAAAGCGGCTAACATGCAACATAAAGAAGCATGTTATGCTTACGGATTAGTAATGTTCGCTTCTCACCAAAGTGAGAACAAGAACATCGGGCTACAACTATTAAACAAAACGTTCCCACAAGTGACGGAGTCGGTAATTGGGGTAAGAAATGAGGTTTTTAGATTGTTACGGGACTGTTGGACATTACGTAACCCTCGTCCCTTTGACGACGTTACAACACGCTGTCTTATCAACGGCCATAACGGTTATGTTCCACAAGACCAAGGATGGGAAGTAATCCTAGTAAAACCAGAATGCATGACTTGTTTCTGGACGTATGAATTACGTGTCTTTATTGCCTTTGCTGAACGACTTGTGTACTAACTAGAATTATCTTCACAACCATCTTGTATCAAATTTATTGTGTGCTATATTTCATGCTATATGTAAAATAAGCGGTATTGTAAGTTTGTAAAATATTGTGTAAAAGTTTGAACGCGAAATATTATTATAATCAGTTTTTCATATAGAATTGTAGTAGTTGAATTGTATATTAGCTACTAAGTATGAACTTAACGGGTAGGTACTACCCGAATTTAAACTTATAAAACGCTAATATGAAGAAAAAGCTTTTATAAATGAGTTCATATTATGCTACGAAATACTATTAACTACTATTAATATTCTGTATGATTAACTTGTTCCATTTAACTATTTTGAAGGAAATGGAACCGACTACTCGACACACCGTGAATATGAATGAAGAGGAATTCCGTACTTTTCTAGCTTCAAACATAGCCGCAGTACAGGCTGCGCTACATACCAACAATAACCTTGGATCTAGCAGTACAGGAAATCGTGTAGGATGCACCTACAAAGAATTTACTGCCTGCAAACCTTTGGAATTTGATGGAACCGAAGGACCGATCGGATTGAAACGGTGGACCGAGAAGGTCGAATCGGTGTTTGCCATAAGTAAGTGTACTGAAGAGGACAAAGTGAAGTACGCTACGCATACCTTCACAGGTTCTGCGTTAACATGGTGGAATACCTATCTAGAGCAAGTGGGACAAGACGATGCGTACGCACTACCGTGGTCAGCATTCAAGCACTTGATGAACGAGAAGTACCGTCCCGGAACCGAGGTCAATAAGCTCAAGACAGAACTTAGAGGGTTACGAACCCAAGGATTTGATATTACCACGTACGAAAGACGATTCACAGAATTGTGCCTATTGTGTCCGGGAGCATTCGAAGATGAGGAAGAGAAGATCGACGCGTTTGTGAAAGGATTACCGAAAAGAATCCAAGAAGATATAAGTTCACACGAGCCCGCCTCCATACAACAGGCATGTAGAATGGCTCACAAACTCGTGAACCAGATTGAAGAAAGAATTAAAGAACAGACTGCTGAAGAGGCCAATGTGAAGCAAGTCAAAAGAAAGTGGGAGGAAAACGGTGATAAGAATCACCAATACAACAACAACAGCAATTACAACAATAATCGCAGCAATTATCCCAACAATCGCAACATCAATCGCAACTACAACAAACGGCCCAACAACAACAACAACAACAACAACAACAGCAACTACAACAATCATCCCAACAACAATAATAACCGCAATAACAACAACAATCAGAAGCAGCTATGCCAAAGGTGTGAAAAGAATCACTCGGGGTTCTGCACCAAATTTTGCAACAAGTGTAAAAGAAATGGTCATAGCGCAGCGAAGTGTGAGGTCTACGGACCAGGGGTTAATAGAACAAAAGGAACAAATGGTGTCGGAACGAGTAATGGCGGAGCAAGTAGTGTCGGAGCAAGTTATGCCAATGTAGTTTGTTATAAATGTGGAAAACCGGGCCACATTATTAGAAATTGCCCAAACCAGGAGAACACGAATGGACAAGGCCGCGGAAGAGTTTTCAATATTAATGCGGCAGAGGCACAGGAAGACCCAGAGCTTATTACGGGTACGTTTCTTATTGACAATAAATCTGCTTACGTTTTATTTGATTCGGGTGCGGATAGAAGCTATATGAGTAGAGATTTTTGTGCTAAATTAAGTTGTCCATTGACGCCTTTGGATAGTAAATTTTTACTCGAATTAGCAAATGGTAAATTAATTTCAGCAGATAATATATGTCGGAATCGAGAAATTAAACTGGTTAGCGAAACATTTAAGATTGATTTGATACCAGTAGAGTTAGGGAGTTTTGATGTGATAATCGGTATGGACTGGTTGAAAGAAGTGAAAGCAGAGATCGTTTGTTACAAAAATGCAATTCGCATTATACGAGAAAAAGGAAAACCCTTAATGGTGTACGGAGAAAAGGGCAACACGAAGCTACATCTTATTAGTAATTTGAAGGCACAAAAACTAATAAGAAAAGGGCAACACAAAGAATTTCCCGATGTATTTCTGAAAGAATTACCGGGATTACCCCCACATCGATCCGTTGAATTTCAAATAGATCTTGTACCAGGAGCTGCACCAATAGCTCGTGCTCCTTACAGACTCGCACCCAGCGAGATGAAAGAACTGCAAAGCCAATTACAAGAACTTTTAGAGCGTGGTTTCATTCGACCAAGCACATCACCGTGGGGAGCTCCTGTTTTGTTTGTCAAGAAGAAAGATGGTACATTCAGGTTGTGTATCGACTACCGAGAGTTGAACAAACTTACCATCAAGAACCGCTACCCACTACTGAGAATCGATGACTTATTTGATCAACTACAAGGCTCGTCTGTTTATTCAAAGATTGACTTACGTTCCGGGTATCATCAAATGCGGGTGAAAGAAGATGATATTCCAAAGACTGCTTTTAGAACACGTTACGGTCATTACGAGTTTATGGTCATGCCGTTTGGTTTAACTAATGCACCAGCTGTGTTCATAGACCTTATGAACCGAGTGTGTGGACCATACCTTGACAAGTTTGTCATTGTTTTCATTGATGACATACTTATTTACTCAAAGAATGACCAAGAACACGGTGAACATTTGAGAAAGGTGTTAGAAGTATTGAGGAAGGAAGAATTGTACGCTAAGTTTTCAAAGTGTGCATTTTGGTTGGAAGAAGTTCAATTCCTCGGTCACATAGTGAACAAAGAAGGTATTAAGGTGGATCCGGCAAAGATAGAAACTGTTGAAAAGTGGGAAACCCCGAAAACTCCGAAACACATACGCCAGTTTTTAGGACTAGCTGGTTACTACAGAAGGTTCATCCAAGACTTTTCCAGAATAGCAAAACCCTTGACTGCATTAACGCATAAAGGGAAGAAATTTGAATGGAATGATGAACAAGAGAAAGCGTTTCAGTTATTGAAGAAAAAGCTAACTACGGCACCTATATTGTCATTGCCTGAAGGGAATGATGATTTTGTAATTTATTATGATGCATCAAAGCAAGGTCTCGGTTGTGTATTAATGCAACGAACGAAGGTGATTGCTTATGCGTCTAGACAATTGAAGATTCACGAACAAAATTATACGACGCATGATTTGGAATTAGGCGCGGTTGTTTTTGCATTAAAGACTTGGAGGCACTACTTATATGGGGTCAAAAGTATTATATATACCGACCACAAAAGTCTTCAACACATATTTAATCAGAAACAACTGAATATGAGGCAGCGTAGGTGGATTGAATTATTGAATGATTACGACTTTGAGATTCGTTACCACCCGAGGAAGGCAAATGTGGTAGCCGATGCCTTGAGCAGGAAGGACAGAGAACCCATTCGAGTAAAATCTATGAATATAATGATTCATAATAACATTACTACTCAAATAAAGGAGGCGCAACAAGGAGTTTTAAAAGAGGGAAATTTAAAGGATGAAATACCCAAAGGATCGGAGAAGCATCTTAATATTCGGGAAGACGGAACCCGGTATAGGGCTGAAAGGATTTGGGTACCAAAATTTGGAGATATGAGAGAAATGGTACTTAGAGAAGCTCATAAAACCAGATACTCAATACATCCTGGAACGGGGAAGATGTACAAGGATCTCAAGAAACATTTTTGGTGGCCGGGTATGAAAGCCGGTGTTGCTAAATACGTAGGAGAATGTTTGACGTGTTCTAAGGTCAAAGCTGAGTATCAGAAACCATCAGGTCTACTTCAACAACCCGAAATCCCGGAATGGAAATGGGAAAACATTACCATGGATTTCATCACTAAATTGCCAAGGACTGCAAGTGGTTTTGATACTATTTGGGTAATAGTTGATCGTCTCACCAAATCAGCACACTTCTTGCCAATAAGGGAAGATGACAAGATGGAGAAGTTAGCACGACTGTATTTGAAGGAAGTCATCTCCAGACATGGAATACCAATCTCTATTATCTCTGATAGGGATGGCAGATTTATTTCAAGATTCTGGCAGACATTACAGCAAGCATTAGGAACTCGTCTAGACATGAGTACTGCCTATCATCCACAAACTGATGGGCAGAGCGAAAGGACGATACAAACGCTTGAAGACATGCTACGAGCATGTGTTATTGATTTCGGAAACAGTTGGGATCGACATCTACCATTAGCAGAATTTTCCTACAACAACAGCTACCATTCAAGCATTGAGATGGCGCCGTTTGAAGCACTTTATGGTAGAAAGTGCAGGTCTCCGATTTGTTGGAGTGAAGTGGGGGATAGACAGATTACGGGTCCGGAGGTTATACAAGAAACTACCGAGAAGATCATCCAAATTCAACAACGGTTGAAAACCGCCCAAAGTCGACAAAAGAGCTACGCTGACATTAAAAGAAAAGATATAGAATTTGAAATTGGAGAGATGGTCATGCTTAAAGTTGCACCTTGGAAAGGCGTTGTTCGATTTGGTAAACGAGGGAAATTAAATCCAAGGTATATTGGACCATTCAAGATTATTGATCGTGTCGGACCAGTAGCTTACCGACTTGAGTTACCTCAACAACTCGCGGCTGTACATAACACTTTCCACGTCTCGAATTTGAAAAAATGTTTTGCTAAAGAAGATCTCACTATTCCGTTAGATGAAATCCAAATCAACGAAAAACTTCAATTCATCGAAGAACCCGTCGAAATAATGGATCGTGAGGTTAAAAGACTTAAGCAAAACAAGATACCAATTGTTAAGGTTCGATGGAATGCTTGTAGAGGACCCGAGTTCACCTGGGAGCGTGAAGATCAAATGAAGAAGAAATACCCGCATCTATTTCCAGAAGATTCGTCAACACCTTCAACAGCTTAAAATTTCGGGACAAAATTTATTTAACGGGTAGGTACTGTAGTGACCCGAAATTTTCCATGTTTATATATATTAATTGAGATTGATATTTACATGATTAAATGTTTTCAACATGTTAAGAAATCAAACTTGTTAAGACTTGATTAATTGAAATATGTTTCATATAGACAATTGACCACCCAAGTTGACCGGTGATTCACGAACGTTAAAACTTGTAAAAACTATATGATGACATATATATGGATATATATATAGTTAACATGATACTATGATAAGTAAATATATCATTAAGTATATTAACAATGAACTACATATGTAAAAACAAGACTACTAACTTAATGATTTTTAAACGAGACATATATGTAACGATTATCGTTGTAAAGACATTTAATGTATATATATCATATTAAGAGATATTCATACATGATAATATCATGATAATATAATAATTTAAAATCTCATTTGATATTATAAACATTGGGTTAACAACATTTAACAAGATCGTTAACCTAAAGGTTTCAAAACAACACTTACATGTAACGACTAACGATGACTTAACGACTCAGTTAAAATGTATATACATGTAGTGTTTTAATATGTATTTATACACTTTTGAAAGACTTCAATACACTTATCAAAATACTTCTACTTAACAAAAATGCTTACAATTACATCCTCGTTCAGTTTCATCAACAATTCTACTCGTATGCACCCGTATTCGTACTCGTACAATACACAGATTTTAGATGTATGTACTAATGGTATATACACTCCAATGATCAGCTCTTAGCAGCCCATGTGAGTCACCTAACACATGTGGGAACCATCATTTGGCAACTAGCATGAAATATCTCATAAAATTACAAAAATATGAGTAATCATTCATGACTTATTTACATGAAAACAAAATTACATATCCTTTATATCTAATCCATACACCAACGACCAAAAACACCTACAAACACTTTCATTCTTCAATTTTCTTCATCTAATTGATCTCTCTCAAGTTCTATCTTCAAGTTCTAAGTGTTCTTCATAAATTCCAAAAGTTCTAGTTTCATAAAATCAAGAATACTTTCAAGTTTGCTAGCTCACTTCCAATCTTGTAAGGTGATCATCCAACCTTAAGAAATCTTTGTTTCTTACAGTAGGTTATCATTCTAATACAAGGTAATAATCATATTCAAACTTTGGTTCAATTTCTATAACTATAACAATCTTATTTCAAGTGATGATCTTACTTGAACTTGTTTTCGTGTCATGATACTACTTCAAGAACTTCGAGCCATCCAAGGATCCATTGAAGCTAGATCCATTTTTCTCTTTTCCAGTAGGTTTATCCAAGGAACTTAAGGTAGTAATGATGTTCATAACATCATTCGATTCATACATATAAAGCTATCTTATTCGAAGGTTTAAACTTGTAATCACTAGAACATAGTTTAGTTAATTCTAAACTTGTTCGCAAACAAAAGTTAATCCTTCTAACTTGACTTTTAAAATCAACTAAACACATGTTCTATATCTATATGATATGCTAACTTAATGATTTAAAACCTGGAAACACGAAAAACACCGTAAAACCGGATTTACGCCGTCGTAGTAACACCGCGGGCTGTTTTGGGTTAGTTAATTAAAAACTATGATAAACTTTGATTTAAAAGTTGTTATTCTGAGAAAATGATTTTTATTATGAACATGAAACTATATCCAAAAATTATGGTTAAACTCAAAGTGGAAGTATGTTTTCTAAAATGGTCATCTAGACGTCGTTCTTTCGACTGAAATGACTACCTTTACAAAAATCACTTGTACCTTATTTTTCCGACTATAAACCTATACTTTTTCTGTTTAGATTCATAAAATAGAGTTCAATATGAAACCATAGCAATTTGATTCACTCAAAACGGATTTAAAATGAAGAAGTTATGGGTAAAACAAGATTGGATAATTTTTCTCATTTTAGCTACGTGAAAATTGGTAACAAATCTATTCCAACCATAACTTAATCAACTTGTATTGTATATTATGTAATCTTGAGATACCATAGACACATATACAATGTTTCGACCTATCATGTCGACACATCTATATATATTTCGGAACAACCATAGACACTCTATATGTGAATGTTGGAGTTAGCTATACAGGGTTGAGGTTGATTCCAAAATATATATAGTTTGAGTTGTGATCAATACTGAGATACGTATACACTGGGTCGTGGATTGATTCAAGATAATATTTATCAATTTATTTCTGTACATCTAACTGTGGACAACTAGTTGTAGGTTACTAACGAGGACAGCTGACTTAATAAACTTAAAACATCAAAATATATTAAAAGTGTTGTAAATATATTTTGAACATACTTTGATATATATATATGTATATATTGTTATAGGTTCGTGAATCAACCAGTGGCCAAGTCTTACTTCCCGACGAAATAAAAATCTGTGAAAGTGAGTTATAGTCCCACTTTTAAAATCTAATATTTTTGGGATGAGAATACATGCAGGTTTTATAAATGATTTACAAAATAGACACAAGTACGTGAAACTACATTCTATGGTTGAATTATCGAAATCGAATATGCCCCTTTTTATTAAGTCTGGTAATCTAAGAATTAGGGAACAGACACCCTAATTGACGCGAATCCTAAAGATAGATCTATTGGGCCTAACAAACCCCATCCAAAGTACCGGATGCTTTAGTACTTCGAAATTTATATCATATCCGAAGGGTGTCCCGGAATGATGGGGATATTCTTATATATGCATCTTGTTAATGTTGGTTACCAGGTGTTCACCATATGAATGATTTTTATCTCTATGTATGGGATGTGTATTGAAATATGAAATCTTGTGGTCTATTATTATGATTTGATATATATAGGTTAAACCTATAACTCACCAACATTTTTGTTAACGTTTTAAGCATGTTTATTCTCAGGTGATTATTAAGAGCTTCCGCTGTCGCATACTTAAATAAGGACGAGATTTGGAGTCCATGCTTGTATGATATTGTGTAAAAACTGCATTCAAGAAACTTATTTTGTTGTAACATATTTGTATTGTAAACCATTATGTAATGGTCGTGTGTAAACAGGATATTTTAGATTATCATTATTTGACAATCTACGTAAAGCTTTTTAAACCTTTATTGATGAAATAAAGGTTATGGTTTGTTTTAAAATGAATGCAGTCTTTGAAAAACGTCTCATATAGAGGTCAAAACCTCGCAACGAAATCAATTAATATGGAACGTTTTTAATCAATAAGAACGGGACATTTCAAAATAATCAAATGAATCAAGTTAATCATACAGAATATTAAAAGTAGTTAATAGTATTTCGTAGCATGATATGAACTCATTTATAAAGCTTTTTCTTCATATTAGCGTTTTATAATTTATAATTCGGGGTAGTCCTACCCGTTAAGTTCATACTTAGCAGCTAATATACAATTCAACTACTACAATTCTATATGAAAAACTGATAATAAAATTTCGCGCTCAAACTTTTATACAATATATTACAAACGTATAATACCGCAATTTTACATATAGCATGAAATATAGCACACGATAACTTTGATACAAGGTAGTTGTGAAGACAATTCCAGTTAATACGCAAGTAATTCAGCAAAGGCAATAAAAACACGTAATTCATAGGTCCAGAAATAGGTCATACATTTTGGTTTTACTAATATTATTTCCCATCCTTGGTCTTGTGGAAAATAACCGTTGTGGCCGTTGGCTAGGTAGCATGTTGTAACATCGTCAAAAGGACGAGGGTTACGTAATGCCCAACAGCCCTGTAACAATCTAAAAACCTTTTTTCTCACCCCAACTACTGAATCCGTCACTTGTGGAAATGTTTTATTTAACAGTTGTAATCCGATGTTCTTTTTCTCAATTTGGTGAGAAGCGAACATTACTAATCCGTAAGCATAACATGCTTCTTTAAATTGCATGTTTGAAGCTCTTTCTAATGCACGAAGTCCTATGTTGGGATAGGTTGAGTCAAAATAGGTTCTCAACCCGTAGCGTAAAATTGCATCTGGGTTTCCCGGACTAAATGCCTTAAAGAAAACTCGGCGTAACTTAAAGTCTCCCCAATGTGATATACCCCATATTTCAAAGGAAAGCCTCTTATAAACTAAGGCATGCCTGAAATGTCTTTCAAACGTTCGACAAACTAATTTTGCCGTAAATAATTGTGCTGATGAATTCTGCCCGACTCTAGACAAGATTTCATCAATCATATCCCCTGGTAGGTCTTCTAAAATTTTTGGTTGTCTATCCTTAACGTCCATTTTTGTTTTTATACTGTAAAATAAACAAGGATTAGATTCTTAAAAGATAATTAACAAACAATACAAGCAATTTTTACATATATCTTAAAAGTACAAGCACACAACAATACATATATTGCACAGCATGATTACAACTCTTTATTCCGACTCACTCATTTCTTCTTCTTCGGACATGGTTCGTTTGGCTAATTTCCTAGGGATACATGGTGATCCTCTAATACGAGCCGTCATTTTCACAAATGGTTTAGAAAAACCTGGTGGCCTAGATGTTCCCGGATTATTGTTAAAATCTAAGAAATACGGGCGTTTACGATACTCATAAAGTTCATCAGGGTCGGAATCAGGTTTCTCTATTTTGATGCCCTTTCCCTTATTATTCTCTTTTGCCTTATTAAATTGAGTCGGGGTAATTTCTATAACATTATCGGAATCCTCATCGGGATCTGATTCATCAAAAAATTGGTAATTTTCTCAATATTTTGCTTCCTTGGCGGAAACACCATTGACCATTTTTAACTTTGGTCCATTGGTTGAGGATTTATTTAATCGTTTTACTGTAGCTATTAACATTTCTTCCTCCGGAACCTCTTCTTCTTCACGTTCCTCTTCTTCCAGTTCCTCCTCTTCCGGTTCCTCTTCTTCCGGTTCCTCCTCTTCCGGTTCCTCTTCGGGAATTTGTGAATCTTTCCAAAATATATTTGACTCTTCATTATTATTAGGTGAGTCGATGGGATTTGTACTAGAGGTAGACATCTATCACACAATATCAAACACGTTAAGAGATTAATATATTACATAATATTTACATGTTAGTAATATGTAGTTTCCCACAAAAAGTTTTAAGCAATCGTTTTTAAAGAAAACACGGTCGAAGTCCAGACTCACTAATGCACCCTAATAAACTCAGTAAGACACACTAATACAATTTCTGGTTCTCTAAGACCAACGCTCTGATACCAACTGAAATGTCCCGTTCATATTGATTATAAACGTTCCATATTAATTGATTTCGTTGCGAGGTTTTGACCTCTATATGAGACGTTTTTCAAAGACTGCATTCAATTTTAAAACAAACCATAACCTTTAAAATATTACGACGATTATCAAATAATGATAATCTAAAATATAGCGTTTTCACACGACCATTACATAATGGTATACAATAATATTACACAACAATATATGTCTTCGAATGCAGTTTTTAAACAATATTATACAAGCATGCTGACTCCAACTCTTGTCCATAAATTAGCATGCAACAGCGGAAGATCTTAATAATCACCTGAGAATAAACATGCTTTAAACGTCAACAAAAATGTTGATGAGGTATAGGTTTAGCCTATATATTTATCAAATCGTAATAATAGACCACAAGATTTCCATTTCCATTTCTCAATAACATGCAATCTGCATAAAAATCATTCATATGATGAACACCTGGTAACCGACATTAACAAGATGCATATAGAATATCCCCATCATTCCGGGACTCACATCGGATATGATAAATCGAAGTACTAAAGCATCCGTAACTCGGATGAGGCTTGTTGGGCCAAATATATCTATCTTTAGGATTTGCGTCAATTGGTGGCAATTATCATAAACACCAATTCTTAGGCTACCAAGCTAGAAAGGGGCATATTCAGTTTGATAATTCAACATAGAATGTAATTTCGATCACTTGTGTCTATTTTGTAAAACATTTATAAAACTGCATGTATTCTCATCCCAAAAATAATAGATTTCAAAAGTGGGACTATAACTCACTTTCACGTATTTTCACTTTGTTGGAAAATAAGACTCACAACACCTTTCATGTTTCGAACCTGAAGTAATGCCTTTCATGTTTCGAACCTGAAGAAATGTCTAGCTATCGAAGATCTCATTATCCCTTTAGACGAAATTAAGATTGACGAGAAACTAAATTTCGCCGAAGAACCCGTCGAAATTATGGATCGTGAGGTCAAACGACTCAAACAAAGTAAGATACCAATCATTAAGGTTCGGTGGAATGCTTGCAGAGGACCTGAATTCACTTGGGAATGAGAAGAACAAATGAAGCTGAAGTACCCACATTTGTTTTCCGATATCGCACGTTAACTAGGTACTATTCTAAATTTCGACGACGAAATTTAATTTAACGGGTGTGTAATGTAACGACCCGGATTTTTCCGCTAATATATTGAAGATTAATATTTACATAATTAAATGTTTCCAACATGTTAAGCAATCAAACTTGTCAAGATATATATATTTGGAATGGATTTTATGCAAATGTTTGACCACCCAGTCACGATTCACGAACATCATAATTTGAAATAATTATATAATGATGTATATATGGATATATATATACTTATGATTTGTTAAAATGATATTTAAGTATCTCATTATATATAATAACAATTGGTTATATACATAAAATGAGATTACTAACTTAAAGACTTCAAGACTATATACATATATATAACGATTAACGTTGTAATAACTTCTAAATTAAAATGTATGTATATGTATTGTATTAATATGTATTAATACACTTTTGAAAGACTTAATAATATATATCAATATATTTATACTCAATAAAGATAGCTATACTCATTTTCTCATTCAATTTTATCAAGAATCCTATTCGTATTCATACGGTATTTATATCCATATAATACCCAGCTTCTATACGTATTTACTATGGGTATATACATACCAAATCATTGATCTTAGCAGCCCTCAATCAGTTGTGAGACATGTATAAACATGATGTAGACTTGTGGGAACCATGGCTTGGAAACTAGTATGACTAAATGCATAAAATTACAAACCATGGAGCCATGTTGTTGTCCCCATTTTGATGCCAACATGTAGGATAAATAACCATCCATTTCATTCCAATTAACTACATCATTTTACCCTCTAAACACATACTCAAACACTCTCTCAAACCTCTATTCAATTCAGCAAGTATTGGTCTCATAATCCAAGTTATAATCATCATAACAAAGCTTGATCAAGAACACTTCAAGAATTCCAAGCCATCAAGGGTATCTTTGAACTCAAGATATTCTCCTGATTTCTCCAGCAAATTTACTCATTTGATTTGAGGTAGTAACCTTATTCATAATCTTATTCGATTAGTATTCATATAGCTATCTTATTTTGAGTTATAACTAATAACAACAAGAACATAGTTTAGATTATTTCTAAACTTGTTTGCAAATAAACTTAATCCTTCTAACTTGACTTTTAAAACATTTCAACACATGTATTATGACAGTATGTCAAGCTAACATAAGGATATAAAACTTGTAAACACGAAGAACACCTTAAAATCGAATATACGCCGTCTTAGTCGAATGGGGGCTGTTTTGGGTTTAATTTTAAAAACCTATCATAACTTTGAATTAAAAGATTTCCTTTGGTGAAAAATCTTATTTTATATGGATATGAAATATATCCAAAATCCATGGTTAAACTCAAAGTGGAAGTATGTTTTTCAAAAAGGGTCATCAAGATGTCGTTCTTACGACGGATATGACTATCTTCTCTTATTTGACACCTAAGCTGTATTTTCGACTATAAACCTATACTTTTTCTATTAAGATTAATAATGTTGCATTCGATACGAAACCATGGAAACTCAAATCACTCATAACGGATTTGTAACGAAGAAATTATGGGTAAAACAAAATTGGATATTTTTCTTAATTTTTAGCTACGGACATGATTTATAAAAATGGATGCTAACCTTATCCTAGCTAACTTACCTTGTATCCTACATGTATTTATATATGTCTTGTTCCCAAACTTATGGAAATACAATTTATAATAGTCGTGATTAAGTTCTACGACAATATGTTATAGTCTTAATAAAGATCGTAAGGCACCATATATATATATGACTTGATCACCGTGGACTCGTATACAAAGTTTTGACATATCATTTTGATTTCTTCTATATATATTATTGGAACGAACTATTAGACACCATTGGCAGTAATCTCGAGTTAGCTGTGGGTCAAAGTGGATTCCAAAATATTATATACTTTGAGTTGTGATCGAGCCTGAGACATGTATACAATGGGTCGCGGATTACTTCAGACAATATACATATTATGTGTCTTATTATATTAAGACAATATATTATAGTGTTAGTTAATTCTAACACAATATACGCATTTATATTTATACTATTGGACTATTGGACTATTGGACTACGAACGTTGGACTACTAACAATGGACAATTAAAATTATCACAAGTATCATAAGTATGGAATATTAATTATATATATATATATATCTTGACACAAGAAAATTATTATTAGGTTCGTGAATTTGTCAAAAGGCCAAGTCTTATCACCATCTATTCGGAAATCATCACAAGTGAGTTATAGTCCCATTTTTACTATTTAAATTATTTTGGGATGAGAATACATGCAAAATTTATAAATGTTTTACAAAATAAGCACAAGTTCATGGAACTACATTCTACGATTGAATTGTTATATCGGATATCTGTACTTATTATTATTATGCTTGGTAACCTAAGAATTAGTGAAAAACACTAATTGACGTGAATCCTAAAGGTAGATCTACGGGCACCAACCACCCCCATTTTCGAATAGTAGTAATGCTTTAGTACTTCGAAGGGTTCTTGTCATACATTTGAATAGTGGAATGTATGATGCCATATATCTTAAGCACTCTATGTTAAGGTCGGTTACCAGGCGACTCATCGTATGAATGATTTTTGCAGTTGTAATGATCCTGCGCATTTAATTAAATGAAATCTTGTGGCTTATTAAATGTTATGATTATTATATAGAAATTAAACCTATGACTCACCAACATTTTTGTTGACGTTTTAAGCATGTTTATTCTTATGTGAATATTAAAAATGCTTCCGCTGTCGTATGCCAACCGAAGGTCAAGATTTGGAGTCGGCATAATTGTTTATATTGTTTAAACTTGCATTCGGAGTATTTGTTGTAATATATTTGATCATATTGCAATGGGTTGTGTAAAAACTTATTTATTTGAGGAGATTGTCTTTGATAGACAATCTAAATTATGTCATTAAGACCTTTATTCAATAATAAAGGTTATGGTTGTTTTTAAAAACGAATGCAAGATTTGAAAAACGTCTCATATAGAGGTCAAAACCTCGCAAAGAAACCAATTAATATGAAACGTTTATAATTAATATGAACGGGGCATTTCAGTTGGTATCCGAGCGTTGGTCTTAGAGAATCAGAAAATTTTTCATTAGTGTGTCTAACTGATTTTTGATGCATTAGTGAGTCTGAACTTCGACCGTAATTATTTTAAAAATGATTGCTTAATATAATTGTTGGAAACATAAGATTATTAACATATAAATATTATAAGATATATCATTCTCTTAACGTGCCTGCTATTATGTGATAGATGACTTCATCCGATCATATAAGCATCTCTAGTGGTTCTTACTTATCAAGTGATTCGGAGGCTGAGTCAAAGCATACGACTTATGAACCAACGGAAAAGTTAACTTTTGGTGCTACCATTAAAGTGGAAAATTGTTGGGAAAATTGGGAAGATTCACAATTGCCAGTAGAGGTTCCAGAAGAGGATCCAGAAGAAGATCTCGAAGAGTAACCCGAAGAAGAGGATCCTGAAGAAGTTGTGGAAATTACCGAACCACAACGTGATTTGGGAAAATCTTTGGCTATTATACCCGATCCCAAACCCGATGAACCTATTATGACCCAAAATGTTTGTGATCATCCACCTGAACCACCTAAGAGACCAGTTTATAAAATGACCGCTCGTATAACGAATGTTGGTTTTGCTCCCAAACAATTAGCCGAAAGAACCAATTAGGAGAAATTGGAAAAAGAACTATCCAAATGAAAATCCAAACGTTTGGCCGAGAAATAAACAACGTCAACATCTAAGAAATCTCGCCATTCTTGAACCATCGGCAGCTATCCTGTATTCCATGCATTGCATAATGTGTATTATATTGTGTGTTTAAGTTTGTAAGAAAATCCGCAATGTAATTTTCCTTATGATTGTATAATAATAAGAATAAGCATGGAAGGTTTATTATTATTATTACAACTTATTATTACGTAGTAACGTAATAACTTACCATAGTTTTTCATATTAGAATTTTAGTAGTTAATTTGTGTGTTAGCTGATAAGTATGAACATTATTATAGTTATAAAACGCTAATATGAAGAAAAGGCTTTTATAATAATAAGTTCATATTAAGCTACAAAATACTTTTTGGCTACTTCTAAAATTCTATATGATTAACTCAGTCGGCTATTTTTGAAGGAAATGGCTCCTCCAGCTACTAGACAACAACAATTGAACACAGAAGAACTTCAAGCTTTCGTTGCAAATATGGCTGCAGTGGTGAATGCAATGAACAACAATAACCAATCGGGTTCCAGCAGTGGAGGAAACAATGGCAACCGGGTAGGATGTTCCTATAAAGCTTTTATGGCCTGCAAACCCAATGAGTTTGAAGGAACTGAAGGACCCGTTGGACTAAAGCGGTGGAAAGAGAAGGTTGAAGCCGTGTTCGCAATCAGCAACTGCGCAGAAGAGGATAAAGTTAAGTATGCCACACATACTTTCAGGGGTACTGCTTTGACATGGTGGAATACCTACATGGATTACGTAGGACAGAATACCGCCTACGCACTTCCATGGTCCGCTTTCAAGCACATGATGACGGAAGAGTACCGTCCCAGAACCGAAATCAACAAGCTCAAGGCAGAGCTTAAAGCACTGACAACCCAAGGGTTAGATGTCACTACCTACGAGCGACATTTCAATGAACTGGCTTTAATGTGTCCTGGAGCATTTGAGGACGAAGAAGCAAAAATTGAAGCATTTATAAAAGGGTTGCCTGAACGAACCCAAGGGCATGTAGGTGCTAACTACCCTGCAACAATGTAGAAAGCGAGCCGTATAGCCCACAAATTGATAGGCCAAATTACAGGAAGGATAAAGAAAGAAGCGGCCTAGGAGGCCATAATGAAACAGGGAAAAAGAAAGTTGGAGGAAAGCAGTGATCAGGGTCACCAGTACAACAACAACAATCAAAACAACAACTACAACAACAATCGCAACCACCCCAACAACAACAATAATCGCAACAACAACCGCAACAATAACCGCAACAACCATCCCAATAATAATAACAACAACAACAATCCCAATCAGAACAATAACAACAACAAACGACTCAACAACAATAACCCTAACAACAACAACAACAACAACAACAACAACAACAACAACAACAACAACAACAACGACAACAAAAGGCAAAGAACTATATGCCCCAGGTGTGATACGTTTCATCCGGAATGGTTTTGTAGAGAATTATGTACCAAGTGTAATAGGAATGACCATATTGCGGCAAAGTGTGAAGTCTACGGACCAAATAGAAACAAAGGAGTAAATAATGCCGGAACAAATAATAACGGCGTTGTTTGCTATGGATGTGAAAAATCGGGCCATACCATAAACCAGTGCAGGAATGGAAATAGGCAAGGCCGTGGGAGAGCCTTCAACATTAATGGGGAGAAAGCACAGGAAGACCCGGAGCTTGTTACGGGTACGTTTCTTATCAACAATACACCTGCTTATGTTTTATTTTATTCGGGTGCCGATAGAAGTTATATGAGTAGAGAATTTTGTGCCAAATTAAATTGCCCGTTAACGCCTTTGGATAAAAAGTGTATAGTTGAAGTAGCAAACGGTAAACTAATTAAGGTTGATAAAATTTGCCGAAATCGAAAAATTAGTTTAGTTAGCGAAACGTTTGCAATTGATTTAATACTGGTGGAATTGGGAAGCTTCGACGTAATTATTGGAATGGACTGGATGTCCAAGGTGAAAGCCGAAGTTGTTTGTCATGAGAAGGCGATTCGCATTCTGAGAAAAAACGGGTTACCCTTAATGGTGTACGGAGAAAAGGGTAATGCCAAATTAAATCTTATTAGTAGTTTGAAGGCGCGCAAATTAATAAGAAAAGGTTGCTATGCCGTACTAGCACACGTCGAGAAGGTTGAAAAATAAGAAAAGAAAATTGATGACGTTCCCGTTGCAAGAGAATTTTCTGAGGTGTTTCCGGACGAATTACCGGGACTACCTCCACACCGATCCATTGAATTCCAAATAGATCTTGTACCAGGAGCCGCACCAATAGCTCGTGCTCCATATAAACTTGCGCTTACCGAAATGAAAGAATTATAAAGTCAGCTACAAGAATTATTAGAACTTAGTTTTATCCGACTGAGTACGTCACCATGGGGAGCTCCAATTTTGTTTGTTAAAAAGAAAGATGGGTCTTTTCGCATGTGTATCGATTACCGTGAGCTGAACAAAGTAACCATCAAAAACCGATACCCTTTACCCCAAATCGACGATCTATTTGATCAACTCCAAGGTTCGAGCGTATACTCCAAAATCGACTTAAGGTCGGGTTATCATCAACTGAGGGTTAAAGAATCCGATATACTGAAAACAGCCTTCAGAACTCGTTATGGCCACTACGAATTCATGGTTATGCCATTGGGTTTAACCAATGCACCCACCGTTTTCATGGACCTCATGCACCGAGTATGTAGTCCATATTTAGATAAGTTTGTTATTGTCTTTATTGATGACATCCTTATCTATTCAAAGAATAACCAAGAACACGAACAACACTTGAGACTTGTGTTAGAGATGTTAAGAAAAGAACAACTTTATGCTAAGTTCTCTAAATGTGCTTTTTGGTTAAATGAAGTACAATTTATTGGCCACGTAGTCAGTAGTAATGGAATCAAAGTTGATCTCACCAAGATTGAAGCCATCAAAAATTGGGAGACCCCGAAAACTCCAATGCAAATACGTCAATTTTTGGGTTTAGCTGGTTATTATAGGAGATTTATTCAAGATTTCTCCCGAGTAGCCAAACCTTTAACCGCATTGACACATAAGGGGAAGAAGTATGAATGGACTTCCGAACAAGAGGGTGCCTTCCAATTGTTGAAAAAGAAGTTGACTACGGTACCTATTTTATCGTTACCTGACGGAATGGAAGATTTTTTTATCTACTGTGATGCATCAAGAATGGGTTTTGGGTGTGTTCTTATGCAACGGAAGAAGGTGATTGCATATGCTTCTCGACAACTCAAAATTCATGAACAAAACTACACCACACACGATCTGGAATTGGGCGCCGTTATTTTTGCTTTAAAGATGTGGATACATTATCTATATAGGGTCAAGTTCATCATATACACTGACCACAAAAGTCTCCAACATATTTTAAATCAAAAGCAACTAAATATGAGGCAGCGTAGGTGGGTTGAGCTGCTAAATGATTATGATTGTGAAATCCGTTACCACCCGGGGAAAGCAAATGTGGTAGCCGATGCCTTGAGTCGAAAGGAAAGAGAACCTATTGGAGTAAAAGCTATGAACATGATTATTCATACTAATCTTACTACTCGAATAAAAGAGGCACAACAGGAGGTTTTGAAGGAAGGAATTTTTGGAAGGGAAATACCCAAAGGATTCGAAAAACAGCTTAATATTCGGGAAGACGGAACCAGGTATTTAGCTGAAAGAATTTGGGTACTAAGGAATGGGGATTTGAGGAAAGTGGTACTAGATGAAGCACATAAAACCAGATAATCAATACATCCCAGAGCGGGAAAAATGTACCAAGATCTCAAGAGAAACTTTTGGTGGCCAGGAATGAAGACCGATATAGCCATATATGTAGGAGCATGTTTGACTTGTTCTAAAGTCAAAGATGAGCATCAGAAACCATCGGGTCTACTCCAACAACCTGAAATCCCAGAATGGAAATGGGAAAACATTACCATGGATTTTATTGCTAAGTTACCGAGAACCGCAGGTGGTTATGATATGATTTGAGTAATAGTCGATCATCTTACTAAGTTAGCACACTTTCTGCCAATAAAAGAAGAGGATGGTATAGAGAAATTAGCACGATTATACCTGAAAGAAGTTGTTTCTAGACATGGTATACCAATCTCTATTATCTCTGATCGTGATAGCAGATTTACTTCTAGATTCTGGCAGGCATTACACGAAGCGTTGGGAACTCGTCTAGATTTAAGTACTGCCTATCATCCACAAACTGATGGGCAGAGTGAAAGGACGATTTAGACACTCGAAGACATGCTACGAACATGTGTTATTGATTTTGGAAGCAGTTGGGATCGACATCTACCATTAGCTGAGTTTTCCTACAACAACAGCTATCATTCTAGTATTGAGGAGGCACCATTCGAGGCACTTTATGGGAGGAAGTGCAGGTCTCCGATTTGTTGGAGTGATGTGGGGGGAAAATAGATTACAGGTCCGGAAATTATCCAGGAAACTACCAACAAGGTCATTCAGATTCAGCAACGATTGAAAACAGCCCGGAGTCGGCAAAAGAGCTACGCTAATGTTAGAAGGAAACCTTTAGAGTTTGAGGAGGGTGATATGGTTATGCTTAAGGTATCACCTTGGAAAGGTGTTATTCGTTTTGAAAAGCGAGGGAAATTGAGCCCAAGATACATTGGGCCATTCAAGATCGAAAAACGCATTGGGCCGGTGGCCTATCGACTTGAATTACCTCCACAATTAGAAAAGATTCACAACACCTTTCATGTTTCGAACCTGAAGAAATGCCTAGCTACCGAAGATCTCATTATCCCTTTAGACGAAATTAAGATTGACGAGAAACTAAATTTCGTCGAAGAACCCGTCGAAATTATGGATCGTGAGGTCAAACGACTCAAACAAAGTAAGATACCAACTGTTAAGGTTCGGTGGAATGCTCGTAGAGGACCTGAATTCACTTGGGAATGAGAAAACCAAATGAAGCTGAAGTACCCACATTTGTTTTCCGATATCGCACGTTAACTAGGTACTATTCTAAATTTCGGGACGAAATTTAATTTAACGGGCGTGTAATGTAACGACCTGGATTTTTCCGCTAATATATTGAAGATTAATATTTACATAATTAAATGTTTCCAACATGTTAAGCAATCAAACTTTTCAAGATATATATATTTGGAATGGATTTTAAGCAAATGTTTGACCACCCAGTCTGTCTGGCGATTCACGAACATCATAATTTGAAATAATTATATAATGATGTATATATGGATATATATATATATACTTATAATTTGTTAAAATGATATTTAAGTATCTCATTATATATAATAACAATTGGTTATATACATAAAATGAGATTACTAACTTAAAGACTTCAAGACTATATACATATATATAACGATTAACGTTGTAATAACTTCTAAATTAAAATGTATTTATATGTATTGTATTAATATGTATTAATACACTTTTGAAAGACTTAATAATATATATCAATATATTTTTACTCAATAAAGATAGCTATACTCATTTTCTCATTCAATTTTATCAAGAATTCTATTCGTATTCATACGGTATTTATACCCGTATAATACCCAGCTTCTATACGTATTTACTATGGGTATATACATACCAAATCATTGATCTTAGCAGCCCTCAATCAATTGTGAGACATGTATAAACATGATGTAGACTTGTGGGAACCAAGGCTTGGAAACTAGTATGACTAAATGCATAAAATTACAAACCATGGAGCCATGTTGTTGTCCCCATTTTGATGCCAACATGTAGGATAAATAACCATCCATTTCATTCCAATTAACTACATCATTTTACCCTCTAAACACATACTCAAACACTCTCTCAAACCTCCATTCAATTCATCAAGTATTGGTCTCTTAATCTAAGTTATAATCATCATAACAAAGCTTGATCAAGAACACTTCAAGAATTCCAAGCCATCAAGGGTATCTTTGAACTCAAGATATTCTCCTTACTTCTCCAGCAACTTTACTCATTTGATTTGAGGTAGTAACCTTATTCATAATCTTATTCGATTCGTATTCATATAGCTATCTTATTTTGAGTTATAACTAATAACAACAAGAACATAGTTTAGATTATTTCTAAACTTGTTTGCAAATAAACTTAATCCTTCTAACTTGACTTTTAAAATATTTTAACACATGTATTATGACAGTATGTCAAGCTAACATAAGGATATAAAACTTGTAAACACGAAGAACACCTTAAAATCGAATATACGCCGTCTTAGTCGAACGGGGGCTGTTTTGGGTTTAATTTTAAAAACCTATCTTAAACTTTGAATTAAAAGATTTCCTTTGGTGAAAAATCTTATTTTATATGGATATGAAATATATCCAAAATTCATGGTTAAACTCAAAGTGGAAGTATGTTTTTCAAAAAGGGTCATCAAGATGTCGTTCTTACGACGAATATGACTATCTTCTCTTATTTGACACCTAAGCTGTATTTTTGACTATAAACCTATACTTTTTATGTTAAGATTAATAATGTTGAGTTCTATATGAAACCATGGCAACTCGAATCACTCAAAACGGATTTGTAACGAAGAAATTATGGGTAAAACAAAATTGGATAATTTTCTTAATTTTTAGCTACGGACATGATTTATAAAATGGATGCTAACCTTATCCTAGCTAACTTACCTTATATCCTACATGTATTTATACATGTCTTGTTCCCGAACTTATGGAAATACAATTTATAATAGTCGTGATTAAGTTCTACGACAATATATTATAGTCTTAATAAAGATCGTAAGGCACCATATATATATATGACTTGATCACCGTGGACTCGTATACAAAGTTTTGACATATCATTTTGATTTCTTCTATATATATTATTGGAACGAACTATTAGACACCATTGGCAGTAATCTCGAGTTAGCTGTGGGTCAAAGTGGATTCCAAAATATTATATACTTTGAGTTGTGATCGAGCCTGAGACATGTATACAGTGGGTCGCGGATTGCTTCAGACAATATACATATTATGTGTCTTATTATATTAAGACAATATATTATAGTGTTAGTTAATTCTAACACAATATACGCATTTATATTTATACTATTGGACTATTGGACTACGAACGTTGGACTACTAACAATGGACAATTAAAATTATCACAACTATCATAAGTATGGAATATTAATTATATATATATATATATATATATATATATATATATATATATATATATATATATATATATATATATATATATATATATATATATATATATATATATATATATGTGTGTGTGTGTAACGACCCAACCCGTTAACCATCCGAAAACGTGCCACAAAAAAAAAAAATTCTGAAACAGTTGATCTGGATTGCGTCCAAAAGCTTGGACGGCGTCCAGCTCTTAAGACTGGGACGGCGTCCAGACATCTGGGACGGCGTCCAGATGTACTAAAACATTCTGATCAGTTTCTCGAACTCACGCGGGCGAAAACCCGCTTCCCGACACTTTTATACCAAAACACTTTCACAATATATTACAATAGTTTAAACTAAGAGTTTTTCACAATAAAAACTGAGTTTTACGACACCGGGCCCACATCGACCCAAAATACCATAAGTGACTATTTCGACCCATTAGTTTATACAAAAACATAGACCGAGCATGGGATTGGGGACACGCTACCCAATCCTAATCAAATCCAAAAGCAAGTCTTCTAAAGCAACTACGCAAGCCCACTAGTCCCAGCGCTTACCCGAGCCACCGCATCCGTGCAATCTATAAAAATGTAAACAACGAGAGGGTAAGCTAACGCTTAGTGAATGAGAATATACTACATACATATATATGCATAAAATGAAATGCGCATCGCTAACACACAAATACGAGCCACATACCGCAATCCAAGCATAACTAAGCAATGTTATACCTAACGTACCACCAAGTCAAACCGCAAGATTAGTTACAACAATATAAGTAAATACGCGTACATAAATGGGTAACCAAACTATAAGGTTAACCCCTTAACCTCAATCATACGAACATTGGCCGAACAACCCGAGCCTTAGTGAATTCGCACAACCCGAAATTCACTTCTCTACCAATTCAACAACCGAGGTTGGCCGAACTACCCGAGCCTTAATGAATTCACACAACCCGAAATCCATCACCTCATAAAAAGGATGACCGAACAACCCGAGTCATCATGAATCCGCACTACCCGAGATTCACTTCCCAAATACCAAAACCCACGGTCACGGGATTATAAAATCCACCACATCGGGGTTATCCACATCACAACCACGTGTGATCACGTACACTCAAAACGTGTACCACGTCAAAGGTGGTCAACCAAAACGCACAACCGTGCCAATTGGACTCATACACAAGTCCATCAATCCACCTATATGTGAAGTGAGCTCTATAGCCGAGAATCACTTCACCCGACCCGCACTCATCCTACACATACATATGCATATAGGATATTAACACTCACCTTGTCGCCTTGATAAATGCTTCTAAATAATCCGCAACTCATCAATGGAACGTACCTATTCCATTATCACAATACAAACAACACAATTAGGGTTGACTTACAAACCAACCCAATTGACCCTTAGTGCAAATTCGACCCATTTGCACTTCCAAGCACAAACCGCGCCCAAATTAATCAATAATCACAATACACGTGAAAATGGTCCTAACACACCAATTAAACCCGAACACAAGTGTTAAACACGTGTCATACCCATTTTGACACCAAAACCCTAATTTTGACCCATTTCAAAATTAGTTAACCAAACTCACCCAAAAGAGTTTCACCACTTCCATAATCACTAAACCTAGTGATTAAACTTAAGATCAAACCCTAAACAACGCTAAAATGTCAACCGACCCAAAACCCGCCAAGTGACAAGAATAACTAGTCACCATAAACCCATTTCATCACCTAAATGGGTTTCACAACAAACTAACTCAAAATCCTAACTTGAATATCAAATTTAACAAATGAAATTCGGAGTTTGAGCTTACCAATACCACCACAACGTAGCTAGGAGCGAGATGAACAACTTTTGAACCCGAGCTTTTGCGAGAATCCGACTCCTTCTTCTCCAAATCCACCTCTCTCTCTAAAACTCTTACTCTCTCACTAGAACAAGATGAGAGTGTTTGTGTGGGTGTTAGTGGAGCAAATGAGGCTCCTAGAACTGATCTTGTGGCCTTAACTCGTTCCATAAGTGAAAATACCATTTTGCCCCTCTAAAAATCTTAAAATAACCCAGCTGGCCCGACAGACAAACTGGACGGCGTCCCAATTTCTGGACGGCGTCCAGCCTTTAACATCTGGACGGCGTCCCACCATCCTGGACGGCGTCCTGAACAACTAAAAAGTCAGAAACAGGATTAGGGTCTTACAACTCTCCCCCACTTAGAATCGATCACGTCCTCGTGATCCTCGTCACTTAACCAAACGGACCACACTCCACGGTCCTCAACATAAGTCCCAATCCGACTTTCCTAGGCAACTCTTCCCAAGGAATCACCTTTAACAACTAAAATCGTCTCCCGCGATTTATCAAACCCACTATCCGAGCACTAAAACCATGCTCACTCCCTATCATCAGGAAAACTCAACCAATCTCGGACCGAGATATCAATCCCCTAGCGTATCCTTACCGAGTACAATGCTAAAAGTAACCAAGTCAACCTAAGGTCAACAACACGAAACGATGGAGACCGAATCAAACGAATCCTTACGGATAACACCAATCACTAAACATCCCTTGTAGTGCGCAATACGACCCATACGCAACTACCGTAACATCATAACAAACGATTAAAACCGATAGCGTCCAAAACGACTATGGCAATGCTAATCCAAAGGTGTACCAAAATCGAAAATTCGTCACACTTGTAACAACATGTGAGCGAAGCACGGCTATCGCATCACTAATCCTACAACATGGTTCTCACGACCCCACCATCGGTGTATAAATCAACCGATAGTTCACACAACATGGTCCTTACGTCCCCACCATTGGTGCATAAAACAACCAATAGATCAAACCAAACGGTCCTTACGACCCCACCATCGGCGTATAAAACAACCGATAGATCACAACTCAACATGGCTGAAACAACCCGAGCCTGAACACATATGGAGGATGGTCGAAACAACCCGAACCTTAGTGAATTCGCACAACCCGAAATTCACCTACCCAATCCATATATCTCACAATGAAATGACCGCACAACCCGAGTCATCGTGAATACGTACAACCCGATATTCACTACCACCGCCACATAGTATAACCGAGGATGGCCGTACAACCCGAGCCTTAGTGAATCCGAACTACCCGGCATTCACTACCTCAAACTATAAGTCTAACCAATAGGGACAATCGTACTACCTGAAATATTGTGAATACGAACAACCCGATATTCACGTCCCGCAACACAACTCAGGAATGGTACTCGCATTTCCCGATAATGTTACACCATACGACATAACACTACTCCCTTGATGAAGTCAGTGGACCCCGATGGTCATGCTCCACCAATCTCAACACCGGATGAAGTCAGCGGACTCCGAAGGTCATGTTTCACCGATATCACACCTCGCTCATGATGAAGTCAGCGGACCCCGAAGGTCATGCTTCACCAATCGCATACTCCCATGATGAGGTCAGCGGACCCTAAAGGTCATGCTTCATCAATCACCAATACCATGATGAAGTCAGCGGACTCCGAAAGTCATGCTTCATCAATCAACACCCTTTTGGCCTCGAACGACGAGTAGCGTAACATCGCGCTCTGTTACGCCATAGTGAATCCTAACGGATACCACTAACCATTCACACACTCGAGCAAGAACCACCTATATCAAACATAGGCACAAGACAATAATTCTCTAGAAGAGAATCCGACACACACCTCCCTTAACCGAAGGATTTCACCTTGCTCACCAAACACGTCCATTATCTCTCAACGAGATTTACCACATTACCACCTCGGTGATAATTCAAATCCAAATCATAAGTACAATTTATCCGAAATTGTAATCTACCACAAATCGACCAAACTAGGTCCCAACAAAATTTTCGGATCTTACTAAAATGTCATCCGAAATCTCACACTAAAACTTCCTCGGGCGGGAGTGTAACTCCCCCACTTGGAACTACATCACATAACCGCATCTCTTACAACCGTACCATGCTACCAAAGGTAGACTTTACCAACAATTGGGCTCTCACGACCCATCACCACATCTTGCTCCAACCGAGAGCACACGAAGGATTTAAATCAATCCTCAAACACTTCGAACGAAAAGTGTACTACAATTACACAAACCACACCCTCGCAATCATCCAATTGCTCTAGTTTGTCAATTTCCACCTAGTCACTCATGTACCTAAGGTTTTCACTTCCGTACCCTAAGTACAATGTAACCGCAACACAATCGGAGTTGAACACCACGCTAGTAGGTATAAAAGAGGCACCTAATGTCGCGTCATATAAACTCCATTACCAACATACATCGAGATTCAAAACACTCGATTTCAAGGGTTCCAACCACCCGACGAACCTCATAGTTCATCAACTTCCACATACAAGCGAACACGCTCTTAACAATCGAACACCAAAACCCATTTCCATGGCTTGGTAGAAACATTTCCCAAATACTAAGGAATGCTTGGTTACACCAAGTCTTACGCCCTTCGTCCAAAAAAAAAACAATCATTACCATAGGGTACTTCCATTAGGAACGTCACCGTTAACAATAACATGCACAACACAATGCAATAACAAATCCGAACTTAAACGCCACATAAATAAATATTCAAATGACATATTTATTAAAATGAAACGTACCTCAACATCTCCTTGCGGCATTCGCCGCCAACTCGGGACAATCCGGCTTGCGATGCCCCTCCTTATGACAATAGTAGCACATCCCGTCATCACTTCTCGGCATTGTGCACTCCCACAACTTGTGGCCCCTAATACCACAATTGAAACATCTAGGTGCACGAGAATCCACCGTGCCTTTTTCCACATTACCCGTACTCGCACTTGCACCCTTATTTTTCTTACCCGGGGCGCCGTACGAATCAACCCTCCTCTTACTTGAAGGTTCACACATCTTTGATCGCGTATACGACTCGAAACCTCTAGTCAAGTTGAATAATTCCGCAAACGATTTCGCTTGACCCCGACTAATTTTACTTTTCAAGTCATCATTCATGGTCCGATAGAAATCCCCCATTAACAAACGATCATTCCCCAAATACTCCGGGCAAAAACGAGCCTTCGCCATAAAGGTCGTCTTGAGAGTATTCAAATCCATAGATCCTTTCCGCAAATTTCTCAACTCATTACGCAATTCCCACAAATCGGCCGAAGTCCGGAACTCCTCGAAGAATTCCTCCTTAAACTCGTTCCACGATAAGACCATAAACGTTTTGCCACCGACAAGATCGATCTTACCATCCAACCAATCCCTTGCCCTGCCCCGCAACAGACTAGTAGCGAGTCTCGTCTTTTTCTCGGGAGGGCAATCAATAGTACGAAAACACCCTTCGACATCCAAAATCCAAGTTGTGCTTACCAAAGGATCCGGTTTCCCGTCATACATCGGGGGTTTAGTCCTCATGAAGCTCTTAAGGCAACGCTCCATTTCACTACTACCCCGAAATTCGGAATACTTCCTACCCATTTCTTCTCGAAACGCACTTATTTGCTCCGTAACGGCGGCTGCAACTCTAGAGTTAAACTCCTCGTCATTCGTCTCGATCTCGTTTCGCGTCGTCATTCTAAAGAATGCAAAACGATTAGTCCACGAACGTATAAAACAACACGCATAACACCGCCCCATCTTGCTCAACACTCGTCGTACATCACTTGTTAAACACGATTTGCACCCGTAATAAGGTTTGCAAGTCCTTATTACGCACACACATCGTATCCCCTCATTAGTACAACGACCATCTTGCTCGATGATATTCGCAACGCAACATAAACATAAACATAACACAATCGTATATTAATAATATCCACGTATTAATATACACGTTAGTCCACCTATCAATTAAGGCACTAACCAAATTCCCATTCCGACCCGTAATCCTACAAGTCCCGCAACAAATAAGCACACACAAAAGTCTAAGTCTAGGCACCTATTTCAGGTCACCTAAATCCCTTAGACCATGCACTGATACCACTTGTAACGACCCAACCCGTTAACCATCCGAAAACGTGCCACAAAAAAAAATTCCGAAACAGTTGATCTGGATGGCGTCCAAAAGCTTGGACGGCGTCCAGACATCTGGGACGGCGTCCAGATATACTAAAACATTCTGATCAGTTTCTCGAACTCACGCGGGCGAAAACCCGCTTCAAGACACTTTTAAACCAAAACACTTTCACAATATATTACAATAGTTTAAACTAAGAGTTTTTCACAATAAAAACTGAGTTTTACGACACCGGGCCCACATCGACCCAAAATACCATAAGTGACTATTTCGACCCATTAGTTTATACAAAAACATAGACCGAGCATGGGATTGGGGACACGCTACCCAATCCTAATCAAATCCAAAAGCAAGTCTTCTAAAGCAACTACGCAAGCCCACTAGTCCCCGCGCTTACCCGAGCCACCGCATCCGTGCAATCTATAAAAATGTAAACAACGAGAGGGTAAGCTAACGCTTAGTGAATGAGAATATACTACATACATATATATACATAAAATGAAATGCGCATCGCTAACACACAAATACGAGCCACATACCGCAATCCAAGCATAACTAAGCAATGTTATACCTAACGTACCACCAAGTCAAACCGCAAGATTAGTTACAACAATATAAGTAAATACGCGTACATAAATGGGTAACCAAACTACAAGGTTAACCCCTTAACCTCAATCATACGAACATTGTCCGAACAACCCGAGCCTTAGTGAATTCGCACAACCCGAAATTCACTTCTCTACCAATTCAACAACCGAGGTTGGCCGAACTACCCGAGCCTTAATGAATTCGCACAACCCGAAATCCATCACCTCATAAAAAGGATGACCGAACAACCCGAGTCATCATGAATCCGCACTACCCGAGATTCACTTCCCAAATACCAAAACCCACGGTCACGGGATTATAAAATCCACCACATCGGGGTTATCCACATCACAACCACGTGTGATCACGTACACTCAAAACGTGTACCACGTCAAAGGTGGTTAACCAAAATGCACAACCGTGCTAATTGGACTCATACACAAGTCCATCAATCCACCTATATGTGAAGTGAGCTCTATAGCCGAGAATCACTTCACCCGACCCGCACTCATCCTACACATACATATGCATATAGGATATTAACACTCACCTTGTCGCCTTAATGAATGCTTCCAAATAATCCGCAACTCGTCAATGGAATGTACCTATTCCATTATCACAATACAAACAACACAATTAGGGTTGACTTACAAACCAACCCAATTGACCCTTAGTGCAAATTCGACCCATTTGCACTTCCAAGCACAAACCGCGCCCAAATTAATCAATAATCACAATACACGTGAAAATGGTCCTAACACACCAATTAAACCCGAACACAAGTGTTAAACACGTGTCATACCCATTTTGACACCAAAACCCTAATTTTGACCCATTTCAAAATTAGTTAACCAAACTCACCCAAAAGAGTTTCACCACTTCCATAATCACTAAACCTAGTGATTAAACTCAAGATCAAACCCTAAACAACGCTAAAACGTCAACCGACCCAAAACCCGCCAAGTGACAAGAATAACTAGTCACCATAAACCCATTTCATCACCTAAAAGGGTTTCACAACAAACTAACTCAAAATCCTAACTTGAATATCAAATTTAACAAATGAAATTCGGAGTTTGAGCTTACCAATACCACCACAACGTAGCTAGGAGCGAGATGAACAACTTTAGAACCCGAGCTTTTGCGAGAATCCGACTCCTTCTTCTCCAAATCCACCTCTCTCTCTAAAACTCTTACTCTCTCACTAGAACAAGATGAGAGTGTTTGTGTGGGTGTTAGTGGAGCAAATGAGGCTCCTAGAACTGATCTTGTGGCCTTAACTCGTTCCATAAGTGAAAATACCATTTTGCCCCTCTAAAAATCTTAAAATAACCCAGCCGGCCCGACAGACAAACTGGACGGCGTCCCAATTTCTGGACGGCGTCCAGCCTTTAACATCTGGACGGTGTCCCACCATCCTGGACGGCATCCCGAACAACTAAAAAGTCAGAAACAGGATTAGGGTCTATATATATATATATATATATATATATATATATATATATATATATATATATCTTGACACAAGAATATTATTATTAGGTTCGTGAATTTGTCAAAACGCCAAGTCTTATCACCATCTATTCGGAAATCATCACAAGTGAGTTATAGTCCCATTTTTACTATTTAAATTATTTTGGGATGAGAATACATGCAAAATTTATAAATGTTTTACAAAATAAGCATAAGTTCATGGAACTACATTCTACGATTGAATTGTTATACCGAATATCTGTACTTATTATTATTATGCTTGGTAACCTAAGAATTATTGAAAAACACTAATTGACGCGAATCTTAAAGGTAGATCTACGGGCACCAACCACCCCCATTTTCGAATAGTGGAAATGCTTTAGTACTTCGAAGGGTTCTTGTCATACATTTGAATAGTGGAATGTATGATGTCAGATATCTTAAGCGTTCTATGTTAAGGTCGGTTACCAGGCGACTCATCGTATGAATGATTTTTGCAGTTGTAATGATCCTGCTCATTTAATTAAATAAAATCTTGTGGCTTATTAAATGTTATGATTATAATATAGAAATTAAGCCTATGACTCACCAACATTTTTGTTGACGTTTTAAGCATGTTTATTCTCAGGTGAATATTAAAAACGCTTCCGCTGTCGTATGCCAACCCAAGGTCAAGATTTGGAGTCGGCATAATTGTTTATATTGTTTAAACTTACATTCGGAGTATTTGTTGTAGTATATTTGATCATATTGTAATGGGTTGTGTAAAAACTAATTTATTAAACTAAATTATGTCATTAAAACCTTTATTCAATAATAAAGGTTATAGTTGTTTTTAAAAACGAATGCAAGATTTGAAAAACGTCTCATATAGAGGTCAAAACCTCGCAAAGAAACCAATTAATATGAAACGTTTATAATTAATATGAACGGGACATTTCACCAGGGTATACAAGTCTCAGGCTAGATCACAACTCAAAGTATATATATTATTTTGGAATCAACCTCAACCCTGTATAGCTACCTCAAGCATTACTGCATATAGAGAGTCTATGGTTGTTCCAAAATATATTATATAGATGGGTCGATATGATATGTCAAAACATTGTATACGTGTCTATGGTATTCCAAGATTACATAATATATGTTAGAATACATGTGTAATACAATATAAGTTAGTTAAGTTATGATTTGTATAGATTTGTTACAAATTTCACGTAGCTACAACAAGTAAAATTATCCAATCTTGTTTTACCCATAACTTCTTCGTTTTAAATCCGTTTTGAGTGATTCAAGTTGCTATGGTTTCATAATGAATTGAAATTTATGAAACTAAACAGAAAAAGTATAAGTTTATAGTCGGAAATACAAGTTACAAGTCATTTTTGTAGAGGTAGTCATTTCAGTCGAAAGAACGACGTCTTGATGACTATTTTGAAAAACATACTTCCACTTTGAGTTTAACCATGATTTTTGGATATAGTTTCATGTTCATAAGAAAAATCATTTTCCCAGAAGTATAGCTTTTAAATCAAAGTTTATCCTAGTTTTTAATTATCCAAACCAAAACAGCCCCCGATTTCGCTACGACAGCGTATGTCCGGTTTTACGGTGTTCTTCGTGTTTCCAGGTTTTAAATCATTAAGTTAGCATATCATATAGATACAGAACATGTGTTTAGTTGATTTTAAAAGGTAAGTTAGAAGGATTAACTTTGTTTCTGAACAAGTTTAGAATTAACTAAACTATGTTCTAGTGATTACAAGTTTTAATCTTCGAATAAGATAGTTATATATATATGAATCGAATGATGTTATGAACATCATTACTACCTCAAGTTTAGTAGGTAAACCTAATGAAAGTGATAAAAAATGATCTAGCTTCAAAGGATCCTTGGATGGCTTGAAAGTTCTTGAAGTAGAATCATGACACGAAAACAAGTTCAAGTAAGATTTCTACTCGAATTAAGATAGTTATAGTTATAGAAATTGAATCAAAGTTTGGATATGAGTTTTACCTTGAATAAGAAAGATAACCTACTGTAAATAACAAAGGTTTCTTGATCTTAGATAATTACTTGGAATGGATTAGAAAGCTTGGAAGTATACTTGCAAACTTGAAAGGATTTTCGAAGTGTTCTTGAAATGTTCTTCCTATGATGATTATAGCTTGATTCTTGAAGTAGTTTTTGATGAAAATGATGATTTGGTTACTGGAAAAATTCGTTCATAGGTGTATGTGTGTGTTGAGAGAGAATTAGAAAGAAAAATGGAAATGAAATGAAGTGAATGGTGAGTGGTGAGTGGGGTTAAAAGGAGTTCTTGTTAGTTGACTAGTTCATGGTAGAAGTTAAACTTGATTAGTCATGCATGACATAATCAAGAGTGGAATCCCATGCTAGTTCCTATTGGTATATACCCATAGTAAGTACGTCTAGAAGCTGGGTATAATACGAGTACGAAGACTGAATGACTATGAGTAGAATTGTTGATGAAAATGAATGAGAATGTAATTGTAAGCATTTTTGTTAAGTATGGATGTTTTGATATATGTCTTGAAGTCTTTCAAAAGTGTATTAATATAACTTAATACACTACATGTATATACATTTTAACTGAGTCGTTAAGTCACCGTTAGTCGTTACATGTAAGTGTTGTCTTGAAACTTTTAAATTAACGATCTCATTTAATGTAGTTAACCCATTGTTTATTATACCTAATGAGATGTTAAATTATCATATTATCATGATAACATGGTGTATGAATATATCTTAATACAATATATATATATATATATATATATATATATATATATATATATATATATATATATATATATATATATATATATATATTAAAACATCGTTACAACGATAATCGTTACATATATAACTCGTTTCGAAACTCTTAAGTTAGTAGTCTTGTTTTACATATGTAGTTCATTGTTAACACACTTAATGATATATTTAATTATCATTTTATCATGTTAAACATAGTGTATCAATATCTTAATATGATTCATATGTATTTAGTAAGACATTGTTATAACGACAATCGTTATATATATCGTTTCAAGGTTGTTAATTCAATAGTCTCATTTTCATTTATATAACTCATTATTAATATACTTAGTGTGATACTTACCTATGATAATTCTCATGTTAACTATATATATATATATCCATATATATATATATATATATATATATATATATATATATATATATATATATATATATATATATATATATATATATATATATATATATATCATGTAGTTGTTACAAGTTTAAACGTTCGTGAATCGCCGGTCAACTCGGGTGATCAATTGACTACATAAACTCATTTCAATTAATCAGGTCTTAACAAGTTTGATTGCTTAACATGTTGGAAACATTTAATCATGTAAATATCAATTTCATTTAATATATATAAACATGGAAAAGTTCGGGTCACTACAAACTTCTCCATTTTATCAACTTTTCTCATTGGCAGAAAGTGTGCTGAGTTGGTGAGACGATCGACTATTACCCAAATTATATCATAACCACTTGTAGTCCTTGGTAATTTAGTAATGAAATCCATGGTAATGTTTTCTCATTTACATTCCGGGATTTCAGGTTGTTGAAGTAGACCTGATGGTTTCTGATGTTCAGCTTTGACCTTAGAACACGTCAAACATTCTCCTACGTATTTAGCAATATCGGCTTTCATACCCGACCACCAAAAGTGTTTTTTGAGATCTTTGTACATCTTTCCCGCTCTAGGATGTATTGAGTATCTGGTTTTATGTGCTTCCTTAAGTACCATTTCTCTCACATCTCCAAACTTTGGTACCCAAATTCTTTCAGCCGTATACCGGGTTACGTCTCCCCTAATATTAAGAAGTTTCTCCGAACCTTTGGGTATTTCATCCTTCAAATTTCCCTTTTTTAAAAATCCCTGTTGCGTCTCCTTTATTTGAGTAGTAAGGTTAGTACTAATAATTATATTCATAGCTTTTACCCACATAGGTTCTCTGTCTTTTCTACTCAAAGCGTCGGCTACCACATTCGCCTTCTCCGAGTGGTAACGAATCTCAAATTCGTAATCATTCAACAACTCAATCCACCTACGCTGTAGAAACCCGTCCTAATCCATCCAGACGAAGTCCATATCGATTATAAAAGATTCACAACAGTTGATTACATCGCGAGGTACTTGACCTCTATATGATACATTTTACAAACATTGCATTCAATTTTAAAAGACAATCTTTCCTTACAACGAAAATTGACGGCATGCATACCATTTCAGAATATATCTAACTATAATTGACTTAATAATAATCTTGATGAACTCGACGACTCGAATGCAACGTCTTTTGAAATATGCCATGAATGACTCCAAGTAATGTTTCTAAAATGAGCAAATGCACAGCGGAAGATTTTTTTCATACCTGAGAATAAACATGCTTTCAAGTGTCAACCAAAAGGTTGGTGAGTTCATTAGTTTAATATAAATAATCATTTCATAATTTTAATAGACCACAAGATTTCATATTTCCACTTCTCATAAACATACGTCCCATGCATAGAGACAAAAATATCATTCATATGGATTCAACACCTGGTAACCGACATTCACAATTTGTATATAAGAATATCCCCATCATTCGGGGATCCTCCTTCGGATATGATATAAATTTCGAAGTACTAAAGCATCCGGTACTTTGGATGGGGTTTGTTGGGCCCGATAGATCTATCTTTAGAGTTCGCGTCAATTAGGGTGTCTGTTCCCTAATTCTTAGATTACCGGACTTAATAAAAAGGGGCATATTCGATTTCGATAATTCAACCATAGAATGTAGTTTCACGTACTTGTGTCTATTTCGTAAAACAGTTATAAAAAACAGCGCATGTATTCTCAGTCCCAAAAATATATATTGCAAAAACATGTAAAAAGGGATTAATGAAACTCACAGTACTGTATTTTGTAGTAAAAATACATATGACGACATTTGAACAAATGCAGGGTTGGCCTCGGATTCACGAACCTATATCAAGTATATATATTAACACATATAATTACAATTAATCAGTTTATATATATTAATATTATTAATATACTTCTTGTATTAATTATCTATATTTATCTTATATATATATATATATTTAATATTTATGTATATATTAGATTTAAAGTATACGATATGTAATTTATTGTATATACCCTATGTTGATGTTTAGAATATCATATCGTGTAGTAAAACTTACTATATTTGAAATGTTTATTTTCGATAATAATAACAACATTGATAAAAATGATGATAATATTATTTATATTGTTAATATAATGGTAATAAGAATGATTTATAATTCATCAAAAATTAAATATATTTATTTTCAATAATATGAAGTAAATACCTTTAATAAATAAAAAATGATCTATAATTGTTAATGTGTTAAATTAAAATAGTTTGGTATTAGTACTATGTAAATAAGTAAAATGATATTAGTATCAATATTTATATCCTTAGTAATAATTGTAGCGATAATAATGTTGATGATAATAATAACAATACTAATTATATCAATAATAATATTAATAATATTATTATTAACAATAATAATGATATCAACCATAATAATACTTATAATCATAATCCTACAAATAATCTTAATAATGATAGTAATGATAATGAATAACTTAATACTAATAATAATACTTATCAACAATAATAAAATTAATATTTTTGATACTTATAACTTTGATTATAACTATACTCATTAGTAATACTAACTATAATCTTAATCATTCTTCTAAATTCTAGGAGTAATAATAACTTTCATAATAATAATAACAATAAATAGTATTAATAACAATAATGATAATAATAATAATTAGAAGAAAAAGAAAGTTGTATACCCTTTAAAAGAACCATCCTAAAAAGAATTGCCCGAGACGAGTCTCGGACCCATGACCTCCCGCTCATACGATAAACACCTAAACCAGTTGGGCTGTGCCTATTTTCTGGAATATTACAGAACCAAAATATACATAACCCGAATTCTTTTTCTGTTTTCATCATCTTCTTCTTCTATATTTAATCGTAGACCAGGGATAAAACCAAGTCAATCAATGAATTCAAATTTTCTTTAAAGGCCTATAAACAACTACTAATATATATACATAATTGTATTTTTAAAACAAAACGAAAATAAATAAAAAAAGAACCGCTGAGTTACGGTTTTTCTAAAAAAAAATGATTTTTGATTTTGAGAGTGTTTTAGACAAAAGTTACAACACGAAACTAACTTCGAATCATTCCTGAAATCATCCTCAATCATCAATTTTATCAGAACTATAACACAGATTGCGAATTTGGATTTTAAAGAAAAGGTTGACTTTTTAATCTTTAACTTTGACTTCCAAATTCGTGATGAATATGATGAATTGAAACCTATATATTTTCAGATAGTTTAGGTAGATTATTCCTAACCTTTCTGCGTTATTAGATTTTGAAGTTGATGCGAAAATGGTTTATGGAATGAAATGGGTATACGAACAAAAGAAAAATAAATAAATAAAAAAAATTATTGCTGTGTTCTTTGATTTCTCGAATAACAGAAGCTGTAAAATTTCCAGGAATCGATTTATGTTACAATAATAATTGATTGAAGATTGTTTGTAGGGTTGTTGAACCGACATCAGGTCACGAGCAAGGAAAATAATAGAGAAAAGAGAAAAAGAAAAAAATAAAATAAGAAGGCAGGGATCTGCTAATTGATACGCACATATAACTGAATATCTAATATCTGTACCTGTTATCTCATTCACACATTTATATAATATAATATATTAATATTAAAAATAATTATATTTACACTAATAATAATAATAATAACTATTATTATATTCATATAATAATTATATAATAACTTATAAATATTTCCATAAAAAAAGAAATATTATAAGTATTTTCATACCATTTTTATAAATTACGATATACATATAATAACTATATATAGATCTTATATAATATACATATATATGTTGGGAGATAGTAATTACTAATACAGATTTTCGTATTAATGCAAGTAGTCATAGTATGATAATAACTTTAACCTTACTTGTATTTACATATATTATTATTACAATTTATTAATCTTGTAATATCTAATAATTACAATATATATAACACGAATTTTGAATATTTAATATTTATATATATATATATATGTTTATATCAATATACATACAATCAATAATTATGTACACCAATCATTTGCATGTATATATATATATATATATATATATATATATATATATATATATATATATATATATATATATATATATATATATATATATATATATATATATATAGAAACTTCAACAACTACACATTTGATTATGTTTTAAATATCTAGTAATAAATAAATGTATTAATTATATATATATTAAACAAATAATCTCAGGATATAACATTATACATTAAATACTTTGTTAACGTTGACAATTCTATTCGAATTCATTTATTTTCAAAATACTCTATATATTTAAAATAACAAGTTCTAGTTGTTTTAAATTATCTTTAATCACAAAATTGTTCATTAATATATCTCTTTTGTGATATGTAGTTATTTACATATATAATCATTTATATATATATACATTTGTATTTACAATTCAAAGGTTCGTGAATCATCGGTAATAGTCAAGGTCACTTGGTTTCATAAAACAGTTCAGAATTTTCAAGACTTAATATTACAGACCTTGCTTATCATATCGAAATCAAGTAAGATTCAAGTTTAAATATGGTCGGAAATTCCCGGGTCATCACAGTACCTACCCGTTTAAGAAATTTCGTCCCGAAATTTGAGTGAGGTCGTCATGGCTAACAATAAATATGTTTTTCTGACGAATATGAGCTGATAAATAGAGTTTTTATCATTATTGAATAATTTGGATAAAAAGTTTCGATTACTCGAAGCGTACGAGTGAAGCTATCACAAAAGAGTGAAATGAATAAATGAAGTTTCGTTTTAACTTTTGACGTTGCCTTGGTTGGATTCCGGAATTCAAGGGATTTAGAGAAAATCTTCGAAATATAAAAGATTTGATTCTTCGGTGAGTAAAGAAATTAAGATTTCTATAATTAAATACGGTGATCTTCCATTATAAATTTACCTTTTCCGTTCCATTTGCTTTCACCGCTTCTATACTCCATTCCCAAATTCAAAAGATTTATGAAAATGCTTAACCCTGTTCTGATCCTTGTTCTTATTCTTACTATCGCAATGATCGTTCTTCTTTTCCAACTCCCACCTGAAGAATCTGTTTATTTCTATTATGCTCTAGGGATTATTGTATTTATAATCCTCCCGTGTCTTTATATTGCTATACGTACTGATATCCACGGTTTGTAATTTCGGTGTTGTCATTGGGCTTTATATTTTCTCTTATATTTTGGATCTCTTTGCCTTTTTATTATCCTCTCGACCTCTATTAAAACGAGCAACGGTCCAGAATTCATAGATATGAATTTCGAAATGAACCTAGTTAATGTTCTAAGAAAGAAATGGTAATAACACGATCTTGATTCGTCAAATTACCAGAATATCCGGGAAAGATAGAACTATCAAGAAAATATATTCTTGATATGTTTATATATCAGGTAAAATGTAAGAGTCATGTAATATGGCACATGATGACGTTATAATCTGTGAATCATCATGTCCCATTTAGAAACTCAGCATGACTTATTGTAATATAATCACGTTGATCAAGTGTCATTATATTATACTAACTCATGCATCAGTTCTCAACATTACTTCAATAACATTCATATTTTAAACTCGAAAGTTTACAGAATATAGAAACTAACAGTTTCTATATGATGTAACACTAATAGCACGAAGAGATTAATGATTTCAGATAAGAACAGTTATGAAAATATCTTCAGAAATATGGAGGATATTTATAAATGGATATACGATGATATCTTGGAATTTCTAATATCGATGGATGATGAAGAAGATTTATCCGTAAGGGTTTAGATTCGGAAGCAAGGTATTCGCTAAAGATTTCATCAGAAACAGAATCATTTGGATTTCTTGAAGTCAAACTTATTCCTTATGATTTGTCCACGGCTTCCTTCATAGTTTCGTATAATCCGCTTTTCGGTACTAAATTTTCTATTGAATGTTTCCAATATAATGTTACACAGGAAGCACGAAGAGGTATATAATTTCGGACGAGAATATTTATGAAAATATCCTCAGAAATATCAAAGATATTGATGATGATATTTTAGAATTTCTAAGTTCGATAGTTGATGGAGAAAAATTTTCCGTAAGATTTTAACATGACTTCGGAGCAAAATATTCTCTAAAGATTTCAACTGATCCAGAATTATCCGGATTCTTTGAATATAGGGTATGGTCCTTGTATTTGTCCTTGGTCTCCTTCATGGTTAACTCTATCCGTTTTCCAGTTCCAACATTTCTGAGCTTTTCCAACATATTATTCTTTATTATCAAACTTCCGACGACTAAGTTCGTTTACAGTTGCCCGCAGTTTCTGCTGCTTCGTTCAGCTTTTTCAAAGTTCAATGTATTGATTCGTAGGCTGGGTGCTTTTCAAAATTTCAGAATTGAAGGTCGTAATTCTAGGAGATAATTGTTATATGTATACATATAACTATTGATGTAGAAATACTACGAAATTCGAAATACTGATTGCTGATTCTCGATAATTGGTATGGCAATTATTGTTACAGGGTATAGATGTATACATGATGGGGTTTCAATGAATATAATGATTTTTCAGAAAGTCCAAATTCATTGAAGTTGCTGGTAAGTTTACTGCTAATGTGGGGAATATAAACAGTTCCCCGGTAACGATGACGACAGGAAAACTTATATATCGAGGTTATAATAAGGCTAATTCGAATGGAAATCGAGGTTGATTTGCTGAAGCTATGACAAAATTGGCTAATTGGAAAAAGAGTTGAAATGTTATTTTCGGTAATAACAATGCCAAAGGAGCTAGAACGGACACGTGTTAAATGTTTACACAGGTTCCGAGTGTTTTCAGGTGCATAACTATATGCATCAATCTTTTCTTCTGTAGATGAAGTGCGGTTGGTTCATCCTCCCGATTGAAGTGTTTTTAAGAATCATGAAAGGTTTGAACGTAGATTGGAATCGTCAAGATACAAATGAGGTTTAAGATGAAATCAAGTGACAAACTTGAAGAAATGTTTAGTTTCATATGTTATAATCAATATTTTAATTCATTTTAATTGTCCAATATTATTAGTCCACAGTCGATAGTCCACATTGACAGTTCAATAATTCATATACAGTTTAATATATAGTATTCGAATTAATTAATATGTAGCGTGACCCGTGTACATGTCTCAGACTCGATCACAACTCAAAGTATATATATTATTTGAGAATCAACCTCAACCCTGTATAGAGAACTCGATCATTACTGCATATAGAGTGTCTATGGTGATTCCAAATAATATATATAGATGTGTCGATATGATATCTCAAAACCTTGTATACGTGTCCCGATATTTAAAGTGCGTAAAAATAAATAACAGAAATTAAATGACGATAAATAAAATGCGTAAAGTAAATAACAGAAATTAAATGACGATAAATAAAATTGCGAGAATGTAAATTGCGATAATTAAATTGCGATAAATAAAGTTTAAACAGTTAGCTAGGAACAATTAGCTAGGAACCGTTAGCGTGGATTCTTAACAAAATTTCTCATAGTTAATTTGTCTGTTTCTAACAAATTTTATTTTGTCATATGTTTTCTTCATTATGCCACTTGTTGGGTTCTGATAGGTCAAAATCCGAATATGAAATTGGATGAATATAATTATTATGTGGTGAACGGATTCATATATCTGTGGATGTAAGTAGGGTAGGAAATGACTGTTGAATCAGATTTGAAGAATGTACAGTGTAACTTATTAACGTGAAATCTTAAATATTCCTCGGATATTACCTACCCGTTAAAATATTTTCAACATTAATAGTTTGTACGAAAGAATTTTTTTAATTACAATCCTTATGAAAATATATATACTTATATATTTTCTTCAGATGTAATCTTGGATTTGATGAATTTATATGATATTAATATCATCTGATTTATCATTAGAACTAGAATACATAATCTCTAAAACATTAGAGATTACATAATCGCCAGGTAGAACGAAGATAAATGATGTAGAACGATATGTAGAACGTTGATTATACTCGAGGTACATAATGAGATTTTGAGGCTGTGATGTTGAAACTTGGGTTGTTGGTGATACTGTTGGTGTCGGTGATGTTGCTGAAGCTGGTAGATTTTGCACCATATTTTCCAAATTGATTACTCGAGCGTGAAGTTCGCTAACTTCTTCTATTATTCCGGGGTGATTGTCGGTCTGAACGAGCGGATGAATAAGGTTTAGAATTGTGGATAGAATATAATCGTGTCGAACTACCCTGGAAATGAGAGTGAAAATGGTATTACGAACAGGTTCGCCGGTAAGTGCTTCAGGTTCTTCGCCAAATGGTGAATTCGGTTAGTGGATGGGATCGCCTTCTGCGCGTCTCCGTTGATTAAGTCGACTATGAATCCATCAGATGAATTGGGGTTGGATGATTGGTTGATTCATTCTGGTGTCGTTGCTTCCGAAGCTTAGATGACTATCCATTCTGAATAACTGTCGGAATAATTATCGGAATAGCTGTCGGAATCCGAGGGACTTGATCTAGTTGAGGGATTCATCTTGTACGAAGAGATGAAGGATTTTCGATAAGAAATAGATTATAGGATGTAGATTAGTACCCTGCAATACATAATTTACATATGCATATATAATACTAAAATCCCATAAGTTACGAAGGAATTTACGGAAGTTGTCAGGTAAAGTCTACAGTAACAGATATGCTAAGATATGAATTAGCAGATACGCTAAGATACAAATTTTGTCTATACACTATTCATGCAATCATTGCAGTAAGATGTGTCTAGACTAAGAATGATAAGCAGGTAATTTCCTAAGGATGATAAGCAGATGATTTCTGTCTAGAAATGATAAGCAAAACTTTTGACATGCAGACACGGTCGAAGTCCAGACTAATTAATGCATCCTAACGGCTATCAGTTAGACACACTAATGCAAGACCTGGTTCGCTAAGACCACCGCTCTGATACCAATGGTAGAAACCCGTCCTAATCCATCCGGACGAAGTCCATATCGATTATAAACGATTCACAACAGTTGATTACATCGCGAGGTACTTGACCTCTATATGATACATTTTACAAACATTGCATTCAATTTTAAAAGGCAATATTTCCTTACAACGAAAATTGACGGCATGCATACCATTTCAGAATATATCCAACTATAATTGACTTAATAATAATCTTGATGAACTCGACGACTCGAATGCAACGTCTTTTGAAATATGCCATGAATGACTCCAAGTAATGTTTCTAAAATGAGCAAATGCACAGCGGAAGATTTCTTTCATACCTGAGAATAAACATGCTTTCAAGTGTCAACCAAAAAGTTTGTGAGTTCATTAGTTTAATATAAATAATCATTTCATAATTTTAATAGACCACAAGATTTCATATTTCCACTTCTCATAAACATACGTCCCATGCATAGAGACAAAAATATCATTCATATGGATTGAACACCTGGTAACCGACATTCACAATTTGTATATAAGAATATCCCCATCATTCCGGGATCCTCCTTCGGATATGATATAAATTTCGAAGTACTAAAGCATCCGGTACTTTGGATGGGGTTTGTTGGGCCCGATAGATCTATCGTTAGAGTTCGCGTCAATTAGGGTGTCTGTTCCCTAATTCTTAGATTACCAGACTTAATAAAAAGGGGCATATTCGATTTCGATAATTCAACCATAGAATGTAGTTTCACGTACTTGTATCTATTTCGTAAAACAGTTATAAAAAACAGCGCATGTATTCTCAGTCCCAAAAATATATATTGCAAAAGCATTTAAAAAGGGATTAATGAAACTCACAGTACTGTATTTTGTAGTAAAAATACATATGACGACATTTGAACAAATGCAGGGTTGACCTCGGATTCACGAACCTATATCAAGTATATATATTAACACATATAATTACAATTAATCAGTTTATATATATTAATATTATTAATATACTTCTTGTATTAATTATCTATATTTATCTTATATATATAAATACTTAATATTTATGTATATATTAGATTTAAAGTATACGATATGTAATTTATTATATATACCCTATGTTGATGTTTAGAATATCATATCGTGTAGTAAAACTTACTATATTTGAAATGTTTATTTTCAATAATAATAACAACATTGATAAAAATGATGATAATATTATTTATATTGTTAATATAATGGTAATAAGAATGATTTATAATTCATCAAAAATTAAATATATTTATTTTCAATAATTTGAAGTAAATACCTTTAATAAATAAAAAATGATTTATAATTGTTAATGTGTTAAATTAAAATAGTTTGGTATTAGTACTATGTAAATAAGTAAAATGATATTAGTATCAATATTTATATCCTTAGTAATAATTGTAGCGATAATAATGTTGATGATAATAATAACAATACTAATTATATCAATAATAATATTAATAATATTATTATTAACAATAATAATGATATCAACCATAATAATACTTATAATCATAATCCTACAAATAATCTTAATAATGATAGTAATGATAATGAATAACTTAATACTAATAATAGTACTTATCAACAATAATAAAATTAATAATTTTGATACTTATAACTTTGATTATAATTATACTCATTAATAATACTAACTATAATCTTAATCATACTTCTAAATTCTAGGAGTAATAATAACTTTCATAATAATAATAACAATAAATAGTATTAATAACAATAATGATAATAATAATAATTAGAAGAAAAAGAAAGTTGTATACCCTTTAAAAGAACCATCCTAAAAAGAATTACCCGAGACGAGTCTCGAACCCATGACCTCCCGCTCATACGACAAACACCTAAACCAGTTGGGCTGTGCCTATTTTCTGGAATATTACAGAACCAAAATATACATAACCCGAATTCTTTTTCTGTTTTCATCATCTTCTTCTTCTATATTTAATCGTAGACCAGGGATAAAACCAAGTCAATCAATGAATTCAAATTTTCTTTAAAGGCCTATAAACAACTACTAATATATATACATAATTGTATTTTTAAAACAAAACGAAAATAAATAAAAAAAGAACCGCTGAGTTACGGTTTTTCTAAAAAAAAAATGATTTTTGATTTTGAGAGTGTTTTAGACAAAAGTTACAACACGAAACTAACTTCGAATCATTCCTGAAATCATCCTCAATCATCAATTTTATCAGAACTATAACACAGATTGCGAATTTGGATTTTAAAGAAAAGGTTGACTTTTTAATCTTTAACTTTGACTTCCAAATTCGTGATGAATATGATGAATTGAAACCTATATATTTGCAGATAGTTTAGGTAGATTATTCCTAACCTTTCTGCGTTATTAGATTTTGAAGTTGATGCGAAAATGGTTTATGGAATGAAATGGGTATACGAACAAAAGAAAAATAAATAAATAAAAAAAATTATTGCTGTGTTCTTTGATTTCTCGAATAACAGAAGCTGTAAAACTTCCAGGAATCTATTTATGTTACAATAATAATTGATTGAAGATTGTTTGTAGGGTTGTTGAACCGACATCAGGTCACGAGCAAGGAAAATAATAGAGAAAAGAGAAAAAGAAAAAAATAAAATAAGAAGGCAGGGATCTGCTAATTGATACGCACATATAACTGAATATCTAATATATGTACCAGTTATCTCATTCACACATTTATAGAATATAATATATTAATATTAAAAATAATTATATTTACACTAATAATAATAATAATAACTATTATTATATTCATATAATAATTATATAATAACTTATAAGTATTTCCATAAAAAAAGAAATATTATAAGTATTTTCATACCATTTTTATAAATTACGATATACATATAATAACTATATATAGATCTTATATAATATACATATATATGTTGGGAGATAGTAATTACTAATACAGATTTTCGTATTAATGCAAGTAGTCATAGTATAATAATAACTTTAACCTTACTTGTATTTACATATATTATTATTACAATTTATTAATCTTGTAATATCTAATAATTACAATATATATAACACGAATTTTGAATATTTAATATTTGTATATATATGTTTATATCAATATACATACAATCAATAATTATGTACACCAATCATTTGCATATATATATATATATATATATATATATATATATATATATATATATATATATATATATATATATATCTAGATACTTCAACAACTACACATTTGATTATGTTTTAAATATCTAGTAATAAATAAATGTATTAATTATATATATATTAAACAAATAATCTCAGGATATAACATTATACATTAAATACTTTGTTAACGTTGACAATTCTATTCGAATTCATTTATTTTCAAAATACTCTATATATTTAAAATAACAAGTTCTAGTTGTTTTAAATTATCTTTAATCACAAAATAGTTCATTAATATATCTCTTTTGTGATATGTAGTTATTTACATATATAATCATTTATATATATACATTTTTATTTACAATTCAAAGGTTCGTGAATCATCGGTAATAGTCAAGGTCACTTGGTTTCATAAAATAGTTCAGAATTTTCAAGACTTAATATTACAGACCTTGCTTATCGTATCGAAATCAAGTAAGATTCAAGTTTAAATTTGGTCAGAAATTCCCGGGTCATCACATACGCTGCCTCATGTTCAGTTGTTTCTGAATAAATATATGTTGGAGACTTTTGTGGTCGGTATATATAATACTTTTGACCCCATATAAATAGTGCTCCAAGTCTTTAATGCAAAAACAACAGCGCCCAATTCCAAATCGCGAGTCATATAATTTTGTTCCTGAATCTTTAATTATCTGGACGCATAAGCAATTACCTTCGTTCGTTGCATTAATACAAAACCCAGACCTTGCTTTGAAGCGTAACAATAAATCACAAAATCATCATTCCCTTCAGGCAATGAAAATATAGGTGCCGTAGTTAGATTTTTCTTTAACAATTGAAACGCTTTCTCTTGTTCATCCTTCCATTCAAATTTCTTCCCTTTATGCGTTAATACAGTCAAGGGTTTTTGCTATTTTGGAAAAATCTTGGATGAATCTTCTGTAGTAACCAGCCAGTCCAAAAAATTGGCGTATATGTTTCAGAGTTTTCGGGGTTTCTCACTTTTCAACGGTTTCAATCTTTGCCGAATCCATCTGAATACCTTCTTTGTTCACTATGTGACCGAGGAATTGAACTTCTTCCAACCAAAATGCACACTTTGAAAACTTAGCGTATAGTTTTTCTTTCCTCAACAACTCTAGCACTTTTCTCAAATGCTCTTCATGCTCTTGATCATTCTTTGAGTAAATAAGTATGTCATCGATGAAAAAAATGACAAACTTGTCAAGGTATGGTCCACACACTCGGTTCATGAGGTCCATGAACACAGCTGGTGTGTTAGTCAAACCAAACAGCATAACCATAAACTCGTAATGACCGTAACGCGTCCTGAAAGCAGTCTTCGGAATATCATCCTCCTTTACCCGCATTTGATGATGCCCGAAATATAAATCGATCTTCGAATAAACCGACAAGCCTTATAGTTGATCAAATAAGTCATCGATTCTTGGTAGCGGGTAACGGTTCTTGATGGTAAGTTTGTTCAACTCTCGGTAGTCGATACACAACCTAAATGTACCATCCTTCTTTTTGACAAACAAAACAGGAGCTCCCCATGGTGATGTGCTTGGTCGAATGAAACCACGCTCTAAAAGTTCTTGTAATTGGCTTTGGAGTTCCTTCATTTATCTGGGTGCGAGTCTGTATGGATCACGAGCTATTAGTGCAACTCTCGGTACAAGATCTATTTGAAATTCAACAGGTCGGTGTGGAGGTAGTCCCGGTAATTCTTTCGGAAATACATCGGGAAATTCTTTTGCGACGGGAACATCATTGATGTTCTTCTCTTCGGAATTGACTTTCTCGATGTGTGCTAGAACGGCATAGCAACCTTTTCTTATTAGTTTTTGCGCCTTCAGTTTACTAATAAGATTTAACTTCACGTTGCTCTTTTCTCCGTACACCATTAAAGGTTTTCTCTTCTCGCGCATAATGCGTATCGCATTTTATAACAAATAATTTCTGCTTTCATCTCTTTCAACCAGTCCATGCCGATTATCACATCAAAACTTTCTAACTCTACTGGTATCAAATCAATCTTAAATGTTTCGCTAACCAGTTTAATTTCTTGATTCAGACATATTTTATCTACTGTAATTAATTTACCGTTTGCTAATTCTAGTAAAAATTTATTATCCAAAGGCGTCAATGGACCACTTAATTTAGCACAAAAATCTCTACTCATATAGCTTCTATTCGCACCCGAATCAAATAAAACATAAGTAGGTTTTTCATTGATAAGAAACGTACCCGTAACAAGCTCCGGGTCTTCCTACGCTTCTGTCGTATTAATATTGAAAACTCTTTCGCGGCCCTGCTCATTAGTATTCTCCTGATTCGGGCAATTTCTATTAATGTGGCCCGGTTTTCCACATCCAAAACAAACTACGGCGGCATTATTTGTTTCGACATTATTTGTTCTTTTAATTCTGTTATTCATCGCTTCGTAGATCTCACACTTCGTCGCACCATGACCCTTTCTTTTACACTTGGTGCAAAATGTCGTGCAGAACCCATTCTAGTGGTACTCTTCACACCTTTGGCATGACTGTTTCTGATTCTTGTTGTTATAGGAATTGTTATTGTTACGGTTGTTATTGTTGTTGGGACAATTGTTGTAGTTGTTGTTGTTGGGACGTTTGTTGTAGTTGTTGTTGGAATTGCGATTGATGTTGCGGTTGTTAGGATAGTTGTTGCGATTGATGTTGTGATTGTTGTTGTTGTTGTTGTATTGGTGACTCTTGTCACTGTTTTCCTCCCACTTTCTCTTGACTTGTTTCGTGTTGGATTCTCCGGCCTCCTGTTCTTTAATCCTTCCACCAATCTGATTTATGAGTTTGTGAGCCATTCGACTTGCCTTTTGTATGGAGGTGGCCTCGTGTGAACTCACATCTTCGTGAATCCTTTCTGGTAATCCTTTTACAAATGCATCGATCTTCTCTTCTTCATCTTCGAATGCTCTTGGACACAATAGGCACAACTCTGTGAATCGTCGTCCGTACGTGGTAATGTCGAAACCTTGCGTTCGTAATCCTCTAAGCTCTACTTTAAGCTTATTGACCTCGTTTCTGGGACGGTACTGCTCGTTCATCAAGTGCTTGAATGCTGATCACGGTAGTGTGTAAGCAGCATCTTGTCCTACCTGCTCGAGATAGGTGTTCCACCATGTTAACACAGTACCTGTGAAGGTATGTATAATGACCCTCAAATTTCTAACATTTATATATCCTTTCATCATTTATTTTGCCCAAACGAATAATTAAAACTTAATGAGTTAACTTTGATCCTTAACTGTCACCTTTAAAAAGTTACAAAACGCACTAAATAACTTTGTGCAACAAATGACAACTAATAAAAGATGTAATTAAAATGATCTCAAGCGTGGTGTACAAAAAGTAATAATTCAAAACTTAAGGTGTTTAAGTAATTAATTTGGAACAATTAAGGAGCCATTTTAAACAACCAAAAGATCAAGGACTTAAACGAAAATGTTCCACCTCCTTCCCCTAAACCCTAGCCGAAAATTAAAGGGGTAAAATACCCATTATACCCTCCTAAATTCGGCCCAAATCACCTCCTCCCTAAACCCTAACTTATTCCCTAAGTATTACTTGCTAAACCCTAATTCTAGAATACTCTAATCTCTCCTATAAATAGGGACCTAGGCTAACTCATTTTTTGTACCAAATCATTCTCACAAATCTCTCTCAAATCTCTCTCTCCCTCTCTCTTATTTTTGGCCAAGAAACTGAAAATCACCACCATCATCTTCAAGATCTTCAAGTGATCTTCAAGCAATCTTCAAAGGATCTTCATCGCGTTCTTCGTGTTCATCAAGATCTTCAAGGGTGTTCTTCAATCTTCAAGTGTTTGATCTTCATCTTCAAGTCATCTTCATCTTTTCTTGTTAATCTTCATCATCGTTCATCAAGGTAAAAACCATAGATCCAAAACTCTTAAATCTTACTTTCAATTCATGTTTGTATTCATAATTGAATTCATGCATGATCTTAACATTTATATTGTTCATGTAAAAAAAATATAAACATATACATACATATACACCTACGGTTTTAAAAAAAAAGATTTTTATTTGATCTTTAAACCCTATAAGATTTGTTAGAAGATTTGTTAATAGTTAAAAAAAAGGAAACAAATAAATATATACCTAATATATATACATATACAATTCTATACATATATATATATATATATATATATATAAAATAATTTTTTTTAGCATATACATATATATATGTACGGTTAGATATATATAAAAAAAATAAAAACTATATATATATACATATACACGATACATACATACATACATACATATATATATATATATATATATATATATATATATATATATATATATATATATATATATATATATATATATATATATATATATATATATATATATATATATATATATATATAGTGGTAGGATCAAGAGGGAAGTAACCAATCGGGGGGAAGCGGGGGAAGCATTTTTTTTTTTCATTTTTTGAAAAAACTTTGTTCATGAACATTATAGATTGGATAAAAATAAGAACATTTAGAAAAGCCACTTCGTGATGAATGTTATTATTTTGGCAGGAAAATGCTCGAAGAAGTAATATATAACAATTATCGTGTTTTTCGAGCGTATGTTGAGGTTCTAGACATTAGGGTTTAGATATTAGGGTTTATAGGGTTTAGATATTAGGGTTTAGAAATTTAGGGTTTAAGGTTTAGATTTAGGGTTTAGATTTAGGATTTAGATTGAGTTTTTAACACGAACGGTTTAGAGTTTAGGGTTTAGGGTTTAGGGTTTAGGGTTTGGTGTTTTGGGTTTATGGAATAAATCCAAAACACCAAACCCTAAACCCTAAACCCTAAACTCTAAATCAGGCTAAATTTTACTTCACAAAACATGAAGAAAAAAAACGTTAACATTCTTCACGAACAATATTATCTTGAATGTTATTTTTGTCGATCGTTTTCCTGCTAAAATAATAACATTCATCACGAAGTGTCTGTTCTAAATGTTCTTATTTTCATCCAATCTATAATGTTCGTGAACAAAGTTTTTTCAAAAAACGAATTTTTTTTTGCTTTCCCCCGATTGGTTACTTCCCCATTGATCATGCCCCTATATATATATATATATATATATATATATATATATATATATATATATATATATATATATATATATTAGATACTTAATTAAATCTAACCCTAATTTACTAAACCCTAAACATTTATTATATATAACCCTAATCATTACCTAATCATTACTTTACTAAACCCTAAACCTAATACTACTTTAATACTATTAAACATTTATTACTTAAACCATAATCATTAATTAATTAATAAACCCTAACTATTAATACTGCTTAACTAATAAACCCTAATACTACTCATACTATATTACTAATACTACTTAACACTTATACTACTACTAACACTTATAATATATATACCACTTATAGTATAACATACGATTACAATAGTCATCCACAATAACGTGAGGACTACTCGAACGTCAACGCTACTAAAGGCCTAGGATGATCCTTGGTACCACTATGGGACGCTTGTGGATTACGAATGCCAAACTTAGATTTCGGTCAAGAAATCCTAGGACAACCGGTAACAATTGGTCATTCTGGTGACTCGGCGGTGGAATAGATGTTTGGGTATGGTGCACAATGTCAAACCCGACTATAGTAATTAAACACTTAGTTACTTTCACACTTAATAAGTGGTAGACTTATTAAGGACAACTCACTAGTGTTCAACACTAACTTACTATAAATGGAAACTTTATAAACGTGGAAACTATCTAAACATGGAAACTTACTAAAAGAGGAAACTTACTAAAAGTGGAAAATTTTCTAGACATGGCAACTTTCTAAATATGGAAACTTTCTAAAAAAAGGGAACCTACTAAAAGTGGAAACTTATTAAGAATAGAAACTTAGCAAAATGAACTACACTTAAGTACATACATACTTAAACTTAAACTTAAACTTGGGCAAACATCTAAACTATTCTTAATGTCATTAGGTTGACATTCGGCTCACGATCATCCAACTCATTTATCTTTCTCTTCCAAGGAATAACTCTCTCATCTGCTTACTAAGGTGAACTCATAGCCCCACTCTTTATTGCTAGCAACTTATTTAACTTTTTGTGTAACGTCCTCCCAATAGGGTCTGGAAGGAACGTCACTAATATCAAAACATACCAACATATTATAAATAACGAGAACAATACTAAATGATGAATTTAACTTTAATGAGTACGCAGCGGAAAATGAAATGTTGTTACAATGACAGGAATAACAATAACGTAAATGTTCACATGCAGAAGTAATAAATGTGATATCTCTTGATCCTATGTCCAAGTAGCATCACATAAGCAGTAAGTATAAGAGCTTGAATCAAACAGCACCTGAGACAAAACATGCTAAAGTGTCAACCAAAAAGGTTGAGTGAAGTTCATAGGTTTAACAAAAAGTTTGACCGTTGTTTTAGACCACAAGATTTAATTTGTAAAGTTGATCTCTCGCAGGATCAAAAAGTTATGCCAATGCGTGATATTTAGACTAAACGTTCAAGTTTGCCCCATGACAAGTTGTGTCTGTCCTTGTCGGTTTAATTTCATTATCAAGTAATACAAAGACTTAGTCAAATGTATCGGGGACGTTACTCCCGATAGGCCTACCCCCAATAATTAAGCATGCAGCAGCAATTAAAAATATCACTGTAGGGACTTAGTCGGACATAGCCGGGTATAGCATAGTTTAACAGTTTGGTACTTGTGTCTAAATTGTAAAAAGTAAAAACAGCATGTGTCTCACCCCAAGTAAAGTAAGTAAGTTTGCTAGCAATAAAGAGGGGCTATGAAGTCACCTTAGTAAGTAGAGAGAGAGTTATTCCTCGGAATAAAGAGTTAAACGAGTGAGCAGGAAAGTCAACCTATTGACATTTAAGAGTAGTTAAGTGTTTTGCCCATGTTTAAGTTTAAGTATGTGTTTAAGTATAGTTTGTTTTACTAAGTTTCTATTCCTAGTAAGTTACTATTTTTATAAAGTTTCCATTTTTAGAAAGTTTCTTATTTTACTAAGTTTCTATGACTAGAGAGTTTCTACTTTTATCAGTGTTTTCCATTTTAGGATACTTGCCGTATTAGATAAGCTTCCAATTACCCCTTTCCCTTCGAATGGCTAATTTAGATCTAGGGGCTTGAGCCATAGGACCCTTTAAATCGGAAATCCAAACCCTCTGCCTAGAATCTCATAGAAACCATTCGTCAAGAAAGTTCGAAGATCTATACATCTCTAATACATATCCCAAAATGTTTTTATGTTACAATATAAGTAGTAGGTTATAGGTGCTAGTAATAGTAATAGTAATAGCAATAGTAATAGTGTATACATGTTATTTATTTTATTTTTAATTGCATATAATTTATAACATTATTTACATGTTTCGGTAAAAATAATAACCGAAGTAAAAAGTAAAAAGTAAAAAGTAAAAAAGTAAAAAGTAAAAAGTAAAAAAAATAAAAAGTAAGAAAAGAATACTTACTAGTAGTAATTCTTCAAAGAGAGAATGAGAGAAATTTTGGTGTGAGTTTGAATGAGAAATGAGGGGTATTTATACTTGAAAAAATTAGGTAAAAAGAATAAAATAATTAAAAGAAAAAAAAATATTTTAATTCTTAATGGGATTTTAAAATTAAAAAGTATTAAATGTTAGGTCATGGGATAATGCACAAAATAAAATAATAAAAGTAGTTTTTTCATTACAATTTTTAATTAAAAAGTAATTTATTTATTTATTTATTTATTTTCATTTATTTTAAGGATTTTTTTTATATATAAATAAAAAAATTGATTTAATGCTTTTCCAAGAATATTTGTCAATAATATTTTATTTTTTTTTTATTTTTTTTATTAAATTAATAAATATAAATTTTGCATAAAAATAATAAATAATTCAGTATTTTGTATTTTTAATAATAATTATGATTTTAATTATTAAACTATAGTTTTAGTAAGTTTGTAAATATTATTACATTTATATATAATTGGATTTATTATATAGTTAAATATATAATACATTACCTAAATAATAAAAGTGATACAAAGTTTATATACTTAGTTAAATTATGTCAAATTATATAAATTAATAATATATTATTTATTTAAGCGTACATTGTTGACTAAAAATTACTATTTGGTCAATATTTAATTGTATATAACAACCCTTAATACATATAGTCAGACATATAACCCTAGGGTTAATTCAATAATTTAGAAGTCGAAAAGTGAGGGTTGTTACAGTACCTCCCCGTTAATAAAAACTTCGTCCCGAAGTTTTAGGTAGACTTCTCGGATGCATCAGCGGTTGAGAAGAGATGGGGATATTTATGTTTCATTTGGTCTTCACGTTCCCAGGTATACTCGGGGCCATGTCGTGAATTCCAACGGATCTTAACAATAGGTATGGTGCTTTGTTTTAAGCGTTTAGCAGATCGGTCCATGACTTCTACGGGTTCCTCTATGAAGTGCATTTTATCATCAATGCGAATGTCATCTAAAGGAATAACGAGAGTGTCATCAGCGAGACACTTTTTAAGATTCGAGACATGAAATACGTCGTGTACGCTACTAAGTTCAGCAGGTAATTCTAATCGATAAGCCACGGGTCCGATCCTTTCAGTAATCTTGAAGGGTCCAACAAAACGCGGACTTAGTTTGCTTCGTTTACCAAAACGAACGACGCCTTTCCAAGGGGATACTTTCAACATGACTTTGTCACCAACTTGGAATTCCAATTCTTTCCGACCTTTATTAGCATAGCTCTTCTGTCGGCTACGGGCAGTTTCTATTCGTTTCTTAATCTGAACTATCTTTTCGGTTGTCTCGTGTATGATTTCAGGACCAGTTAACTGTCTTTCCTCTAATTCATCCCAGCACAGTGGGGATCTACATTTTCGTCCGTATAAGGCCTCAAAAGGTGCAGCCTTAATACTTGAGTGGTAACTATTATTGTAAGAGAATTCAACCAAAGGCAAATGTCTATCCCAGCCTTTGCCGAAGTCGATAACACAAGCGCGAAGCATATCTTCCAATGTTTGAATGGTTCGTTCACTTTGACCATCAGTTTGTGGATGATAAGCAGTACTCATGTCGAGTTGAGTTCTAAGAGCAGTTTGTAGGGATTTCCAGAATCTGGAAGTGAATCTACTGTCGCGATCGGATATGATTGATATAGGAACACCATGACGAGAGAAAATTTCTTTGATATACAGTTGTGACAATCTCTCCATCTTGTAGGTCTCCTTGATCGGTAAGAAATGAGCAGATTTAGTAAGACGATCTACTATGACCCATATAGTATCATTGCCACTAGAAGTCTTGGGCAATTTAGTAAAAAAGTCCATAGCGATACATTCCCACTTCCACTGCGGAATATCGGGTTGTGTCAACAGACCAGAAGGCTTTTGATGTTCAGCCTTGACTTTCAAACAAGTGAGACACTTACTAACATAAGTAGCAATATCGGATTTCATATTAGGCCACCAGTAGAATTCCTTCACATCGTGGTACATCTTACCGAAGCGAGGAACCCAAATTCTGTTGCCAAAGTACCGTGTACCATTAGCTTTCACTTGGAGTTGGTTCTCGAAACCGATAGGTCCTTCACCTTCGATAAGTGTTGGTTTAATAGCTTCCAGTTGAGCTTCGCAGATTCGTGATATAAGATTTGATTTGATTTTCAGGTTTAAGGCACGAAAACGTTTAACATCGTCTTTTCGACTGAGGGCATCGGCAACTACGTTTGCCTTGCCAGGATGATATTCCATCTTACAGTCATAATCGTTCAATAACTCGAGCCATCTGCTTTGCCTCATATTCAACTGTTTTTGATCAAAGATGTGTCGAAGACTTTTATGGTCAGTGTACACCGTAAACTGGGTACCATATAGATAATGTCTCCATATCTTTAATGCAAATACCACGGCACCTAACTCAAGGTCGTGTGTGGTATAGTTCTCCTCGTGTTTCTTCAACTGTCTAGATGCGTAGGCAATAACCTTTTCACGTTGCATTAAAACACAACCAAAGCCTTGCTTTGAGGCATCGCAGTAAACAACAAAATCGTCAGTACCTTCAGGTAAAGATAGAATCGGGGCTGTGGTCAACTTCTCTTTCAGAATCTTGAAAGCAGATTCCTATTCTTCGGATCACTCAAGCTTCTTCCCTTTTTGAGTTAGCTTCGTAAGAGGTTTGGCAAGAAGGGAAAAATCCTTTATGAATCTTCGATAATAACCGGCAAGTCCCAAAAATTGACGAATATGCTTCGCAGTCTTTGGTATCTCCCAGTTCTGGATAGCGGTAATCTTAGCTGGATCGACATGTATTCCATTACTATCAACAACGTGTCCGAGGAATTGTACGGTTTTGAGCCAAAACTCGCACTTAGAAAACTTAGCGTAGAGTTGTTCCTTTCGTAAGAGTTCAAGAATAACGCGCAGATGTTGCTCATGTTCCTTCTCACTCTTGGAGTAGATCAAAATGTCATCAATGAAAACAATGACGAATTTATCGAGATAAGGTTTGCAGACACGGTTCATGAGATCCATGAAAATGGCAGGAGCATTGGTCAAACCAAAAGGCATGACACAGAATTCATAGTGCCCATAACGAGTGCGAAAAGCAGTCTTAGGAATATCAGATTCCTTGACTCTAAGTTGGTGATATCCGGACCTCAAATCAATCTTTGAATAAACAATTGACCCTTGAAGTTGGTCAAATAGATCATCAATACGTGGTAACGGATAACGGTTCTTGATAGTAAGCTTGTTAAGTTCGCGGTAATCAATGCACATCCTTAACGTACCATCCTTCTTTTTAACAAATAGAATAGGAGCTCCCCATGGGGATGAGCTTGGATGAATGAAACCTTTATCCAATAGTTCTTGGAGCTGGTTAGAAAGTTCCTTCATTTCGGAAGGTGCTAAACGGTATGGTGCTTTAGCAATAGGAGCAGCACAGGGAGCTAAATCAATTTGAAATTCAACTTGTCGAGGAGGTGGAAGACCAGGAAGATCTTCGGGAAACACATCGGGAAAGTCTTTAACCACTGGTACATCTTCAATACACTTCTCTTTCGATTCGATCATCTTAACATGGGCTAGAATAGCTGGATAACCTTTCATAAGGTGTTTGCGGGTTTTAATACAGGAGATAATATTGAGATTGGAACCACTCTTTTCACCTTGGATGATAAGAGTCTCTCCATTTCAGAATGGAACATGAATAGTGTTATCGTAACACATGATGGCAGCTCTCAATGGAAGTAACCAGTCCATTCCAACTACGACGTCAAAACTTCCGAGCTCGACCGGCAAAAGGTCTATCTTAAATTCTTTATCGGCTAAGATTAGGTTGCAATTTTTATAGATTTTATCGACTTGCATGACCTTTCCATTGGCTACTTCTACTAATCTTTTAGTTTCTAAGGGTTGAGGCTTTTCAGCAAATAGGGTACAAAAATCACTAGACACGTAACTTCTGTCGGCACCAGTATCGAATAAAATAGTTGCATAGAAATTATTGACAAGATACGTACCCGTGATAACTTCATCTTCATCTCGGGCTTCAGCAGCAGTAATAACAAACGCACGACCCTTCGTAGCAGTAGCATTAGCTCCAGTAGCGGGATTATTTTTCTTCTTAGGACAATTCGGACTAATGTGTCCCTTCTCTCCACAAGTATAGCATGTAGGTGGAGCTTTGGCCGAAACAATAGCCTTATCCTTCGGAGGAGTCTTACACGTCTTAGCAACGTATCCCACTTTCTTACACAACGCACAAACCGCAGTACACTTCCCCGGGTGATGCCTCTCACAACGAATACAGAAAGGATAAGTACCCTTATAATTCGACCTTGTACCATCCGCAGGCTTCTTATTATCATTCTGAGCCGAACCTTGAGATGGCTCAAACTTCCTCTTACCATCATTACCCTTGGTTTCAACTTGCTTATTGGTCGACGCCCTTCTTCTCTTGGCCAACATGAGATTTTGTGCCATGAGAATCACAGCATCCAAAGTAACCTTCTCAGCAGCAATAACATTCCCTTGAACATCCTCGGGAAGACCTTCAATATACCGCTCAATTCTTCTAGCTTCAGTAGGAAACATTTCAGGACATAGAGTAGAAAGCTCCAGATAACAATTGGTATAGTTCTCAATGTCAGTACCCTTGACCTTGAGTTCCCAGAACTCAGCTTCAAGTTTCTGAACTTGACTTCGAAGACAGAATTTGTTGACCATCATGCTTTTGAGTTCATCCCATGGAATTGCATTAGCATTATCAATTCCTATGGACTTGGCATGAGCAGTCCACCAAGTTAAAGCATTGCCACCCAATGAGCTAGTGGCATACTTTAGTCGATCGTTATCACCACAGTTGCAAATACGGAAAATAGATTCCATCTTCTCGAACCAACGGACAAGTTCGACAGCTTCTTCAGTCCCCTTAAATGCAGGAGGATGACAGTTTGAAAAATCCTTGTATGAACAAGGTTTCGGTTGAGTATTAGCATGATTAGCTTGGGCGTTGCCTTGGGCGGCAGCGAGTAACTGTTGGAATTGTTCAGTAGTTAACACAACGTTGTTAACGGTAGGTGCAGCTGAACGAACCATGATGTCACTACATAAAAGTGAACATATGTTTGATAAGTTTAACAAGTTATAAGTTTGAGCAATCACAAGTATGAATAAAATAAAGTATTGATATCGCATGATATTAATAAAACACTTTATATTATTAGAACGAGGCATTAAATAAGCCTTTATTACACGATTCGGAAATAGAAATAGTTTAAGGCATAGCCTTTACATAGACAAGGAATTGGAAAAATAATCTAGGAAATATTAAGATTGAAGTAATCTTCATATTTCTTCTTCTCATCCTCCACCTTCTTCATAAACTCATCAACTTTCTCGTTCCTCGCCTTTTGTTTCTCATGCAGGAACTCGAGATTATCATAAAGGTTAGAAACTTCATTATTGATTACATGGTACTTGTGGTCCCTTATAGAATATTGATTATTCACGCGGTTTTCCTCCATCTTCAATCTAAGGTCAACATCTTCTCTTAGGTAGGAGAGAGATTGCTTCCCCCATCGGGTATTTCTATCACCTTCATACTTCACCAACTTTATCTCTTTCTTTAGTTCAGCATTTTCCTCCATGAGCTTCTTGATCGCTAGGTCTTTTTCCTTCATTTGAAAATCGATCCTTGCAATATGGCGAATTAGGTCATCAGTAGTTTTTCGCAGATTCATGAGCTCGTACTTGGCATTAACTTCATCGTAGAAAGGAGATCGGGATCTTTTCTTTGACGGCCCAGTTTCTTCAAGACATTTCCTCTTGTCTTTATTCCTCAGGGTTGGATAGTATTCAGGAGACCCATGTAACTTTAGAGTAGTATTTGGGCTATAATTTGGTGAGGGAGGACCACCAAAGCCATAAGGTGGACTTTGGACTGGTCTTTCTGTGGAAGACCTTTCAGTATCTTTTTCAGTTGGCTTGAAAAGATTCATTTTGGTCGTTTGATGATAATTAGACATCCTAACATTAGGAAGGATATTTTAATTAGAATCTTTAAGTCAAGTTTATTAAAGCATAATCGTTAAGATTATGGGGCAATCCTAAGTGCTTTAATTCTAAGGTAGGAAAGGTTATAGTTTCCTAGATTGCTAAGGCACCCTAGCTAACAAGTAAGGCACACATAAAAATGCAATCCTGGTTCTCTATAACAGCCTAGTTATGCTCTGATACCAATCTGTAACATCCTCCCAATAATTAAGCATGCCACAGCAATTAAAAATATCACTGTAGGGACTTAGTCGAACATAGCCGGGTATAGCATAGTTTAACAGTTTGGTACTTGTGTCTAAAGTGTAAAAAGTAAAAACAGCATGTGTCTCACCCCAAGTAAAAGTAAGTAAGTTTGCTAGCAATTAAAGAGGGGCTATGAATTCATATTAGTAAGTAGAGAGAGAGTTATTCCTCGGAATAAAGAGTTGAACGAGTGAGCAGGAAAGTCAACCTATTGACATTTAAGAGTAGTTAAGTGTTTTGCCCATGTTTAAGTTTAAGTATGTGTTTAAGTATAGTTTGTTTTACTAAGTTTCTATTTCTAGTAAGTTACTATTTTTATAAAGTTTCCATTTTTAGAAAGTTTCTTATTTTACTAAGTTTCTATGACTAGAGAGTTTATACTTTTATCAGTGTTTTCCATTTTAGGATACTTGCCGTATTAGATAAGCTTCCAATCACCCCTTTCCCTTCGAATGGCTAATTTAGATCTAGGGGCTTGAGCCATAGGACCCTTTAAATCGGAAATCTAAACCCTCTGCCTAGAATCTCATAGAAACCATTCGTCAAGAGAGTTCGAAGATCTATACATCTCTAATACATATCCCAAAATGTTTTTATGTTACAATATAAGTAGTAGGTTATAGGTGCTAGTAATAGTAATAGTAATAGTGTATACATGTTATTTATTTTATTTTTAATTGCATATAATTTATAACATTATTTACATGTTTCGGTAAAAATAATAACCGAAGTAAAAAGTAAAAAGTAAAAAAGTAAAAAGTAAAAAGTAAAAAAAAAATAAAAGTAAGAAAAGAATACTTACTAGTAGTAATTCTTCAAAGAGAGAATGAGAGAAATTTTGGTGTGAGTTTGAATGAGAAATGAGGGGTATTTATACTTGAAAAAATTAGGTAAAAAAAATAAAATAATTAAAAGAAAAAGAAATATTTTAATTCTTAATGGGATTTTAAAATTAAAAAGTATTAAATGTTAGGTCATGGGATAATGCACAAAATAAAATAATAAAAGTATTTTTTTCATTACAATTTTTAATTAAAAAGTAATTTATTTATTTATTTATTTATTTTTATTTATTTTAAGGATTTTTTTATATATAAATAAACAAATTGATTTAATGCTTTTCCAAGAATATTTGTCAATAATATTTTATTTTTATTTTTTTTATTTTTTTATTAAATTAATAAATATAAATTTTGCATAAAAATAATAAATAATTTTGTATTTTGTATTTTTAATAATAATTATGATTTTAATTATTAAACTATAGTTTTAGTAAGTTTGTAAATATTATTACATTTATATATAATTGGATTTATTATATAGTTAAATATATAATACATTAACTAAATAATAAAAGTGATACAAAGTTTATATACTTAGTTAAATTATGTCAAATTATATAAATTAATAATATATTATTTATTTAAGCGTACATTGTTGACTAAAAATTACTATTTGGTCAATATTTAATTGTATATAACAACCCTTAATACATATAGTCAGACATATAACCCTAGGGTTAATTCAATAATTTAGAAGTCGAAAAGTGAGGGTTGTTACATTTTGAGGTGAGACACATGCTACTTTTACCTTTTTACAATTTAGACACAAGTACCAACTGTTAAACTATGCTACACCCGGCTATATACGACTAAGTCCCTACAGTGATATTTTTAATTACTCGTTAAATGCATTCTTAATTATTGGGGGTAGGCCTATCGGGAGTAACGTCCCCGATACATTTGACCAAGTCATTGTATTACTTAATAATGAAATTAAACCGACAAATATAGATACAGCTTGTCATTGGGGCAAACTTGAACGTTTAGTCTAAATATCACGAACTGGCATAACTTTTTGATCCCTGCGAGATCAACTTTTAAGATCTTTGTGATCTTCTTTGACAACTAAAGATCTGTGTGATCTACTTATGAAAACAAATCTTGTGGTCTAAAAATAATGATACCTAATTTAGTTAAACCTATGATTTCACTCAACCTTTTTGGTTGACACTTTAGCATGTTTGTCTCAGATGCTGATTGATCAAGCTTACTACTTATGTGATGCTACTTGGACATAGGATCTCAAGAACTACCGCATTTATTATTCTTGCATTTGAAACATTTACATCATTGTAATTTAAATGCTTGTAACGACATTCTATTTTCTTCCGCTGCGTTATCAATAAAATTTGTTTTTATCATATAAAATTGTTCTCGTATTATAATATGTTGGTTTATTTGATATTAGTGACGTTTTCTTCCAGACCCTATCTGGAGGACGCCACAGAGTGGTATCAGAGCATAACCAGGCTGTTATAGAGAACCAAGATTGCATCTTTATGTGTGACTTACTTGTTAGCTAGGGTGCCTTAGCAATCTAGGAAACTATAACCTTTCTTGCCTTAGACTTAAAGCACTTAGGATTTCCTTATAATCTTGAAACGTTGCATTAACCTTCATGGCTAAAAATCTAATCGAAATCTCTTTTCTAATGATAGGATGTCTAATTTTCATCAAGCGAACAAAATGACTCTTTTTGAGCCAACCGAAAAAGATACTGAAAGGTCTTCCACTGAAAGACCAGTCCAAAGTCCACCTTATGGCTTTGGTGGTCCTCCCTCACCAAATTATAGCCCAAATACTATTCTAAATTCACATGGGTCTCCTGAATACTATCCAACCCCGAGAAATAAGGACAAGAGGAAACGTCTTGAAGAAACTGGCCCGTCAAAGAAAAGATCCCGATCTCCTTCCTACAACGAAGTTGATGCCAAGTACGAGATCATGAATCTGCGAAAAATTATCGATGGCCTAATTTGCCATATTACAAGGATCGATGTTCAAATGAAGGAAAAAGATCTAGCAATCAAGAAGCTCATGGAAGAAAATGCTGAACTAAAGAAAGAGATAAAGTTGGTAAAATATGAAAGTGATAGAAATGCCCGATGGGGGAAGCAATCTCTCTCCTACCTAAGAGAAGATGTTGACCTTAGCTTGAAGATGGAGGAAAACCGCGTGAATAATCAATTTTCTATGAGGGATTACAAGTACCATGTAATCAACGATGGTGTTTCTAATCTTTATGATAATCTCGAGTTCCTGCATGAGAAACAAAAGGCGAAGAATGAGAAAGTTGAGAAGTTTATGAAGAAGGTTGAGGATGAGAAGAAGGAATATGAAGACTACTTCAATCTTAATATTTCCTAGTTATTTTTTTTTTTTCAATTTCCTATCTATGTAAAGGCTTTGCCTAAACTATTCCTATTTCTAACTCGTGTAATAAAGGCTTATTTAATGCCTCGTTCTTAATAATATAAAGTGTTTCGTTTATCTTTATCCCGCTTAAAATTTTTCAAACTTATGACCTATCAGATTTATCAAACTTCTATACACCCTTATGTAGTGAAGAATCATGGTTCGTCCAACCGCACCAACTCTTACCATGATGTTTCATAACTTTCTCGTTTAACCACATCCATTTCATAACTTTCACAACTTCCATAACTTTCAAAGATATGAAAGTTGACCAAGTCAATAAAGACTGCAACTTAAAACTAGTCAACCATAACTCGACAAGTTCGTAACTATTTTCATGGATGACATTTTGATCTTCTCCAAGAGTGAGAAAGGACGTGAGCAACATTTGCAAATTCATTCTTGAACTCTTTTCCAAGTGCAAGTTGTGGCTTAAAAAAAAAACCGACATGTTGTCGATCCAGCTAAGATTACTGCTATCCTTAACACACTATATTAGAAATCATCATTGATCACATATCCTGACCTTATGGATTGACCTTGGAATGAAAATATGAATTAGTGAAATATAATGACGGTGGCCAACGTGATTATATTCCGGTAATTCATAGAAATATTCCAATATCATGACGTATGGAATAGAAAGTGAATCAAAGAAAACTCTCAAGCTATCTGTTTAAAAACCCAAATGCAAGGGCATGAAAGGAGAAAAATGATCATCTTGATATTTAGCAGATACGAAGAACTCATTCTAATCAAACTATATATCTATCTCATACTCATTTAACAAACTTTCATGTACCATAAAGTTGTAAACAATCGAATCTTGAAATTTTACATTCATGTATCCTAAATGGATATCTCCTGATCATTGATACTTAATCATCACTTGTTATATCCAAATCCTCTCTGTTATTACATTTTGGGTGTAAATTTTCATATGACTTTCAAAAACCCATGTCATTTGAACCCTCGAACGTCAGTATTACAAACACCATGTCCGATATCACATTATCTATGTCGAGATGGTAAATATCTCACATGCATAATCTTTTGAAGAATGGAACCTCCATACGTGTATCATTTTGACTATCATAGTAAAGAAACTTCTATACTCGTACATCTACTTATAATAAACTACTTGGCACCATGCAGGTAATGGTGTCATACCTAAACAATAATCGATCGTTGTCAACTCGAAAATCAAAGGTGAAGTACACTATCTCAAGTTGTGGCTTGAGCTAAACTCATCCCATGTGAAAAACTGCTGTAACAATTGAAATGATTCCATCATACTTTAACGTATCCTCCTCTCAGACCAACTAAGGTTGAATTCAAACGATCATTACATAGTTGAAAGTCACTGCTTTAACATTTATTTATACTTGTCTATGCAACTGCCAGATTATTTATGCCGAGTTCTCAAACTCTCACTATCACTCGAACGGTTCAAAGTTGCAAATCTTATTTGAAGTTCTTTCATACATAACTCTAAATCTAAGGGATTTACTAATTTGATGATAATCACATTATCTGCCTTCTTACTTTAATGTTAACATTTTGAGTCCAAGGACTCGTGCCCTGATAAAAGTCAATTCATTAGTTTTCACTACCTCGAAACAATTATTACACAATTATCCGGAATTTTAATATCTTCAATCAATTTTTCTCAAACAAATAAACTCTTAAATACAAATATCCTGTTTCCAAATATTTCTTACATGTGTCTTTATTTTCAAATTATCCCAGAAAATTATAAAGAAAATGATTTTTCACTGATGCGCTCCACAAAATCTTATACATAAAATTTACCTATACATATTTTGACTAGTACATATCAAATTATACTTTCGCTTCTACAAATTTCCACTTTGATTAAATCAAAATTACTTAACAAATTTTAAGTAACCCTAGTTTTACTATGAACATCATTTCGTCACCTCCTCTAAAATTACTTTCACTAATTATATAAACACTTTCGCATTTTTAGCAATTTACCTTTGTTTCATCAAATTAAACATTCTTTTAATCAACTCTTTTTTCGTATTGTTCAAATTATTTCACGTAAAATAATACGTGTTGTACGTAACTCAAGTTTTACTAATAGCTCCGCTTCGTTTATATTGTTATATCAAACGTCGCAACTTTTCAAAAATTACTATTGGCTTATTATTAAAAACTTTCGTATTGCTCTCCAATGTGTTTAGATCACCTTTATTTTCATTCTCCGTGCAAGAACGAGACTTACCTCTTTACGTGCATCATCTCTTCCTTGCTATGCTAATCATTAAGAAGTTTCTACTTCCGGTATTTCATGGCTAAACCACAACACCCTCGTAAACATCAATACTATGATCTTTTGAAAAAGGAAGTAAAGGTTCCTTCATGGTGGAAACAATACCTTCTAAACAATGATTCACATTCGCATCCGCATTTAAACTCATAAGTAAATAATAGGCCGACTCGCCATTTGTGCAAAAACACTTTTCTTACTCTGAAGGAGTTACCTTAAACATTTATGAAGATACTCTAAACATTTCTCCCTTTTTGGATTGCAACTAGATGGTATTCTAGTCAAATTTTAAAGTATGATTGAATCTTAAAGCTACATCCTGAAACTATTTCTAAAGACAAGTTCTCATGTATACTGAACGATGTCTTTCAATCGTATTGTCCTGAGGTCAATGAATCCTCAACTAACATCTCATTTTTCTATTAGACATCTCTTGAAAACTAAAGGTATTATGGTTACCTTTCGCAACTTGAAGCTGGTACTATCCCTAACAAACACCAGCCATACATCAAACTACGTAACTGAAATCTTTAAGTACTCTACTCTATTTTATCTGCCCTACTATTGTGGCATAAACACTCAAGGCTCTAATGAGCTCAACGACACATTTAATGCTGACATAGCATCAACTTTCCTTTTAAAGGAAAACTAGTCAAACGACACTCTTGTTATTCCTTGGAAAATCTCCGCATTTAATGCACTTTATAAACGACCTATTAAGGTTAAGGATCATGAGATCAAACGTGTAAACAAAACAATATACTTATTGTTAACACTCATTCGAATTCACGTAAGGGCCCCGATTGTACCAGGGAACGTGAAAATCAAACTCTATTGTTAAAAATCCATTGGGATTTGCGTAGAAGCCCCTAATAAACATGGGAACGCAAAGACCAAATGATACGGAAATACTTCCATCTCTTCTCAACTGCTGATGCAAACGAGAGCTCTACCTAAAACATCGGGAAGAAGTTTCTAATAACGGGGAGGTACTATAACGACCCTCAAATTTCCAACATTTATATATCCTTTCATCATTTATTTTGCCCAAACGAATAACTAAAACTTAATGAGTTAACTTTGATCCTTAACTGTCAACTTTAAAAAGTTACAAAACGCACTAAATAACTTTGTGCAACAAATGACAACTAATAAAAGATGTAGTTAAAATGATCTTACAAGCGTGGTGTACAAAAAGTAATAACTCAAAACTTAAGGTGTTTAAATAATTAATTTGGAACAATTAAGGAGCCATTTTAAACAACCAAAAGATCAAGGACTTAAACGAAAATGTTCCACCTCATTCCCCTAAACCCTAGCCAAAAATTAAAGGGGTAAAATACCCATTATACCCTCCCAAATTCGGCCCAAATCACCTCCTCCCTAAACCCTAACTTGTTCCCTAAGTATTACTTGCTAAACCCTAATTCTAGAATACTCTAATCTCTCCTATAAATAGGGACCTAGGCTAACTCATTTTTTGTACCAAATCATTCTCACAAATCTCTCTCAAATCTCTCCCTCTCTCTCTCTTATTTTTGGCCAAGAAACCGAAAATCACCACCATCATCTTCAAGATCTTCAAGTGATCTTCAAGCAATCTTCAAAGGATCTTCATCGCGTTCTTCGTGTTCATCAAGATCTTCAAGGGTGTTCTTCAATCTTCAAGTGTTTGATCTTCATCTTCAAGTCATCTTCATCTTTTCTTGTTAATCTTCATCATCATTCATCAAGGTAAAAACCCTAGATCCAAAACTCTTAAATCTTACTTTCAATTCATGTTTATATTCATAATTGAATTCATGCATGATCTTAACATTTATATTGTTCATGTAAAAAAAAAAATATAAACATATACATACATATACACCTACGGTTTTAAAAAAAAAGATTTTTATTTGATCTTTAAACCCTAGAAGATTTGTTAGAAGATTTGTTAATAGTTAAAAAAAGGAAACAAATAAATATATACCTAATATATATACATATACGATTCTATACATATATATAAAATAATTTTTTTTTAGCATATACATATATATATATATGTACGGTTAGATATATATAAAAAAAAATAAAAACTATATATATATATATATATATATATATATATATATATATATATATATATATATATTAAATACTTAATTAAACCTAACCCTAATTATTAAACCCTAATTTACTAAACCCTAAACATTTATTATATATAACCCTAATCATTACTTTACTAAACCCTAAACCTAATACTACTTTAATACTATTAAACATTTATTACTTAAACCCTAATCATTAATTAATTAATAAACCCTAACTATTAATACTGCTTAACTAATAAACCCTAATACTACTCTTTTTATATTACTAATACTACTTAACACTTATACTACTACTAACACTTATAATATATTTTCCACTTATAGTATAACATACGATTACAATAGTCATCCACGATAACGTGAGGACTACTCGAACGTCAACGCTACTTAAGGCCTAGGATGATCTTTGGTACCACTATGGGACGCTTGTGGATTACGAATGCCAAACTTAGATTTTGGTCAAGAAATCCTGGGCCAGCCGGTAATAATTGGTCATTCTGGTGACTCGGCGGTGGAATAGATGTTTGGGTATGGTGCACAATGTCAAACCCGACTATAGTAATCAAACACTTAGTTACTTTCACACTTAATAAGTGGTATAAGTGGTAGACTTATTAAGGACAACTCACTAGTGTTCAACACTAACTTACTATAAATGGAAACTTTCTAAACGTGGAAACTATCTAAACATGGAAACTTACTAAAAGAGGAAACTTACTAAAAGTGGAAAACTTTCTAGACATGGCAACTTTCTAAATATGGAAACTTTCTAAAAAAAGGGAACCTACTAAAAGTGGAAACTTACTAAGAATAGAAACTTAGCAAAACGAACTACGCTTAAGTACATACATACTTAAACTTAAACTTAAACTTGGACAAACATCTAAACTATTCTTAATGTCATTAGGTTGACATTCGGCTCACGATCATCCAACTCATTTATCTTTCTCTTCCAAGGAATAACTCTCTCATCTGCTTACTAAGGTGAACTCATAGCCCCACTCTTTATTGCTAGCAACTTATTTAACTTTTGGGGTAAGACACATGCTACTTTTACCTTTTTACAATTTAGACACAAGTGCCAACTGTTAAACTATGCTATACCCAGCTATGTCCGACTAAGTCCCTACAGTGATATTTTTAATTGCTCGTTAAATGCATTCTTAATTATTGGGGGTATGCCTATCGGGAGTAACGTCCCCGATACATTTTACCAAGTCATTGTATTACTTAATAATGAAATTAAACCGACAAGTATAGACACAACTTGTCTTTGGGGTAAACTTGAACGTTTAGTCTAAATATCACGAACTGGCATAACTTTTTGATCCCTGCGAGATCAACTTTTAAGATCTTTGTGATCTTCTTTGATAACTAAAGATCTGTGTGATCTACTTATGAAAACAAATCTTGTGGTCTAAAAACAACGATAACTACTTTTGTTAAACCTATGATTTCACTCAACCTTTTTGGTTGACACTTTAGCATGTTTGTCTCAGATGTTGATTGATCAAGCTTACTACTTATGTGATGCTACTTGGACATAGGATCTCAAGAACTACCGCATTTATTTTTCTTGCATTTGAAACATTTACAACATTGTAATTTAAATTCTTGTAACGACATTCTATTTTCTTCCGCTGCGTTATCAATAAAATTTGTTTTTATCATATAGAATTGTTCTCGTATTATAATATGTTGGTTTATTTGATATTAGTGACGTTTTCTTCCAGACCCTATCTGGAGGACGTCACAGTATGCGTAGCGTACTTTACTTTGTCTTCTTCAGTGCACTTACTTATGGCAAACACCGATTCGACCTTCTCGGTCCACCGTTTTAATCCGATTGGACCCTCGGTTCCATCAAATTCCAAAGGTTTACAGGCAGTGAATTCTTTGTAGGAGCATCCTACACGATTTCTTTTGAAATTAGTTCCACTGCTAGAACCAGAGTTATTGTTGTTATTTTGCATTGCGGCCTGCACTGCGGCTATGTTCGCAGCAAGGAAAACACGGAAGTCTTCCTCACTCATGTTCAAGTTCTGACGAGTCGTCGGTGCCATTTCCTTCAAAAATAGCCAAAAGAATTGAGTTAATTATATAGAATTTAAGAGTAGTCAATAGTATTTCGTAGCATAATATGAACTTATTTATAAAAGCTTTTTCTTCATATTAACATTTTATAGTTTTAATTCGGGTAGTACCTACCCGTTAAGTTCATACTTAGTAGCTACTATACAATTCAACTACTACGATTCTATATGAAAAACTAATTACAATAATATTTTGCGTTCAAACTTTTATGCGATAATTTACAAACATACAATACCACTATCTTACATATAGCATAAATTATACCACACAATAACTTTGATACAAGGCAGTTGTGAAGTCAATTCTAGTTAAGCGCAAGTCGTTCAGCAAAGGCAATAAAGACACGTAATTCATAGGTCCAGAAACAAGTCATGCATTCGGGTTTTACTAGTATTATTTCTCATCCTTGGTCTTGTGGAAAATAACCGTTGTGGTCATTGGTAAGACAGTATATTGTAACGTTGTCAAAAGGACGAGGGTTACGTAATGCCCAACAGCCCCGTAACAATCTAAAAACCTTATTTCTCACCCCAACTATTTAATCCGTCACTTGTGGGAATGTTTTATTTAACAGTTGCAATCCGATGTTCTTTTTCTCAATTTGGTGAGAAGTGAACATCACTAACCCGTAAACATAACATGCTTCTTTATATTGCATGTTTGAAGCTCTTTCTAAAGAACGAAGTCCTATGTTGGGATATGTGGAGTCAAAATAGGTTCTCAACCCGTAGCGTAAAATTGCATCTGGGTTTCCCGCATTTAATGCCTTAAAGAAAACACGACGTAACTTAAAGTCTCCCCAATGTGATGTACCCCATCTTTCAAAGGAAAGCCTTTTACAAACTAAGGCATGCCTAGAACGTCTTTCAAATGTTTGACAAACTAATTTCGCCATAAATAATTGTGCCGATGAATTTCGACCGACTCTAGACAAGATTTCATCAATCATGTCCCCGGGTAGGTCTTCTAAAATATTCGGTTGTCTATCCTTAACGTCCATTGTGTGTTTTTATACTGAAAATAGACGAGGATTAGATTCGTAAAAGATAATTAACAAACAATACAAGCAATTTTTACATATAACATAAAAATACAAGCATGCTACAATACATATAATACACAACATGATTACAACTCTTTATTCCGACTCACTCATTTCTTCCTCTTCGAACTTGGTTCGTTTTGCTAACTTCCTAGGGATATATGGTGTTCCTCTAATACGAGCCGTCATTTTCACAAATGGTTTAGAAAAACCTGGTGGCTTAGATGTTCCCGGGTTATAGTTAAAATTTAAGAAATACGGGTGTTTACGGTACACCCCATCAGGGTATTTCATGTTAACGTAGAGTTCATCGGGGTTGGAATTAGGTTTCTCTATTTTGATGCCTTTTCCCTTATTATTTTCTTTTGCTTTTTCAAATTGGATCGAGGTAATTTATATAACATCATCGGAATCCTCATCGGGATCCGATTCATCAGAAAATTGGTAATTTTCCCAATATTTTGCTTCCTCGGCGGAAACACCATTGACCATTTTTAACTTTGGTCCATTGGTTGAAAATTTTCTTTTATTTATCTGTTTTTCTGTAGTTCCTAATATTTCCTCCTCCGGAACCTCTTCTTCTTCCGGTTCCTCTTCTTCCGGTTCCTCTTCGGAAATTTGTGAATCTTCCCAATATATATTCGACTCTTCATTATTATTAGTTGAGTCGATGGGATTTGTACAAGAGGTAGACATCTATCACACAATATCAAAAACGTTAAGAGATTAATATATCACATAATATTTACATGTTAATAATTTGTAGTTTCCAACAAAAATGTTAAGCAATCGTTTTTAAAGAAAACACGGTCGAAGTCCAGACTCACTAATGCATCCTAACAAACTCGATAAGACACGCTAATGCAATTTCTGGTTCTCTAAGACCAACATTCGGATACCAACTGAAATGTCCCGTTCATATCGATTATAAACGTTTCATATTAATTGATTTCGTTGCGAGGTTTTGACCTCTATATGAGACGTTTTTCAAAGACTGTATTCGATTTTTAAAACAAACCATAACCTTTATTTTATCGATAAAGGTTTAAAACATTCTAAAGATTATCAAATAATGATAATCTAAAATATAGCGTTTTCACACGACCATTACATAATGGTTTACAATAATATTACACAACAACTTAAGTCTTCGAATGCAATTTTTAAACAATATTATACAAGCATGCAAACTCCAATCCTGTCTTTATTTAGCATGCAACAGCAGAAGCTCTTAATAATCACCTAAAAATAAACATGCTTTAAACGTCAACAAAAATGTTGGTGAGTTATAGGTTTAACCTATATATTTATCAAATTGTAATAATAGACCACAAGATTTCATCTTTCAATAACATGCAATCTGCATAAAAATTATTTATATGGTGAACACCTGGTAACCGACATTAACAAGATGCATATAGAATATCCCCATCATTCCAGGACATCCTTCGGACGTGATAATTTCGAAGTACTAAAGCATCCGCAACAATGGATGGGGCTTATTGGGCCCAATAGATCTATCTTTAGGATTCACGTCAATTAGGGGCCAGTTCCCTAATTCTTAGATTACCAGGCTAAAAGGGGCATATTCGGTTTCGATCCATTCAACCATATAATGTAGTTTCACGTACTTGTGTCTATTTTGTAAAACATTTATAAAACTGCATGTATTCTCATCCCAAAAATATTAGATTTTAAAAGTGGGACTATAACTCACTTTCACAGATTATCCCTTCGTCGAAAAATAACACTTGGTCACTGGTCGATTCATGAACCTATAACAAATATATACCTATATCAAAGTATGATCGAAATATATTCACAATATGTTTTATTATGTTTTAACGATTTGAGTTTGTTAAGTTAACAGTCCAACGTTCGTAGTCCACAATTAGTTGTCCACAGTTAATAGTACAGAAATAAATCAATATATATTATCTCGAATCAATCCACGACCCAGTGTATACAAGTCTCAGACTCGATCACAACTCAAAGTATATATATTATTTTGAAATCAACCTCAACCATGTATAGCTAACTCGATCATTACCGCATATAGAGTGTCTATAGTTGTTCCAAATAATATATATAGATGACGTCGATATGATATGTCAAAACATTGTATACGTGTCTATGGTCTATCAAGATTATATAATATATGTTAGAATACATGTACAATACAATATAAGTTAGTTAAGTTATGGTTAGTATAGATTTGTTACAAAGTTTCACGTAGCTAAAACTAGTAATTTTTTACCAATTTTGTTTTACCCAACATTTCTTCGTTTTAAATCCGTTTTGAGTGAATCCAGTTGCTATGGTTTCGTATCGAACTTGAATTTATGAAACTAAACAGAAAAATTGATGGTTTATAGTCGAAGTTACAGGTTACAAGTCATTTTTGTAAGAGGTAGTCATTTCAGTCGAAAGAACGACGTCTAGATGACCATTTTGAAAAACATACTTCCACTTTGAGTTTAACCATGATTTTTGGATATAGTTTCATGTTCATAAGAAAAATCATTTTCTCAGAAGAACAACTTTCAAATCAAAATTTATCATAGTTTTTAATTATCTAACCCAAAACAGCCCCCGATTTTACTACAACGGCGTATGTCCGGTTTTACGGTGTTCTTCGTGTTTCCAGATTTTAAATCATTAAGTTAGCATATCATATAGATATATAACATGTGTTTAGTTGATTTTAAAAGTTAAGTTAGAAGGATTAACTTTGTTTGCGAACAAGTTTAGAATTAACTAAACTATGTTCTAGTGATTACAAGTTTAAATCTTCGAATAAGATAGTTATATATATATATATATATATATATATATATATATATATATATATATATATATATATATATATATATATATATATATATATATATATATATATATATATATATATATATATATATATATATATATATGAATCGAATGATGTTATGAACATCATTACTACCTCAAGTTTAGTAGGTAAACCTACTGGAAGTGACAAGAAATGATCTAGCTTCAAAGGATTCTTGGATGGCTTGAAAGTTCTTGAAGTATAATCATGACACGAAAACAAGTTCAAGTAAGATTTCTACTTGATTTAAGTTAGTTTTCATTTAATATAAACATGGAATAGTTCGGGTCACTACAACATGGGGGTTAGGTGAGGGAAATGTCTTTAAATTCATTCGATTCTGGTTTCAGTTTTTCATTTCATCTTCTATCAATCTCTCGATCTCTCTCTATATATTAATATTTATTATTATTATTATTATTATTATTATTATTATTATTATTATTATTATTATTATTATTATTATTATTACTATTATTATTATTACTATTATTATTATTACTATTATTATTATTATTATTATTATTATTATTATTATATTTAAGATTAATATTATTATTATTAATCGTATTATTATTATTATTAGTATTATTATTAGTATTATACATAAAATACTATGACAAGGTTATGAGTGAGTTATTTCAAAACGGGATTTTTGAGCGGGATAGAGGTAAGAAAATTATGAGTTATAGCTATGGAGGTTATGGGTAATGTTCGGGGTATGCTCGTGAGTCAAACATAGTGTTTATCATCTCCGTTGCGTCTACGTACTTTCTTGCAATATTGAATCACAATATTGATACGTGAGCATTCTTATCCTATCTTTTAGATATTAATAGTGTATCCCTGACTAGTGCTCGATTATATAGGATTATGCATGCTTGTACGCTTAATATTGTCGTTAAATAGTTTGTGATGAATCATGAATTTAGTACATATGCAAGTGAGATAAGGTATAGGATATGCATGTTATTGGAAAGCTGGCGAAAAATTAATAACTTTTCATTTAGAACTCGTGTCATTTCGATGAACGGATTAAAAGATATAGCCAACTGAATTATTATTAATTTTAGTATTATTATTATTACTATCGTCGTTATTATCGTTATTATTATTATCTAATAATAATTATTATTATTATTATTATCATTATCGTTATAGGTACTATCATTAAAAAAATTGTCATTTGTATTAGTATTAATATCGTTATTATTAAGATTTTTATTAACAATTATCATTATTATTATTTTTATTACAAAATAATACAACTTTTACTCATTATTATTATTATCAATATCAAATAAATATGTGATACAAAGATATCTTTACCACACGTAATATAATCACATTAATAATACATACCACTATATTTTTTATGATATTATGTGAACTTATAAATGTTATTACTTTAAATATATAAAAGTATATTTTTATCATATATAAATTTTAATATAAATTTTTATTAATAAATAACTTGTATTATTTACTCTAATAAAATCTGATAAATATACCTTAATATATGAAATGACTATATTTAAATTATATTATAAACATGTATAGATTTAAAAAAAAAAAAATCAATCATTTTTGAATTAGATGACTTCTGTTGACTTTGGCATGATAATCTCGAGCATTAGGATTGTGATACACTATGACCTGACCTAAATTGTTAGACAGATATTGACCATCATATAAATATATATAGTTAATATATGTTCGTGAATCCGATGCCAACCCTACACTTGTTCGATGACGACATATGTATTTTTACTACGAAATACAGTATTGTGAGTTTCATTTGCTCCCTTTTTAAATGCTTTGCAATATATATTTTTGGAACTGAGAATACATGCGCTGCTTTTATAAATGTTTTATGAAATAGACACAAGTAATCGAAACTACATTCTATGGTTGGATTATCGAATCGAATATCACACTTTTTAGTCTGGTAATCTAAGAATTAGGGAACAGAAACCCTAATTGACGCGAATCCTAAAGATAGATCTATTGGGCCTAACAAACCCCATCCGGGTTACGGATGCTTTAGTACTTCGATTTTATCATGTCCGATGAGAGTCCCGGAATGATGGGGATATTCTAGACGCGTTTTGTTAATGTCGATTACCAGGTGTTCACCGTATGAATGATTTTTATCTCTATGCAGTTTTGCGAAATGCCTAATATGAGATGATGACTATAAGAAATGGAAATGAAAATCTTGTAGTCTATTAAATTAATGGAAATGATTGTTATGATAAACTAATGAATTCACAAACCTTTTGGTTGACACTTGAAAGCATGTTTATTCTCAGGTATTAAAGAAATCTTCCGCTGTGCATTTGCTCATTTTAAAGATATTACTTGAAGTCATTCATGACATATTTCAAAAGATGTTGCATTCAACTCGTTGAGTTCAATAAAGATCATTATTAAGTAAATGACAGTTTAAGTCATCTATAGTTTGGATATATTATGAAATGGTATGCATATCTGTCAACTTTTGATGTAATGAAAGGTTGTTTTTTAAAAACGAATGCAATGTTTGTAAAATGTATCATATAGAGGTCAAATACCTCGCGATGTAATCATATGTTATTGTATTCGTCCTTATGGATTAGGACGGGTCGTCACATCTTAAACTTAAAAGAACTTTTAAAATTTGTCAACACTACGGGCTATTAAACTCAAAAGAATTTTTAAAATTTGTCCACACCACGGGCTTTTAAAAAATTCTTAGACTTTTATATTTTTTTATTATCGCTATTTACATACCAGTATGAACTGCAAATTACATTTTTTGCACGATTTTTTACACACCCGTGCGACGCACGGGCTCAAAAACCTAGTATATATATATATATATATATATATATATATATATAATAGTTAATTCAAATAAGTAATTAAATTTAATAATAATAAGCTTAAACGTAGCAGTAAAGATAACATTTAACATTCATATTAATTTAATGCAGTTAATAATTTCATAATACATTTTTTTTTTCAAAACGATAATTTCATAATACTAAGTTTACATAAGCCTTATGACTACAATTAACATTAATTTTTTGTTGATAATTAAATTATAATAAATTTAGTACTTACAGATTAATCAAATCGCCATTTTAAGATAGTACTTGTAATATTCTTGTTTTTTTTTTATTATTATGTTAAAGTACAACTTTACCCTTAAAACACTTGTAAATATCACTTGGTTAGCTAATACAAAAGTAAAATATACATGGCACTATATATATAACTAGTAGGAGGCCCGGAAGAGCGTTGCTGCTTCATAATCTAGCTTTTTTTTCTTTCTTAAATTCCAAATCATTCACCTCATTTTCCTCTGTTGCTGACTGCTCGTCACGTGGACCTTTAAATACATACAATAACCATTGTTGTCCATTTTCAATAGTAAACACAACACTCAAAAAGCATAGATGAATAGTTTATGTTGTTTCAAAAATTACCAGTACTTATCAATCGAATAGAAAATGGTAATCCTCTAAAAGACCTGCAGATCAAACCAATAACTAAGAATAAAAAATAAAACTTCTGCTACAAGTATTATCAAAAACCTCTTCACGTTTCATGTTTGATACTACCGTTTCCGTGATAATTAATGTTATATAAAATGCATCAAAAAAAACACACTTGATGTTCCAGCTCACTTTTCGATGTCTCACGCAATTGACTTCCCTGCAGATCTTGACCTTGTATTAAAGTAGATAAATGAGCTCTACTTTTGTAACTCCAAAATAACAATTCTTATGTTAACATGTATAAAATAAACTTTAGCAAACACTACTTGTAGCAATAATTATGATTAAGGGACAACTTACCAGCTATGTCCAATACTGCGTCTGCAATCAATGTAGTCTGTTTTGCAACATAGTTTGTTATGTAACAGAAGGTTTTTGTTTTATACCGGTGGATATTAATGCATGTTGCGAATGCATCACTCTACTCTGCTGCTGATGTACCTATGCTTTCAAATCCAGTTAGTAATTCAAATCAAAGTGTCACAAATTAAAATAATTGATTAGAACATTTATCATCACAGGTAATCGATCCTAGATTACATGTTGAAATTGGTATCTAGTGGTTGGGTACATATCATATTCTACTATCAACAACAAATTTATTACACCATTCAATTAGCATACCTCAACGACAATTTGCAAATAACACTACAATTAACAACCAAAATAAAACCTTGAAAAAAGCAATATTGCAGTTACCGTAAGCTTTAAATAAGAAGTGCACGTTAATCCTCTGGCAAACTCCTGTAAACATCAGGATGAAGAATGCATTGGAAAACCCTATTAAATTAGAGCAAAAATGAATTAATACTTTGCCAACTTAAAAATACGTACGTAACAACATGTAAAAGAAAAGATGTTCTGTAATAATAATATTTCAAACAACAACAACAATAAATCTCAAACAAATCCAGCATACCACATTTGGATGCTCATACATGTCAACAACAAAAAAAAGAAAGAAAAAAAAATCTATATATTTACCTGTTTGTTCAACATTCTTTCGTTACCTAATTCAAGATCAAACAGAATCTTCTACCATATCTTCATAAACTCAAACATCACAACACGATCAGAATTCAGAATAAATATTTAGAAAAATCTGGATGGCATACATAAATAACACATGAACATTACCTTTATGAACAAAGCTACCAAACCTGAAAAAGATGCGTTAAACAAAATCATTACATGCAAATCCGATGCAAACACAAATTATTTAAAAAAAATTAGGAAACAAAAAATAGTAAAATAAGCAGTAGAACTACAATTAGGAGAGAAAATGCTGAAAAATTTTAAAGAAGAAAAATAAGGCTCAGATATGCGTATATAATTGACCAAAAAACATGAATCACCATGGCTGCAATCCGTAGATTGCCCCGCCAAGACACGAATTCGTTTTTTTCTTATTGATCGACCCAACTCCCACATATTCTCATCACGGCCTATCTTTTTTAACAATTAGTAACTCAGATATATGTGATTATGCAAGCAAGAGAACATGAGTTACCATGGCTGCAACTCGATGGTTGCCCCGCCAAGATGCAACCAGTTCATTCTCACCGCAAGATCCATCTAAGAGGAAACAATCATCACAGTTTTGTTATATTAAACTTTGCAACATATTTACTTTAGTTTAAATCTCGTCATGTGTATCGTAAATATACGGCTCATAATTGTACACTAAGAGAAGTAATAAGATGATTTGTCATGGCTGCAAAAAGCCGATTGCCCTGCCAACATACGAATCCACTTTTCTTAATCTCAAGTAAGTCACAAATTATGCAACATCATTGCCACTGTTTTTTAATAATTGAGAACTACAAGTATCATTAGGAAATTGTAATCACAGCAATTGATATTCATTAGCAAATGAACAGTAGGTAACAACAATGTTGAAGGCAAATATTTGGGATGATTAAGCAAACAAAATGACAACCCCAATGTGGGCTGATATTACAGGATTAAACACCGAGCTGTTCATTATCACAGTCAGCCGAAGATATGCATATCGATAAGAACAAACAGACAGTTCGCTGTTAAAATATAAAAATATTTCGTTCTTCTCAAGTTTTAACTTCGCAAGCCAACAAATGATATTTCAACCTTTAGCTAAAATGTTATTTTTGGTTTACCAATTACGTGACATGATTGAAAGCAAAGCAAAGCAAAAAAAAAAAAAAAAAAAAAAAGGCAATCACCATGGCTGCAACAAATATGTTGCCATGCCAACAATTGATTTAACCTACAGATATCCGTTATGAGAGCAATATGAATCTATCAAAGCAATCGGAATGATAGAAGATGCACCGAGACCGCAAGACACCAAAATCGAAAGTAAAAAACAAAAGTTTCGTGTACTTACTGCAGCAGATTCAGGCATAAAAAGGAAAATGCTTTTAAACTCAGAAAATACACAGAGCGTTTAATGAGTAGCCATGCGAAGAAGAATCCGAGGTCGGTGGCCATAAGGGAGCCGCCGGCAATGGCGTCGACGGCGGACGGCAACCATAGAGCTACCTCCAATCCTATTTTTAACAACCCTAAACATCGAAAAACAGTATATTCCGATAGTGTTTTTCAACCCTAATGGCGATAGTGTTCGAAAATAGCGTTTTATCAAATAACAGAAGGGGTGAAATCCAAGGATTCATCCCTAATCACATAAAAACTCGATGAAGGAAAGAAAACCCTAATTTTCCCACCTCGGTAAGCAAGAGAAGAGGGGAAAAGGGTAGGTGGCTGAAGCTGTGAATGAAAGAAGCAAAAGGTGGGTAGATATGTAACCACGTTCCCAATATGCGTTAGGTACATGAACAGTAGGTAACGACAATTTTGAAGGCAAATATTGATGTGATGAAGCAAACAAAACGACAACCCTGTAGTAGGCTGATATACCTTATGTAAAGGCCATAAGGGAGCCGCCGGCAATGGCGTCGACGGCGGACGGCAACCATAGAGCTACCTCCAATCCTATTTTTAACAACCCTAAACATCGAAAAACAGTATATTCCGATAGTGTTTTTCAACCCTAATGGCGATAGTGTTCGAAAATAGTGTTTTATCAAATAACAGAAGGGGTGAAATCCAAGGATTCATCCCTAATCACATAAAAACTCGATGAAGGAAAGAAAACCCTAATTTTCCCACCTCGGTAAGCAAGAGAAGAGGGGAAAAGGGTAGGTGGCTGAAGCTGTGAATGAAAGAAGCAAAAGGTGGGTAGATATGTAACCACGTTCCCAATATGCGTTAGGTACATGAACAGTAGGTAACGACAATTTTGAAGGCAAATATTGATGTGATGAAGCAAACAAAACGACAACCCTGTAGTAGGCTGATATACCTTATGTAAAATATACTAACAAAACAATTTATATATATATATATGTAAACAGTAAAACAGAATCACGGCTAAGAGCATTCCCATCGCTATATGTGTCCTGAACGCCCTCGATGAGAACTATGAGGGCTTATAGGGGTTTGCCTTTGCCCTGCTAGTCCTCAAATGATTCGGGCAGCTCTTTGTCCTGTCACAACATGATTGAGGACGGATTACAGGGATATATATCTTGTACCTTTAGCACCTATATTTGTATTATGTTATAATTAATTAATATAGTGGGTCTCATTTTTTGTGAGTAAGTATGTCATAGTTGGAAGTGATTAGTCTTAGTTAGTTCTAGTGAGGAATTGATGATGTGGCGTTGATGGAATAGTTAGTTCTCGGAAGGAGTATGTCACGATTGGGAATGGCCTAACGAAGTAACCATGCATAGGAGTTAGGACTATACGTACATCACGAACCTGAGGCTAACCATGCATAGGACTACATAAACATCATGAACCTATATCTGTACAAGGGTGGTAATTTCAACCCATTATGAGAGAACTACAAAGTAAGGGAAACAACACAACACGAGCATGAAACATGAAACCTTTTAACCAACACTTGTCTTGTCATTATTAACACTAACGAAGTAAGACGGATTTGGGAGCCATTGATGCCACTCGATAGACTTGTTTAATGCCCTTTTGAACACTCACTCGAAACTTTTAATTTGAATTTTCATTTAGAGGCAGTCCAATATTTGTTTTGGAAAAACCTTTAATTACGATTTTTTCAAATCAAATACCCACTAACCAAGATAGATTTAAGTAAACATATTACAACAAGATAGATAAGTAAACAAGCAATAATTAATTGTGTCACGACTTTTGTTGGCCTACTGTATATATTCATTTTTAAGACAATTAAATTATCTAATTAACTTTTCTTGAATATTTTTTTTTTTTTTTTTGGCGAAAAAGGATTATATAAAAAACACGATAACTCCATCAAAGCGATGAATGTTACCGGAAATTAGTACAGATTACAAAAACAACTAGAAAAATACAGAATAAACAATAGAAGAATATAACTTGCATATGCTAAACATAAAACTATTGACAAAGTAAAAACGGGTTATGCTCCCAAACGAATGCTTGCACTCTATGACCGAGTTTGAGATTGGATGCCCAAAGAAAAACCTTCACCTTGATGTTTCGAACCACGATAGAACGACAAGTGAATTTACTATTGAAAATAATGCCATTCCTACCCAAACCACTTTGGGCCACACAGGAGGAACCACGTTACTCGATTGGACCAAAATGCGAACAACATCTGCTATTGACAACAACTCATTATGTCCTTCTACCCATAAACATGGTCATGCTCCATGTCTTTTAAAAGAAACGAGAGAGTAGTGAAGACAATATATGCATTTGTATAAGATTGAGAGGAGACAGTGGCAATGAAAGGTGGCAATCCCACCCCAATTGGGGAGAACTTAAGGAATAAGGAAATCTAAACTGTTTAACACATTGAGATTTTTGCTCACAAATGAAGAATAAGAGGATGAGCAGAAAGAGACTTTCAATGGAGAAAACATATGACCTCTCAAATAACACGATATGGCTAACTTCTTTAACCATAGATTCTTGAAGAGCTAAAAAATGAATTGAGAGCGATTAACCAAAGACTCACCATACGACCTCTTGACTTGTTACCTAGGTCTCGTATATTCCACGAGGCGAGCCTCATATTTTTGAAGTTTTTTTTGGCGTATCGTCTTCAGGCATAATATCCATGAAAATACCGAAGTTAAGTAATTCTTCTCTGTATGAAATTTTCTTTGCGCCAAACTGATTAACACCATCTACCTTGCTGTTTCTTTGAGAACATTGCCCAACAACATGATTAATCTCGCTAGTAGTGTCGAAAATATCGGAAAGATTCCGGACATCGTCAACCCAATTATACCCTTTCTTTTGGCCACTGTTTCGATTATGGACTTTTGGCTGAAGAAAAACCTCTTTGTTATTGTTGGATTGTATGC